>NW_023270265.1:22024520-22079790 GCF_011800145.1 Mirounga leonina | reverse complement strand
AAAAAAAAAAAAAAAAACTCCTCCAGGACTATTTACATTTTTTTTTTTAAGATTTTTTATTTATTTATTCATGAGAGACAGAGAGACAGAGGCAGAGGGAGAAGCAGGCTCCCCGCAGAGCAGGGAGCCCAATGCGGGACTCGATCCCAGGACCCTGGGATCATGACCTGAGCCGAAGGCAGACGCTTAACCGACTGAGCCACCCAGGCGCCCCTATTTACATTTTTTAACGAGAACATGGGGTAGGGTGAGGGGCACCATTTCTCTAATGGGGGCACGCCTGGCAGCCAGGCAAAGGAAATATTCCTCAATCCCTCAAATGCTTCAAAACGTAGCCTAGTGCTCAGAGGAGAATCAAGTAACCCAGTGGAGCTCATTTTTCTCGTCCATAAGGAAAGGTGAAAGCCAGCTATAGGAGCACATCTCTCACCCTTATCATCGTCTCCGTTCTCTGCAGCCTCCCCTGCGGTCCTCCCTAGGGGGTTCAGTTAGTTGTTTTAGATGTCTTTAGCTTTGATGCTTTCTTTTCGCTTCGGGCAGCAGCTCCAGCCTGCTGGTGGTGGCAGCTTGAAGTGCTATGTCCACCGGGGTCCTGGAGCCGTATCCAAGCCAACTGGGAAAAAGATGCGGTTGTCAAATTGTGCTATCTGCCAGTGATTGGGGAATAATGACATGGTCTGGATCTAAAGAGGGGGCATCTAGACAACTTTAGAGCACCCCCACCCGCAGCTTTAGAGAGTCAGTCCCGAGGGAAGGAGCTAGGTTAGGGATCCGGCAGTTCGGGATGTAGAGTGGCACAGGAAGGCCTTTGTGCCCAGGTAGCTCAGTGTTTCTGGCTCGGTGGGAACCCTGAAAAGGTTGGCAGCAGAGACGGAGTCAGCGTGGGGCTTAGGCACAAGCTTCTGGGAGGAATTTCCTTTTGATGTGTGGTCCTATCCAGTGGACTTCTAGAAATCCTACAGTTTAGAAATTCTAAATTCCTGGTATCTTGTGTTGAATAAATGGGCTCATTTTTTCCAAAAAGGAGAAGTATTGGAAAGAGCAGTGGGCTGGGAGTCAGAAGTCCTGGGTTCAGAGCCTGCTTCTGATGCTTGCTAAACTGTGGGACTTAAGCTCTGTGAGCTTCGAGCTCCTCATCTGAAAAAGGGGGGAGTATTGAGAATGCCTGCCTGGCTTAGCACCCAGCATTATTTTGTAGCCTAAATGAGATAAGGCAGGGAAAAGTGCTTTGGAAACCATATGCTGTCCTTCATGCCACAGGGTTGTTATCCAGGGGCGCCTGGGTGGCTCAGTCAGTCGAGCTTCCAACTCTTGCTTTCGGCTCAGGTCATGGTCTCAGGGTTGTGGGATCGAGCCCCAATTTGGGCTCTGTGCTCAGTGGGGAGTCTGCTTGGAATTCTCTCTCCCTCTGCCCCTCCCCCTGCTCGCACGCGCACTCTCTCTCTCTCAAATAAATTAAAAAACAAAACAAAAAAACAAAGGGCTCTCTCTGAACTCACATGGGTGAGTCTTCTGATTTTGCTTGTGTTTTGTTTGTTTGTTTGTTTGTTTTTTATAGGTACTTCAAGAAGGACAAGGCAATTTGGTACTTTTCCAGGCAACTATGTAAAGCCTTTGTATCTATAAGAAGATTGAAAACCAGAGATTATTTTTATTGGAGGATGAAGCGTAATTCATGAACTGGACTCTTTATTTAAACATTGAGTCAGTAGGAAAACTAATGCAGTGGATAAAGTAAGAAGCAAAACAGAGGGACAGAGAAGTGTTGTGTCTAAAGCCTGAGCCTGTCTACGCTTGCTGTGTATCAGGCAAGCCGAACTGAGGAAAAAGGAATGAGGCAAATCTGTATTTACTTAGCTGCTTCTGGGAGCCACTCCAAGCCTTCCCAGCCTTTCCCCTTCTTGGGTAATCTGACCTGTAACACAGTCCAGGATCAGTGAGGTCAGAAATGTCTCCTGCTGCCCAGGCCTTGACCAGCTCTGGCTCAAAGCGGTCATTTAGCCAGAAGCAGCCCTCAGAGCACCAGGCAGATCCCCAGCCATTCTCCAAAGGCTCCGCCCCCCAGAGCCCACCGTTTTCCCAACATTGCTGGAGATCTGCCTGGGATGCCGAGGCCATCCCTGGACAGTGGCGGGGGCCCCCCAGGCTATCCAAGACCATGTGCCTCACTCCTGGGGTACGTGGAGAAATGGAAGCAGAATGGAGCTGCCCTGTGCAGTCAGCCTGCGTGCCGCATTGCCCTCCACGCCCCTGGTGTTCAGACAGAAAAGCACATGAGGTTTGCCTGTGGGCGTGGGATGCCCAGGTCAGGTAGTTAAATTTGTGTTTCCAAGTGATGAAGTGAAGAAGTTCTGTAGCTGTCAAGGTCACTTGCAGTGTGGTCCTTTCCCATATCACTGACTTTTGTAAGTGGTCACCTTCGGCACAATTTCATTTACCAGAACGCCAGTGCTAAGCTTTCTTTTCTGGATTGTTTCTGGCCAGGGCAGTGTGAGGTCGCGAGGCCTGTTCTCACAGAGAACCAAGGATGGCGTTCAGTGAATCATTTAATAGACACTGATGCACACTGGATGCCGGGGCGACCGGTGAGCAGGATGTGCTCCACACCGTAGGCCCACCGCGTCCTCATTTTTACTCCCCGAAGTAGTTCAGGGACCACCCACAAGGTGGTGGCCCAGGGTCCTGAATCCCGACGCACCCTGGTGAGGCCTCGCTTCAGAGCAGAAGGCACACAGGCAGCAGCCCCACGTGCGAGGCAGCGGGAGGCCTGCCCTCTGTGGGGCCACGTGTGAGGAGGGAGGCCCCTGTGACGCCTGGGGTGCTCGGTCACAGCTCCATCCAATTTGAGGATGTTCATCAGCCCCTCTGGTAGACCCCTTGAAGAAATAGGGACTGGCCCACCTGCCTGCCGGGAACTCAGAGGTGACGGGAGGGGCAGACACACAGGAATATTGGGTCCAGAGAGACTGTGATATGTGCTAAGAAGGGTATGAGAGAGATGGAGGTGATCTTTCCCTGGAGAGACTCTAGAAAGCATTGTCGTATTTCTCTCTCCATTCGCTCACTCTTGAACAATGAGGCTGCTAGAAGAACCTTTGTCCGAGGGTAGTTTATGGCTGGAAGTTCTTGGAACTGTTTCCAGAGTCTTCAAACTCTCATCCTCCCCACAAGTACACATCCCAGGTCACAAATAGAAGCAGCGATTCTAGGTAGGTAAGGAGTATACAGGAACCCTGGCGCTCTGCATGTAGCTCAGAATTGCCGGCGGACCATTGTCCCGAAGTCTGGAGTCTTTACAAGTAGGCGGAGTTTGTCTTCAGTGCCTCTGCCTCGCCCTCTGTCTCTACCACCCACCTGCCACCCATCAGCTGTGCACCCCCCGCTTTCCCCATCAGACAGCCTCATTCTCTCCCTGTCCTTCTTTCAAGTCCCGGTCTCAGGAAGGAAACTGCTGCTTACTCCTTCACACTAGAGTGCAAATGACTGATAAGAAGAATGTGTTAGCTTCTTCCCAGAGACATTTGTTTTTAACTAGGACAGAGAAGAGCCTCAACCCCAAGGAGTGAGGCTGTGGAACTAACGGTGGGGGTACGGGGTGCCGGTGGTGGAGGAGGAGGAGCTTCTTGGGTAGAAGGAGCCTTCCCGATAGTCTTTGAATCAGACTCCTTGCTGTGGAAGGTCCACTTCACCATCTGAGGGTGCCGTTTGTCTCTCTCCGAGGGCATACGGTTCAAGTGCATATGCACGTGCGTTTTGCACGACAGCACTTCACTCGCTTTTGGAATGTAACTCCTGTATTGGCCGACATGTTTCCTGGTCTGTCTTAGATGCAGACAATTAATAACGATCTTACTCTTAATAGTTTTTTTTGAGGGGTGCTTCTTGATTAAGTAGGTAATTTTGAACACCCCTTTAAATACAGCTAGAAAATAAAACCAATCTGTAAAGCCGCATTTGCATATGATGCCAGCCTCACGCATTTGTAGATCCCCAGAAACCCAGGTATGCCTCACCGATTTGCCCGTCTTTAACAAAATCATGTTAAAATTTGCAAAATTTGCATCGAACTTCGGCTTCCTATGTATGACAAGACAAGGAACAAAGGTTTCCAATTGCTCTTTTGTCCTCAGACACTTAGTAATATAAAATACCTATTTTTATGCTGAAATATTTATACAAGTTTATTAATAGCAAGTGCAACTAACTGGCACCATGCCTTGCAACACATTTTGATATACTCGCCATGCTTCTGGGTAAAGACAAGCCCCCAACTAATCTTTTGCAGTCTCTCTCAGATCAGTAAAAGAAAAAAAATCATATGCGTAAGAAGTAGGACTGTAAATATGTATATTTAACTTTGTATAGCCCATGTACCTACTTTGTATAGAAAAATAATTTTAAAAATTTGAACTGAAGGGGGGTAAAATGAGGAAGTCATGAAGTTTTTTGCATTTTTATTTAAATGAAGGAATTCCAAATAACTCACCTGCAGATTTTTAGCACAAAAATAGCCATTGTAAAGTGTTAAAATTTCAAATAATCATTCTTTCTGGGAGAGAAGGTAATTGTTATCTCAGTTATATAGGTTTTTTTAATTTTGTTTTTGATTTTTTTTTTTTGCAGTCCTATTTATCTACAGTAGGTATTAAGTTCTTTTGCTAGAATAGGTTACTACAGAGAAGATTATATTCTGAAAGAAAAATAACTGACATTATATATATAACCAATTAATTTAAAGTGTTGCCATTTTAATTACACCTGGAGAGCATGTACTATGCCGACACAGATTGTTCATTTATTTTTCTTTATTGCGGTGAATTGATTTGATAAATGGATGTGTTGAGTTACTACATTTGCTGTACATATTATTTAATAAACTTTATTCAGAATTGCGTGGCATATGTTTGTTCTTACCATTCATTGTTTCTTTCCTTCCTTCGCCAAGTTTCTCAGGGGAGGCTTATATTCACTGCTTCGATATCGCATCCTCTCCTTTCCCTTCTTAATCACATACCGTCTCACTTTGCTCCTGGAAGGCCTCACTTCTTACCTTACTCCTTTCTCAATAAGCTAACTCTGTGACCTTCTCTGAATGGACTACTGTTGGCCATCTCACCACGCTTTCTATTCTGATTGCAAAAATAATGATGTGTCTTTAAAAGCACAAGTGAAACATTATAAAATATGTGCAACGGGTCTTGATTTGCTCTGCAGGACATGGGTACGGGAAATGATACAGCATTTGGTTTTCCTAAATCGAGTTAAATCGGCTATGAGCCTTCTCTTGCTGTGATGGGTGAAAATGCAGTCTGTCCCCTTTCACACCAAGTGTGTCAAGATGGTGTCATAGGCATCCAGCCTTCCCTGGCATCCCATGACTAGGACCACACCCATCTCTGGGGGGCAGGGCCTGCTGTGCACAAATCAAACCTCCACCTTCCCCTGGTTCTGTCCTTCTCCACCTCTGTCAACTCAGCACTGCCACCTCTTGGAGGTGACTCAGTGACATCCCTCTCGGTAGACGTAGGCCTCAAACAGTCATGGGAGAAGGGTTGCCTTCCAGGGGGTCTGACAGCCTCAGGACTGAGCCCGGGGTCACAGGCACTACTTTCAGGCTGTTCATCCCTTCCAACAAATCCATCAGCTGTACTTTCAGAGTACATTTAGAACCCAACCTTTTCTCTCTGGAGAAAGCCATTTTCTCTCTGGATCCTTGTGCTTGCTTTCTAACTCACCTTCCTGCTTCCACCCTTGCTGCCTCTACTCCGGTCTTAACGGAACAACCAGAGTGAGCATTTTAAAGTCTATCCAAAACCCTCTCGCGGCTTCTCACATCACTGAGTGGTACCATGGCCTCAGGTCCATTGATACACTGTCCCACCCCACTCCCTTACCTTGGCTTCGTTTCTCCTTGTTCCTTATGGCCTCAGACTCGTCAAGCACACTGCAAGTTCAGGATCTTCCATTCTGTCTTCTGGGCCCGGAAGACCCTTTCTGCTGGAGCTGCATGGCCTTTTTCTCCCCTCTCTTTACATCTTTAGGTTGCCTTCTCAACGAGGCTTTCTCTGACCACTTTATATATAACAAGACCCTACTCTTTCCACCCAGCATCCTCTCCCCCTTCTCATCCTCTGTGCTTTATAACTCATCAGCATCTGATATGTGTTTCACAATCCTGTAAAATCCATGAGGATAATTATTCCATTTGGCTTTTATATGCCCAGCACCAAGAAGAGTGCCTAACATAGTCGGCACTCAGTCACTTGATCAAGTAAATGCGTACATTAATGAACCCCTGGGGCCAGAGATCTTAGAACTCAAAATACTAACAATGAAGGAAGGGATGCATTATCAGTCCTTTCTTACAGCAGCAGAAATAGAACAGCAATTAATCTCAAATTACTCTGAGCTCATACAAATAGCAGGTGAGAATTTTCTGTAATTACTGTCACCTCCCCACAGAGATTACTGCTGCTGACCATCCGCTCTATGGTCCTCTGAGCTTTCTTTGTACAGTACATATGGTCTATAAACAAAAGCTTTGCATGGTCTTATACACTTTTTCCTCCCTTAACAATAGAGCTTGGACATGTTTCCATCATTTACTTAACCAATCCCCTATTGATGATGCAAATATTGCCAGTTTTTTCCCCCACAATAAACAATGCTGCATTGAATACAATTTATTGGCTTAAAGAGCAAGAACATTTCAAATCTTGAGATACTGCCAAATTGCCTTCCAAAATACATCACACCAGTTTATACTCCCGCCAAGTATGGGAGTGTCTGTTTCCCCACCACCCAGTTATCTGCTTCCATGGAATGCTGTTCCTTGGTTCATCTGCCTTTTCACTGGCCAGCCCTCTTTCTAGATCTTTACTTGCATTCCCAGCCATCTGCTACTTTCTCTTAACACATGCTCCTTCGGGGAGTAGATCCCTTACAATGTAATTTGGCAGAAAGAGTCAGTTGTATGGGGGCTCCCGTTGATGATACGTGGTAGAAACCTAACACTACGGGCCATTCTTGGGTCAAATCGCTGGAAAGAAGGGAGTTGGAACCCGCCTCGGGCAGGAGCGAATCCAGATTCTCAGACTCTCGTACTTGTCTTTTTTTTTTTTTTTTTTTTAAGATTATTTATTTATTTATTTATCTGAGAGAGAGAATGGGAGAGAGGGAGAAGCAGACTCCCTGCCGAGCAGGGAGCCCGATGCGGGGCTCGATCCCGGGACTCCAGGATCATGACCTGAGCCGAAGGCAGTTGCTTAACCAACTGAGCCACCCAGGCGCCCCAGACTCTCATACTTGTCTTATTCTTGGCGCCGTTGGCTTGTTTGGCTACACTGTCACCTACTGAGTGCGGCAGTAGGCAGCCCTGGGCTCATTCTTACAGGCCTCCGACACCCTTTTCTAGGGAAAAGGGCCTTCCTGTTGTGCTTCCCTGAAAACAGTTCCAGACCCTGCCAGGTCCAACTTGGGTAGTTATCCTTCCTTTGACTAATCACTGGCCGAAGCGGGTATAGTATGAGTGACAGCCTCACCAGCACCATGTGGACTGGGGGGAGAGGAGAAGGCCAGGGGAGGGGTGTGCTGCTAGAAGAAGGAAGAAGGCAGCTGGATCAGTAACTCAATGGTCCACTGTGCAAGCCAGACTCTGAGCGTTACTGTGACAAGCTTTGGAAAATGGAATACTCTTGCCCTATCAATACAAATGTCAGTGAGCTGAATGTAGGCTATGTGCTGAAGCTCTGCAGGCCAAAGTCTTGAGAAGAACATGGTGGAGAGCACGGGATGGCCACCCAGACAAGGGGTTTGATGTGACCACGAGGACACGGCACAACTGTATCATATGCTAAAAATACTAGGACTCTTCTGAAGGAAAAAGGATTAGTGTCTCAAAAGTCACAAAGAATGTTTGCATGAGTCGTACATAGGTGTATTTGCCAAGTCTTGGCATGTCGAGATTGAACCTGTCTCAGGAACGCTTAGCGGAGGCCCTTAAGACAAATGAAAGAAGTTACTACTTGATACAAGTCATCTGTGGAATGGATTAGCCAGGCAGGTGGTTCAGACTGAACATAGTCAAGAAAATTTAAGATGAACTCACAGATGGAAAAAGCCCATGATGAGCCATCTGAATGACCACGTGATGCTGGTTTCTGATGCCTATCCCGGGGGAGGACGACTCTGCTCCTCCAGCACTCACCTTGGTGTCAGCAGAGGGAAAACACTGGGTAGATTAATAAGAGTCTCTGGCCCCCTCTGGCTTACTGGTTTTTAAAGTGAGACTGACAGGGGCGCTTGGCTGGCTCAGCCGGTGGAGCATGCAACTCTTGATCTCGGGGTCATGAGTTCAAGCCCCATGTTGGGCATAGAGATTCCTTTTTTAAAAAGTGAGGCTGACAAACCTACGTGAATCTGCAAAAGAGAGGTAGAGCTGAGAATCATCGTCTAAACAGTAGCATAAGTCATATAGATTGACTCAAGCTTGTATCATCGAGGTCACTGGGTCTCTAAGGATGGCCCGTGGACCTGTTGGAGTCCCCAGGCCCTTTCAGCAGATTTTTAAAGCCAAAAACTGTCTTAATATTGTTAAGATGCTTGTGGTAGCCAGCTTCCAAGAACACCTTTGGTGATCCCTGCCTCCTAGTATTCACGCCCTTCTGCACTCTGTCAGGGCTGGTCTGTGGAACCAGTAGAATACGGCACAAGAAATGGTATGTCACGGGCGCCTGGGTGGCTCAGTTGGTTAAGCGACTGCCTTCGGCTCAGGTCATGATCCTGGAGTCCCTGGATCGAGTCCCGCATCAGGCTCCCTGCTCAGCAGGGAGTCTGATTTGCCCTCTGACCCTATCCCTTCTCATATGTTCTCTCTCATTCTCTCTCTCTCACATAAATAAATCTTTTTAAAAAAAAAGAAATGGTATGTCACTTCCAAGACTAGGTCATAAAAGCCATTGTGGCTGCTGTCCCTTGTTCATGGGGAGAAGCAGACCATGCTTTAGAAGTTCTAAGACTGGGGCGCCTGGGTGGTTCAGTTGGTTAAGCATCTATCTGCCTTCAACTCAGGTCAACTCGGATCCTGGGATTGAGCCCTGCATCGGGCTCTCTGCTCAGAGGGAGTCTGCTTCTCCCTCTTCCTCTGCCCCTCCCCCTGCTCACTCTCTCTTGATTTCTCTCTTTCTCTCTCTCAAATAGATAAAAACTTTTAAAAAAAGTTCTAAGACTTAGTTGTCATACTGGATAAATATGCTAATTCTTCCCAAAAGTAGGGCTATTAGGACAATGGGCTGGGAGTCAGAAGACCTCTGTTCAAGTGCTGCTTCTGGTACTTCAGTTGTGAGACCTCAGAAATGCCACTTCAGTTCTCCGAGCTGGGGTTTCCTCACCTGGGAGGGGGAGACACCTGGCCCAAGGTGGGTTCTGTTAGGAAGGAGGAAAAGGACATGATGTTTGAAAAGCAACTTGCACTGCCCAACACAGAGCATTCCTGTTCCTCTGGTGTCTACTCCGTATCAGCATTTTTCATGCATTTTCTCATTTACTTCTCATACCAACCCTACGAGGTAGGCATTCTGATCTCCACTAACAGGTGAGGCACCGGAGACAGAGGAGTTCAGCCCAAGGGTATCCAGCAAGTAACTGGATTCGGTCTGACTCCAAAGCCAGTGTCCTATCCACTGATCACACCCCGCTGCCTCCAAGCCAGGACAGACAGCCAGGATGAGTCTGCAGATCAGTATACCTTGGAACATCTAAACTTTACCTAGAGATTATAACATCTCCAAGAATGACCTCACGGAATAATGCTAACAGTGATAACCATTTGATGAGCACCTACTACATGCTTAAACATTAGAAGTTCAAAAACAGGTCAATTTCCTCAGTCTTCTACCAGAGCCAAGATAGCAAAGGCACAGAAGGAACCTTCAGGTACCCCTGCTGATTCCATGGCATCTTTTTTTTTTTTTTTTTAAGATTTTATTTATTTATTTGACAGAGAGACAGCGAGAGAGGGAACACAAGCAGGGGGAGTGGGAGAGGGAGAAGCAGGCTTCCCGCCGAGCAGAGAGCCCGATGCGGGGCTCGATCCCAGGACCCTGGGATCATGACCTGAGCCGAAGGCAGCCGCTTAACGACTGAGCCACCCAGGCGCCCCTGATTCCATGTCATCTTATCTTCTACCACTCACGAGCCTCTCCGAAGTGTGGTCCAGCCTCGCTGCTCGTACGTACTTCCTCACCACACCAATCCTTTGTCACCTGCACTGTGGCTCCCCTCTGTAGGGTTATAGATCTGCAAAGCTCAGAGGCCCCCCAAGAACTTTGTACTCTCCATATTATCTATCAATGAAGAATGACTTCAACTCTAATAGCAGATGGCCCCCAAATGTGACAGCTTAGGTGACAGAGGTGTCTCCTTATCTCACAGAAAAGACAGGCTCTGGGTTAGTCTGACTCCCCTGGCCTTTCTATCATGATTACAAGCTGGCTAGCGTGGCAGCTCCGAGCATCACATCCTCACACAACTGCATTTGAAGGCAGGAAGCAGGGAGCAACCCGGGACAGAGGTTTTCTCTGTACATGCTTTCCTTAAGGAAGGAAAGTCTTTTCCAAAAGCACCCCCGAGCCCCCGCAGACATTTTCCCATATCTCATTGGCTGGAGCTGATCCCATGGCTACTCCTCGCTGTAAAGAAATTGCCAGAGGGCGTTGGGCAAGGTGGAAGAGAGTTCGGAGTGACTCCGGGGTCGCTAACCAGCAGTGGGGATCACAAGCAAGCCATTCCTGGTGGCTCACTTGTTCTTTGGCTTCCATCAGATCTTTCCTGCCTTTCCCCTCACTGGTTCTTCGAATTCTTTCCCTGCTTTTCTTCGTCATTCACTCCTTCAGTGTGGATGTTCCCCAAGCTTCTCTCTGTAATCTGTTGCCTGGGCAATCTTATCTCTTTTCCTAACTTTAATACTATCCCTTTTTTTCTATGTTACTTTTATTCTACTTTTTAAATTAAACAATACAAAGTTATGGAAGCAAAACAGAACTCACCTAATCATTCCCACTGAACTATAATCTCTTTTGTGTTCTACACGTGTGTGTGTGTCTGTGTGTGTGTGTAACCTGCTCTTCTCACTTACCATAAACACCTTTCCTGACAAGACCTATTCACCTCTACATCTTTATTTAATGATTACATGGTATTCCATGGTATAAATGTGCCATGACATACCTAGCAGCCCTCTATTGTTAACACTTAGGATGCTTCCAATATTTTGCAATTATGGACAATTCTATGGTGAACCTTTTACATGCTCTTGTACCTTAAATGCCTACTTTTTTTCTAGACAAATTCCTAGAAGCAGAATGGCAAGATCAAAGGGCACACCATATTTAAGGCTTTTAACACATGTACATTGTCATACAACTGTTGACAAGACCTGTCAGTTCTTTCTTGGCACTTCTCTTGGATTTGTCTTTACCTCTTTGTCACTAAGAACTCATCCTCTTACACCCTCCCTCAACTGATACCACTCCCTGAAACCTCTTTTGCTTCGTACCCACAAAATGATTGTGGGTTTAGAGGTGCCCTCATCACCTTAGCTTGGGAGTCCAATTATAGATGATGGTCTCTAGTATTTTTGAGAAGTTTCCAAAGAATGAAAGTGGTGCTCCTTAACATGGAGCATTGGGATCAAGGCAGGCGGCCATCATGCAGGGGGTGTGCCAGAGTGGGTGGTGTAGAACTAGGGGGCACTTCCAGGAACCTATGGGAGAAAGAGGCCAGAGGACATGGGGAGGGGCTTAGGAAGAGAGACTAGAGCTTTCAAGAATTGTTGAATAAAGGAACATGACAGGGAGGAAGCTGAGCTTTCATCCAGGGGGCATTGGAGGGTCAGCCCAGAGCAGGGTCAGGCCAGGGAGAGACTACGAAACAGTAGCGTCCCGTTTACCTAGGAACGATGAAGTCCGTTATATACAGCAAACCTTTCCATGACCCTGCAAGAAAGGGCCAGTCTCCCCTTTCCAGTTAAGGAAAAACCTCTCCTGATCCTGTTCCTCCTCCAGCGACTACCCCGTTTCTCTCCTTCCCTTACGGCAAAATGCCTCAGAAAGCTGTGTATACCTGCTGACTCTGGCTCTTCTGCTCTGTTTGGCTCTTGAATCCACTCCAATTAGGATTTTGCTCCCATCCTACCAAAGCTCTTCAGTCAGGACCTTCGATGACTTTAACAGCATTAATCCCATGGGCGGTTCTCAGTCCTCAACTCCTTGGACTTTCCTGACACACCTGAATACTCCTTCTTCTTGAACCCGTCTTCCCTTGGCTCCCAGGAGCCACTGTCTCTCAGTCCTGGTCCCACCTCACCACTGGCTCCTTCGGGGTCTGTTTCGGCAGCTCGTCCTCATCTCCCTGCCCCAACCCCTGGCCCCCTGCTTCTTGTCCCACTCCCCGGTGCCCTCATCCACTCCTGGGTCTAAACACCCCCCATGTGCCCGGCCCTTGCCTGGGTTTCTCCCAGGTACCCTAGACTCCTACATACAACTACCCGCCTGCCCCACTCCACGGAACTGTCTACCCGGCATCTGACATTGACATATGTCCAGAACCCAATTCCTCAGTGTACCCCCAAAGCTGCTTCTCCCACAGGCTTCCCCATTTCAGTAATGGCAATTCCATCCTTGGATCTGCTGTTCAGGCCAGAACACAGGAGTCATCCTTGACTCCCCTCTCCTGTACTGCGCTTCCCACCCAGCGGCAAATGCTTTAAAATATAGCCAGAATCCCGGCGCCGCTCACAGACTCCTCTGCTCCCACCCTGGGTCCCCGCCGATAATCACCTGTCGCCTGGATTATTACAACAGCCCACTTACTGCTCCCCTCCTGCGGCTCTTGCCTCCTCTTCCATTTGTTTCAACACAGCAAACAGAGTGTTGGAAACAAAAGGCAGAGCATGTGAATCCACCGCCCAAAGCCCTCAGACCGGCGGTTCGCAGACCCACGCAGGAGGCGCCGCCCAGCTAGGTGCCGGGGTTTGTCTGACCTCACCTCTACCCCTGCATGCACTCTGCTCCAGTCCCCCCTCCCGCCACCTTGCTGAGGAAGGTGCCAGACTGGTTCCCCTCTTCATGCTAGTTCCTCCGCCTGGAATGCGCTTCCCCCAGATAGCTACATACTCACTCACCTGTTCAGGTCTTGGCTCAAGACCACTTTCCTGGAGAAGTCCTCCCTCGTCACTTTTATTATTCCCATTTGCAACACATATTTACTTTTCCCCACAGAGTGTAACACCATGTGTCATTCTATATGATTTCCTTCTAAAGAAAACATTTTATTTGGAGATCAGTTTAAGATCACCGAAAAGTTCCAAGAATAAGGACAATACAAAGAACCCCCATACATCCTTTACCTTGATTTACCTATTGTTAATATTTTATCCCATTTGCACCCTCCCTTCCTCCCCCCCCACAAGCACACACTCACACTCACACAACTTTTTCCTGAGCCTTTTGAGAATAAGTTGCATACATGTGGCCCTTTACCCCTAAGTACTTCAGTGTGCATTTCCTAAAGATAGGGATATTCTCTTACACAACTGTGAGCTAGTTCTCCACCCCTGAACTGAACGCTGATACAATACTTGAAACTCCCACTCCGTCAATTTTTCCCCTCAGTGCAGGGTCAAATGTCCTCCCAGATACATTGCATTCATTGCATTTAGATGGTCTGACTCTTCATTCTCCTTTAATCTGGAATATTTCTACAAACTTTGTCTTTTATGACGTTACCATTTTTTTTAAGATTTTATTTATTTATTTGAGAGAGAGAATGAGAGAGCACATGAGAGGGGGGAGGGTCAGAGAGAGAGGCAGACTCCCTGCTGAGCAGGGAGCCTGACGTGGGACTCGATCCCGGGACTCCAGGATCATGACCTGAGCCGAAGGCAGTCGCCTAACCGACTGAGCCACCCAGGCGCCCATGACGTTAGCATTTTTGAAGAATATAGTCCCTCTCCCATCCTGTTAGATTTCAAAAGGGGTGGTCTGATGTTTCCTCGTGATTAGAGTCAGGTTACGCATTCCTGGCCGGCATGTTACATAAGCAATACCGTGTCCTTCTCAGGATTCCGTGTCTGAGCCACACACGGTGTACTTTTGCCCGTCACCAGTGATGTTAATTTTGACCTTCTGGCAAGGTGGTGTTAGATTTTACCATGGATTGTTATTTTTCCCTTTGCATCTAATAAGCAATCTGTGGGAAGATCCTTAAAGGCTATGCAGGGGCATCTGGGTGGCTCAGTCCATTAAGCGTCTGACTCTTGGTTTTGGCTCAGGTCATGATCTCAGGGTCATGGGATCAAGCCCCATGTTGGGCTCCATGCTCAGTGTGGAATCTGCTTGCGATTCTCTCTCCTTCCCTCTCCCTCTGCCCCTCTCTCCCCTCCAATGTTTTCTCTTTCTCTCTCAAATGAATAAATACATCTTAACAAAAAACACCTATAAAACATCCTGCTTCTCATCACATTCTCACTCTCGATTTTGCCTTCAACAATGACTTGTGCCCAAACATAGTCTTTACTATGATAGCTGAAAAATGGTGGTTTTCAAACTCTGGTACTCCCTCTACATTTACTAGTTGGGACTTAAAATTCTACTCTTAAGTAAGAACCTTTCCTTCCCCTTCCTTCCTTTCTTCCTGCCTTTGTCTGTCTAATCTCTCTAGCTATCCATCTATCTACTGTGTGGGCTTTTAGATTCATATTTTTCCCAATAGGCGAGAATTCCTTATCATTGGTAATGAATTGTCTCAGACTTGGCCAGGGAGAGCCCCTTTCACAGGCTTCCGTGCCCCCCACTTTCTCAAGCCCTTTCTTACTTTCTGCATAACAAGCTATCCCAGGCTAATCTGGTAGCTACCCTGCTGCAGCTCTAGAACTTCTCTGAGAATCCTGGATTCCTTTTATGGTATTTAGAAACCAACATCAGGATGCTGGGTGTACTCACCGCTCTAGAGTATCTTCACTTGTGGGCCCTTTCGGCCGGAAAACATGCATGCAAATACATGTACACATACAAGTACTTATTTAAACACGTGCACACCTACATAAACATACATATACAAAACATACCATATAGTTTTACTTATTTTGTTTGTCCATTACACTAAAATGTAAGCTTCCCAAGGGAGACAATCTGTGGCTGTTTGGTTTGCTATTGATTTTCTAGCACATAGAACAGTACACAGCAAATGGGAAGTGTTCGATAAATAGTTGTTGGCTGAAGGAGAAGAAAGAAACAATAGGCTACATGACTTGCCAAATCGTTACAGCTGACACATGGCAGAACTCTCTTTTCGTTTTGCTTCCAGGACCCAAAACAGGAGCTAAACCTCTGGCTAGGACAGCAGTTATTTTCATTTTCTCACCTCAATTTTTTTCTGAACACTTTTACCTCCAGAACTCTGTAGGTTATATCTGCTCCCCATGCGCACTGGGATTTATAACCTCAGGCGGTCAGCCAGTGGGAGGTGAAGGCAGAGGCTAGGTGGCCAGGCTTGGGAGTAAAAGACCCCAGGGTCACATCACCCAGTGGTGACGGCTGGGACCTCTCCTCAGCCTGGAATGTGGTCTAACACAGGGAGTAGGGGGACGGTGGGGTGGCATTATCATCCCCTGCTGGCCTCCTGCTCTGTTCTCAAGCAGCACCACCCCTGATGCTGCCCAAGGAATGAGCACATAGAAGTAGAGAGTCAGAGGTTATAGAAGAGGAGATGGACACAGAGGGGGCGGTGGGGACTCAGCAGGGAGGAAGCCACCATCTAGGAGCCCTGGCGTCATGGAAACTGGCCCTATCACTCTGTCTGTCCTCAAATGCTATAAATAGTTGGTTTCAGTATCAGCCACTGCAGACCAGGCCAGCAGCATGGGCCAGCCCCAAGAGGAAATGGATTTGGGGGAGGATATCGCGCACACACATACACACACACACAGAAAGAGAGAGAGAGAGAATGGTTGGAATGAGATGAGGCTAAGGAAATGCCTTTGCCTGTCCCCATTGCACACCACATCAGATCACTGGCATTCAGAGCCCTCCCCACAGAATTTTCCAGCCTGCCTGTCATCCAGTAATGTCACTCTAGCAGACCATCTCCCGCCCTTCCTACTACCTCGTCCTGTTTTGGCCACTTGGTATGGCCTCTCTGCTTCTGTATGTGCTCCTGCTTTTAAAGCTTGTTGCAGATTCCACTTCCTCCAAGGAGGAAGTCCAAAGAGCCATTCCCAAAGGATCTAGTCTAGTTGAGTTGCTGGCGCTTGGGCTATGGGTGTCCTTGCCATGAAGCAGGAAGATCTGGCCCTTGGGGACTCCATAAATTCTGAGTCTGAGGGGTCTTCCTTGGATCCTACGAACCTCTGAATAACCTCCTGCCACTCCCTCTTCTATTACAAAGCTCTGCAGACCCTACCGCTCCTCCTCTGCTTTCCCAGCCCACTGTTAACTTGGTTACTGAGTGATTTTAGGCAAGTCTCGTAACCTCTCTGGGCCTATTGCAGGCTGGATTCCCTGGTCCCAGGGACAGAATGTAGCATGCAGGATGTTTCTTAAGAAGGGCCCTTGGGCTCAGTGTCTGTGCAAGGGAGTGGGGGCGAAACTGGATTGAGGAGAGGAAGTTAAGAGTTGCCACGCAGACCTGACAGGCTAGACCTATTCCACAGGGAGCTCTGGGGCCAGAATGATCCATCAGACTTGTCCCTTCAAAATGACACAGGCAGCCTGGGGCTGGGCATGCCCTTGGGCAAGGCTTCTCTGCAGTGGAGGCAGTCCTTGAAGGGGCTGGAAGCCTAAGGCTGTCCACCTCCCAGGAGCTGGACCAAGTCCTTCCATGTAGGGAATCCGGGCAGTCGCTCAGTGCCTCTGCTTCTTCCTGTAAGAAAGGCATCGTGACATTCCACTGGGCTCTTGTCCCGATGAAATGCAACTATGTTTGTCAAGTTCTAGCACACACTCTGACTCACAGTCACTGTTTAGTAATGAGGACAGTGTTTATTGTTTGGGTACTGGGCTAGGGTCCCTTGGGTAACTCTGACCCCAAGCCACCTTTCCTCCATGGGGGAGGGGACCGAGGGGTGGTTCCAGGGGAGCTAAAGACTCAAATTTAGACTTTTGATGTTTCTCTAGATGAGGTTACATGGAAAGCCACAGAAATACAATAACAGCAACGAAATATGTTCATCACACAACTTTAAATTCTCCCATTAGCAGATAAATTACATTGTTTATTAATCCATTAATTATCTTGTGAACACTATTATATGACATTGTCTTTTTGTCTTAACTTCTTCAACGTAAACAGTTAATATGAATCCCCTATCTGTGATCCAGTTTTGGAATTTCTTCTTCTTTTAACATGCAGGGATGCTTGAGAAATGGTAGTGGTCCAGGCATCTCTCTGCCTTTGATAACTTTTGCGCCACCTGTCCAGGGAGCCAGGAGGCAGGTAGACAAAAGAGCTGCTTGTCGGCTCCGCGCAGGGCCAACCTGGACCGCCAGCTCCGCTCACCTGTCCACACCCCAACCAGCCCGCAGGAGGCTGCCGCCAGGTTCATGGCTTAGGTGTCTCCTGGCCCGAGGCGCCGCGGAGCATGCTCGGTGCAGGGTGGAATCCGGGAGGCGCCCAATCCCAAGCGGCCACTTCAGGGTTTCCCTCGGGGCTGGAGCAGGAAGTGGGAGAAATGCGAGAATTAGGAGCCCTTTCACTGTCCGCCGGTCCCTGGCACAGCGGAGGCCACCTCCCCCCGGCCGGTTCCGCCACAGGCAGTCCTGGAGCTCCGCGGGGACGAGCCCTGCGTGGGATCCTAGAAAAGGACCCGCTGACCCTCGGAGCGGGGCTGGGGATTAAAAGGGACTAGACTGGTGGGATAGGACTGGGCAGGGACAGATGCCTTTGTTTTTCAAGCCCGTGAGCATGGGTTTCGGTTCTTTTTAAAGAAAAGAGAAGCAAGTCGCTCAGATGTGTTTGGCTAGGGCGCCCCGAGGCCGTTGCACCCCTGTTTGGGGACTTGGGAGCCGCTGTGTGCCCGCGCGCCCGGCAGGGGCGACATCAGAGCTTTGGCTCTCTCGCCCCAGGACAGAGCCAGCCTCAGATCCCCGCGTAGGCGTAGTCTGGAGGTCACCCCCTCGCCTCTCTGTCCGGCAGGAAACGCTCAGCCCAGGGGAGGGGTCCCAGCGGTGATCTCCAGGAATGGGAGCCCTGCAGTCCCCTGGCCAAGTACAAAACTTGTCCTGGAGATTAAATAAGACCTTATGTCAAGTCTAGCACAGTCCTGGACTCCCAGCCATTAAGAAAGGGAGCTGTTTTTCCAGGAAGCAGAGTCTCTACATAATGGCTCTGGAGGGTCCTAGAGGTGGCACTCTGGGTGGGGGTTGCTAGGTCCACAGAAGCCAGGCTGGGGGAACCCACCAGCAGTTGCCTTCTACCCTGTCCACATTGTGAAATGGAGAGCTGAGAAGGCCCACTCCCCTCCCCTGATATCCTGGACCACTTTTTTCTACCCTCCTTGATTCCATTTCTCCTGAATTCTCCTGCAGTCCAGTCCCCCTCCCCCGCTCCCCAGATATTTGATGGAGACTGTTTAAGTCCACAAACTTTTATGGAATGCACAATAATAATAATAATAACAAGGCAACTGAATTTCAGAGAGATTGCTTAAGGCCATTCACCTAGGACTGGGCAGGAGTCAAGAGTCTGAGGGAACTGGAGTGTATAGATAAATAAGTAATAGTATTTAAGATAAGACAAGGTTGCTTGCATTTGGGGTAAGAGCTGTCAGTCCCTGGGCGGCGGGGGGCGGGGGGTGTTATTTTCTGAGTACAAGCTGTGTGCCCAGCTCAGAGCTCCTTCTGGGGGACAGGAAGAGAGATCAAAAATTTAGAAGATGAGGTCCCTAGCCCCCACACAAAGACTAGCATTTAGTCTCCATCTCAGGACCTTGATTTTTATTTTGAAAACTTTACATCATCATTAGAGGAAATGATCTTTTAAATATTTCCCCAGTTCCATCCCCCAATACAAAGTTAGTTTTTGTATTTTCTCCTAATTTTTAACAACAGGTAGATGAGTTTTTTATTTTTTAATATAACATTTACCAATAATTTTGTTTATACCTCATGCTATTGGGTTTACAAGTAATTTTGTAAACTCTTTTTTACCTGTTTTGAAAGTACATTTCCCTGACTGCTCCTAGTCTTCACTGTTCTCATCTTCATGCTGTATACTATTCCCTCATGGCCATACCATATTTAGCCACTTTTCTGTTATTGCTCGATTCCAATTTTTTGTCATTATAAATAATGTGGCTATAAATATCTTTGTACATGTAGCTTTTTTCTTCTTTTAAATTATGTCCTTGGAATCAGTGCCCAGAAAGGGGATGACCAGGTCAAAGTGTTGACTGTTTTATAGCTCTTGCTATGGAAAGCCAGACTACAACTGAGAACATTTAACAGCTAAATGCAGCAACTTGAGGACTCCCAAGTCCTCACAGAAGTACTAGTTCTGTGGAACAGAAGTTCCTATATTTGGAAAGAATATTATATAGAATAAGCACTGATTGGCACCTCTGAAGTATCAGGTTCGTGCTAGCAGGACACCTAGGGATGATGAGAGGCAGCCCCAGCCTTGGGGGGCACAGAAGTGGTGGCTTTCAACCTTTTTTTCCTCCTAGGGCACAAAATATTCAAAACTGCTGCACATCGAAGGGCAGACGCAGAATTTAGCAATTCCCCCAAATTCTGCAGGGACTCGAAACACTAACATGTTCTCTAATCAACAGAATCTAATCAAAGAGGGTGTATCTTTGGCTTTGATGAAGCAGGTGGCTGGTTCCTGGCTGTACCCCAATTCCTTTTTCTCAGATTCAAGAAAGAATGTCAGGATGCAAGAGAGTGAGAGGGATGTGTAGATAACATAAAGCCACTTTGATTTCTATGAACAAGCAAACCCTTCCCAGACATACACATTTGCGCTGTGACACAATTGGACAAGTAAGGTGATCCGTTTTTTTTTTTAATTTTTATTTTTTAAAGATTGTATTTATTTATTTGAGAGAGAGAATGAGAAAGAGAGCATGAGAGAGGGGAGGGTCAGAGGGAGAAGCAGACTCCCCGCTGAGCGGGGAGCCCGACGCGGGACTCGATCCCGGGACTCCAGGATCATGACCTGAGCCGAAGGCAGTCGCTTAACCGACTGAGCCACCCAGGCGCCCCAAGGTGATCCGTTTATGTGTACGTCTGTGCAGAGGACTTCTCGGTAGGTATGCCAGGAACACAAGGAGACAGAGTTCTGTTTTTTTTTTTAATTCATTTGCGACAGAATGAGAGAGAGAGAGCAGGAGCAGTGGGGAGAGGCAGAGGAAGAGGGAGAAGGGAGCCCGATGTGGGGCTCGATCCCAGGACCCTGGGATCATGACCTGAGCTGAAGGCAGACGCTTAACCATCTGAGCCACCCAGGCGCCCCTCAGAGCTCTGCTTTTAACAAATGCACTGAGCTTGTGCTCTGTGTCAAGCACCGTGCTAGGGCCCGGGTGCCAGTATGAATGAGTGCCAAGAAATCTATGAAGAAGCTAGACCCCAGAGAGGGTATGTGCATATTAAGGGTGGCCAATGTACTGCATTTGTTAGATACTAATGTGCCAGGCACTATTCTAGGCCCTGGGATACATCAAAACAGTGAAATACTTCTACCCTCATGGAACTGACGCTTAGGGGTGGGGATGGGACAAACAATAAGTAAAATATTAAGTATGTCACATGGTGATAAATACAGTGGAGAAAAATAATGTAGGGAAGGTGAGAGGGCAGTCGAGAGAGAAGGTTTTAAATAGAGTGCTCAGAAATGGTCTCACTGGTATGATGACATCTGAACAAAGAGAAAGCCATGGATGGCTGGGAGAGGAGCATTCCAGACAGAGGCCCTGCGGGGAGGCCCTGATGCAGGAGCCAGGCCAGTGTGGGGTGGGGGGCAGCAGGAGGATATGAGGTCAGAGAGGGAGTTGGGCCATTCTGTGGGTGGCCCTATAAGCATTTTAAGGACTTCAGCTTTACTTGAGTGGAGTGGAGACTCGGGACAGCGGGGGACGTCTGGCGTGGAGAATGCACTCAGGCCAGGATGGCAAGGAGCCCAGTTACAAAGCTGGTAGCAAGCTGGGAACTCAGGGTTTTGTCCTCAACCCGGGGGTCTTTCCATGCACTTAGCTCTTAGCCCATGCCAGACTTGAGGTCTGACCTGTTGGGACGGTCAGAACCTACAGCGAACTCCAGCCTGGAGGAAAGGTTTCTAGGCAAGTTTTGAAGTCGGATTCTAACACCGTTTGATGATCTCCTTAGCATTAGAAAAGTTCCAGTATGAGGTTCTCTAGCACGGGGAGCCCGGGCAGTGGTAACGTTACATCACTGACCAGCTGTGAGGCCTCCGGCAAGTCTTCTAACTCAGGCCGGCTCAGTTACTTCATCTGTGAAATAGGGCCAAATGCCCTGGCTGCTACATCGCATCAAATGAGATCATTCGAAAGCACCTTTTAACATCATTCTCTTTCACAAGCAGCGAAGGTGAAAAGGCAGTTGACCTCAGAGGGCTGAGTGAGCACGGCACTTCCAAACTCTGAGCCGGGCTTTGTCTCCGCCGCGGGGTGCCCGAACCTGCTCGGCTCTCCCCTAGCACCCACGGCGGGGCTGCGAGCGGCGGCGGCAGGCGCGGGGAAGGGGCGGGCGGGAGACGGTGCGGGGGCCGGGCTGCGGAGACGCGGGCCCCCCCCGCCCCGCCCCCTGTGCGGGCGCGCCGGGCGCGGACAGGCCGTGGCCGGCGGGAGGTCGGGCGGGGCGGCGCGGCGGGGCGGAGCCGCCCCCGCCCCCGCGCGCTCCCTGCTCCCGCCAGCCCCAGGCTCCCGGGCCCGCGCCGCGCGCTCTTTCTCCGACAGCGCTCCGCCGGCTGTCCCGTCTGTCCCCGCGGGTCGCTTCGCCATGACCACCCAGCAGATAGTCCTCCAGGGCCCGGGACCATGGGGCTTCCGCCTCGTGGGGGGCAAGGACTTCGAGCAACCCCTGGCCATTTCCCGGGTAAGAGCGCTCGGGACGCGCAGGGGTCGGGGCGCACCCGGGCTGGGGAGCGGCGTGCCAGGAGGGCATCTGGGGGGCCGGGGCCCCGCGGGCGCTGCCGGGGACGGCGGTTAGGGAGCCCGGGCCCGAGCTGGCACGGCCGGGCGCATCCAGGGGCGCCTTGCGGCGAGCGCTCCCGGTGCGTCTCGGGCCCGCAGCCCCTTCGCCGCGGCGCCCCGGGGCGCGGCGAGCGGGCGGCGGCCGGGCGCGCAGTCCCGGTGTCCGCGCGCGAAAGAGGGAGCAGTTTGCGTACGTTCGCCGCGGAGGCGCTGCCCCGAGGGCAGGAGGGTCCCCGCAGATCCCGCACTCTGGAGGGTATCACTTCCCGGTTCTTCACAAGTCGCCGAGGGGCGTAAAGTAGATCGGAAGCAGCTGGAAAGACCTGGAAGAGGGGTGGAGTCGGTGGCAAGTTTCCCCGGGCCAGGTGTGATGAATTTCCGAAACAACTAGTTTTCCACTCCTTGGATTTACGCCATGACCAGGTCTCACCTCCCTCATACGTTTTGGTGAAAAGGCCGGATTTTTGAAACAAACAAGGCCAAATAAACCCTCTTGGACATTCCCCTCCTCCTGCAGAAGGTGGCCATGCCATATTTCTGCCTGGCGTTCCCAGAATATCAACCCAACAGCCGCCTTTCCCCAGGGATACTGGGTGGGGAGGGGTTCCTCCTTTGCGTGGCGTCGGTGGAGGGGTGGAGGGAGAGTGCTACTTGAAAACTTTTTAGACGGGCCTCCTTTCTTTGGGAAGGCCCAGGATCAATCGGAGATCACCAGGCCCATTACCCCCAAATAAGTCAGAAACCCCAGGGAGACTCAGACTCAGGGTTTGGAGGCCCAGGCTTTGGTCATCTCGTCTAGACTAACTAATGTCCCAGTGGGAGTTGCCCTATTCACTGCCTGCACCTAGAAGGCGGCCAATAAGTGTTTTCCGACTTAATGAAAAGGGGGAGCACCAAGCATTCTCTGGTGTCCACCGCCTGCGTAGAGGCCTGGTGTTCCACTCTTGGGGCCATCTGCTTGCTGAAGCTGACCCTAAACTTGCCTCCTCAGCCATCTGAACATCTCTTTGTTCTTAGTGGGGAGGAGGGAGAGAGAAGGGGAAGATCCCCATGGGGTTTTGTTTTGTTTTGTTTGCTTTTTTACTGAAATCCCAGCCTCCAGTAGCTGAAGGAATATGGTGGGAGGTGCAGGAGGCAAAGGAGTGGGGGCCTCTGCTTGGTTTCTCAGCCGTCCACGGTCCTAGCCACATTTCCTCCAGGTGGGTCTAGCCCAGTGAGGAGGTCTTCTCTGACCCATCGCATCCCCGAAGGGGGCAGGTGCCTCAGTTTTTAGGCCCTGTTCCCCATCTCTTCCACCTGCTGTCCTGAGGGGACTTCTTTGATTCTTCTTGCAGGTACATGCTGTCTTCCCACCCACCAGCCAAATTCTTCAAGTGTAGGTACTGTGCCTTCCCCAAGCTTGGCACACAGCTGAACCTGGCCGTCCCCAGAAAATGTTTGCAGGCTTATTAATACATGCTTGTCCAGGGAAGGCACATTTAGACTCGCTTACCTCATAGTCCATTTGTCCTTGCTCTTTGTGTCTATAATTAACCTGTCAGCCCTTTCCACTTCTGAATTTACATATGACATGAAACCCTTTTTTAAGAAGTGGAGGATATACGGCCAATCTGGTAAAAGGGCAGTTACCGCCCATCATTTTAACGGCTTTAAAAAGTCCGTGCAAGTGGCACTGTGCAGGAATGACAACGTGGCGTGGAAACCACAACACTAAAATCACTGGTTTGTACCTTCATATGTTCATTGCCTTACCTGCACATGTTTAATGAGCATATATTGTGGAACGCCATGGGGTCCCAGATATGAGAGGACACAGCTCCGTTTTCAAGGTGCTTATGGTCTAGTGAGGGAAGCTAATCTTTATAATGCCCTTGGCAGTTGCTTTAATTGAAAAGTGAAAGTGACTCAGAGGAGGTGACATTCTCATGCTCAAGGTAGTTCACTTGTTTCTTCATCTCATTCTTTTTTTTTTTTTTTTAAAGATTTTATTTATTTATTTGACAGAGAGAGACATAGTGAGAGCAGGAACAAGCAGGGGGAGTGGGAGAGGGAGAAGCAGGCTTCCCGCGGAGCAGGGAGCCCGATGTGGGGCTCGATCCCAGGACCCTGGGATCATGACCTGAGCCGAAGGCAGCTGCTTAACGACTGAGCCACCCAGGCGCCCCTTCATCTCATTATTTCTACATGGAAAGAACGTGTACCTCCTCACCTCCTGGGGTTGGGAAAGTGGTCATAAAGGGGCCTGCGGTGGTCGTTGGGATCTGATGGTGGTCTGGTTTCTGCTTCTTGAGCTGTACCTGGGGGTGAGCTTTCTACTGTCTGAGGCTTCCTCCTCTGTCTCTGCTATGGGGATAACCCCAACCACTGGCTGCGAGGTGAGGAACGTCAGAGTGCTCTGGAAACAGTGAACAAGAGTGAGGAGTTAGGAGCAGTGACAAAGAGATACACACCTTCTGGTTGGTAGGTGTGCTACATTTATCATTTTGGGCAGATACACTTTCTGGTATGGTTTTATATATGTAGGCTTTGAGTCTCCACACCAAAGCAAACGATAAATTAGGGGAGAGGAGTGCCTTTCATTTAAGTAACTATGTTTGCTTTCTCTTGCGTGAATTATTATGGCGTTGGCTCTAGTCTTTTGTTAAACTGCTAAAGCTCCTGAATCTAACTGTAATCTTGTGTACTTGAAATGGTTTCTTTTTTTTTTTTTTTTAAGATTTTATTTATTTGACCGAGACACAGCGAAGAGAGGGAACACAAGCAGGGGGAGTGGGAGAGGGAGAGCAGGCTTCCCGCCGAGCAGGGAGCCTGACGCTGGGCTCGATCCCAGGACCCTGGGATCACGACCTGAGCCGAAGGCAGACGCCTAACGACTGAGCCACCCAGGTGCCCCAGATTGTTTCTTTTTTGAAATAAAAAAGTCGTAAAATATAGATGCAAAGCAAATTACTATAAAATAAATACCTGTACGATCCCCCACCCAGATAGAACATTACCAGCACCCCAATAATAAATAGAACAAGCGCACCGGACATAATCTTACCCTGACTTAGGATAATCAGTCTCCTTGTTTTTCTTTATAGTTTTACTACCTAAATATGCATCCTGAACACCATAGCGTAATTTTACCTGTTTCTGAGCAGAATCCTATAGGGCATATGTTTTGTGTGTGAGAAGAGCTGCTTTCACTTCTCCTTGTTCTCATGTGTGCTATTGTGATTAAATTTCAATCCAGGTTTTCAGCTTTAAATGGACGTAAACCAACTTTCTTCCTTTTCCCAGTTTCTCACTTAAGGCCCCTACCTCGGACTCCCTGACGATCTAGCCACACATTTGCCTCTGTTCCCTGAGATTTTTTTCTCTGTCACTTCTTGCTCCAAATCTACAGTTGTTCATCTCCTTGAGTTTTTGGTGTGTGTGTGTGTTTTCCCGTATCAATTTCTTATTTCCTCTAGTTGCTTTCAAGGGAAGCCTTCAGAGAATCCACACCAGGCCAAAATTGCCGCTCAATTTATGTTGACTGTTTTTCTCTCCCAGCAACTGACAAAAGACAGGAAGGGGTGGGGCCAGAGATAAGGGGGTGCTCTTGGTGGGAGAAGCTGTCATTTGCCTCTTGAGTAAGCCTTCGCTAAGAGCAGTGTGATTTTATGGGGAATGCTGTGCCCTTTGCTCAGGTATCCTAAGCTAAGCTTAATAATGGATACTTTGTAGCCAGGGGTTCTTTTCTGATTTTTAAGAGTGTTATTTTTCAGATCCAAGTAGATTTCTATCATGTCCTAAAGGTGGAAAGAGGAGGGCCTGCGTGCCAAATTGTGAAAGGCAAGAGGCGTCCATAAAGGCTCGTTATGCATTAACGTCCCTGATGGGGATGGAGGACTGGTTTTGTACCCTTTGATATGAGGGCCTACTCTTTGTTGTTAAAAAGTGTTCCAGGGCTCCTGGGTGGCTCAGTTGGTTAAGCGACTGCCTTCAGCTCAGGTCATGATCCCAGGGTCCTGGGATAGAGCCCTGCATCGGGCTCCCTGCTCTGCGGGGAGCCTGCTTCTCCCTCTCCCACTCCCCCTGCTTGTGTTCCCTCTCTTGCTGTGTCTCTCTCTGTCAAATAAATAAATAAAATCTTAAAAAAAAAAAAAAGTGTTCCAGCATTAGGCATAAAGGCACTGGTTGTACCTTCAACTATGAGTTGATTAAGAAAACCTGTTAGGAATTCAGAAATGTTTTCAGATGAATTTGTGTTGTTATTCATCTGTGAATATCTGTGTTAAGATGACTCTTGTGTTAATCACAGGAGCCTCAGTTTACACTTGAAAGATTGTGCAAGAAATATTTATTTGACCAGCTTGTGATAATGACCATAGTTAAAATGTATATAGGACATTTTTTTTTATGCCAGGCACTGTTCTATGTGCTTAATATATTCCCTCAGTAATCCTTACACGTATCTTGTGAAGCAGATTTAATTAAGACACCCATTTTGCAGTTGAGGAAGCTGAGGGATGGAAGTGTTCAGTACTTGGCCTGCTTCATACAGTAGTAAGTGATGGAGCTGGAATTCAGCTGACTGGTCTTGCTTCAGAGCCCATGGCCTTAATCTCTATTCCTAATAACCACTTCAATAGCAGTTAACATTTCTTGAATGCTCACTCTGGGCTGCGTGTGCACTTGCGTTATCTTCTGTGCTCCCCACAACCCATGACACAGATACACAGGACACTCAGTAAATTGCAGAGCTGATTCGAAATGAGACAGACTGGACCCCAGGCCAGCTTTAACCACTCTCTTCTGCCTCTTGATAATCCCCGACTGTCTGTATTTCATTGGTGGTAATCGTGGCACACAGCTCAGCTCCAGGAAATGCTAATGGTACAGGGACGATATGAGGGGTAGCGGGGACCCTCTTGGGCTCCTTGCCCCAGAGCCTGCTGTACCCATGAGGGTTGGCTGTGGGGGCCTTCCAGTTGCCCTGTGGCCTCCGCCCGAGTGCTCCTGGAGCTCAGAGCATCCCAGGGAGCAGCACCTCCCCTCCCAACTCCCCTGCAAAGCCAGAAGCCGTGGCCCCACCTGCAGGAATTGACGGTCCAGCTGTGGGATTCCATGCCCACATGGACAGTGGAGAACAGAAGCGCAGAGGATTTGGAGGATTAGAGGAAGCCTGCCAGTTTGGGTCGGAGGGGATTTGGGGGCAATTTTTGGGTCAAATGCAGATGACTAGGGATAGACAGATCCAGCTTGCCCAGCCGGTGATGGGCCTGGAAAGTGGCAGCCAAGCCAAGGCCAAAATGAAATGTACCCATGAAAGCCAAAGGGAAAAGGAAGTAGTTTTTGTATGGCACTTAGCGCCCTGTGTGATTGTTGACTTTGCTGTTTGCCTTATTGTGGGTGAACTGGAATGCTTAGGCCTGCAGTGTACTTTCATGGATGTGGTACACCGCCTTCTTGGTAAATGCCGTAAACATTAAGAACAATTTCCTGAATAACACTGTGGTCTTGAAGGAGCGCAGGTTCTTGACCAAGGACTCAGGACCCAACTTTTATACATATGACTACTCATATATCACATGAGACACCAAGGACACAGGTATGACCTATGGAAGATAAAGATGTCTGAAAGGCTTACAGATGGATCAAATTCAGATGGTGCTGCAATGATTTATGTCCGTTTCTTTTTAAAACAGATTATAAAAAATACGCTTCTGAAGCTGAACATACCCATACCCTATGAGCAACAATTCTGCTAGTTAAATACTCCATAGAAGTGTGTCCATATGGGCACCAAAAGACATGTCAAGAGTTTCCAAAGCAGCATTATTCACAATAGCCCCAAAATCAAATAATTTCCGTGTCTAACAACAGTAGAGTGGATAAATAAATGGTAGTGTAGTTATGGGATATAAGACACCAACAGGAATTCCAACTATGCAAATGACATGAATGAGACAGACACATGCTGTGTCGAGAGAAAGAAGCCAGATGGAAAAGGGTAAATACTATGTGATTCCACTTATATAAAATTAATCAGGCAAAACTAACCCATGTGTTAGAAGTCAGGGTCAGAGGTTAGTGAAGGGAAGGAGACAGGAAGGGCCTTCGGAAGTTCAGTTGTGTTTCTTTATCTAGTGCTGGGTTCACGGGTGTTCTCCCTGTGTGCGAATCTGTCCAGCTGCGTATTTATGATTTGTACACTTTTCTGTATGCGTGTTATACTTCAATTAAAAGTTGCCATAAAAGCCTTCATGCTTGTTACAAAAAAATCAACATAAAAATGTGGAAGGCATACTGTAAGAGCTTCCCCAGTCCTCCTTCCCAGAGGTAAACACTGCCAACAGTTTGCTGCAAAACTTTTCAGACTTCTTTCCCCACTCATGTAACATTTTTATTTATTTATTTTTTTAAGATTTTATTTATTTAAGAGAGAGAGAATGAGAGACAGAGAGCACAAGAGGGAAGAGGGCAGAGGGAGAAGCAGACCCCCTGCTGAGGCCTGATGAGGGACTTGATCCCGGGACTCCAGGATCATGACCTGAGCCCAAGGCAGTCGCTCAACCAACTGAGCCACCCAGGCGCCCTCATGTAACATTTTTAATATCGAAGTACCATATCATAGTAACTTACATGTCACGTGGATGTCATTGTTTTGTACTTTCTGCCTTATTTTTACTGCAGCAGTTAAAGAGTTAAAGACATCTTGATGCCCTGGGGAGATGCAGTCTCAGAATCACACTCTGTCTTGTCCATTCCTTAGCTCTGTGTCAGCGCCCTCACTGGTGGGGTAGGGATAATAGTACTTGTCTTCAAAGGTTGTGAGGATTAAGAGGATGTGCAGAGAGAGCCTAGTGCTGTGGCCAACACCTAGAAGGCATCAGGATGCAGTGGAACTATTAAAAAAATACCGGTGGTGATCTGCTGTGCATTGAGTGCTTATTACGTGCCAGACACTGTTCTAAATTCTCCTCCTCCCAACAACCTAATGAGGTTCATGCTATTATAAATTTCATTTGATAAATGAAGAAACTGAGGTGTAGAGAGCAACTTGCCCAAGGTTGCATGTTTAGTCAATGGTTAGGCTTTGGGTTATGGGTGGTAATTCTTTTTTTAGATTTTATTTATTTATTTAACACAGAGAGAGACACAGCGAGAGAGGGAACACATGCAGGGGGAGTGGGAGAGGGAGAAGCAGGCTTCCCGCAGAGCAGGGAGCCCGATGCTGGGCTCGATCCCAGGACCCTGGGATCATGACCTGAGCCGAAGGCAGATGCTTAACGACTGAGCCACCCAGGTGCCCCATGGGTGGTAATTCTTGAAGTGATTTAAAAACACACGGCAGGGCGCGGGGGTTGTGCCCAGCTGGCTTAGTCGGTAGAGCATGTGACTCTTGATCTCGGGGTTGTGAGTTTGAGTCCCATGTTGGGTGTAGAGATTACTTAAAAATCTTTAAAAAACAAAACAAAACACATGGGGTCCATAAGGGCTTGTTTGAGAGATTTGGTGATTTCTTGACAAATTAGGGTATTCTATTTTTTTTAACTCATTTTTAAGTATATTCCTCCCTAAGAAATGATGTGTGGTCTTTCAGACTAGGAGAGCAGTCACTTCGACTGCCATTCCTTAGTGTAAGTAGCTTCCTTTGACACTGAGCGGGAAGCAAAGCTGGATTTTGGCACAGCTCATCTACAAGCTCCTGAACCCTACTGTATTGCTTTGTTTTGTTGATTAAATGGTTATAGAGTAACCAAGAACATTTTGAAACATTCTTGGGGATTTTCAGGCGAACCTGTATAAGCTCATACAGCTTCTGTGGCTATAGTCTAGCTTTAAAAAACAAATTGAGTCAAAAGTCTGACTCAAGAGAGTTAAAAATTCCACACCTAAATGGCATATTGCAGGGTTGGATGCTGCTCTGTTGCCCAACGCAGAATCTTTTAAATTTATGTTCTGCTTTGATATGGCCATTAAATCAATGAAGGTTGACCCTAAAGACACATGGCATTGAGTTTGAACTTGAATTCCAACTTACCTTATACCAGTCTTGTTTTATTTATTTATTTATTTTAAAGATTTTATTTATTTACTTGACAGAGAGAGACACAGTGAGAGAGGGAACACAAGCAGGGGGAGTGGGAGAGGGAGAAGCAGGCTTCCCGCCGAGCAGGGACCCCGCTGCGGGGCTCGATCCCAGAACCCTGGGATCATGACCTGAGCCGAAGGCAGACGCTTAACGACTGAGCCACCCAGGCGCCCCTCCAGTCTTGTTTTATATAAATGCTGAATTAGATCATTATTTATGCCATCTCACCTACTTGTAAGAAGAATTTAAGGTGATTTCCAACATGTACTTAAAATATTTCAATGCAAAAACACACATAATAAGATTTTTTTAAAAATTGGAACATAGTAAAGGAAAGAGATGTGCCAGGACCTTTAAATCAGGTGGTTTCTGTAATGGCACCCCACATTGAGTTGTAAGGGTTCTGGCCAAGGCAAAATAGCAACCATGTTGAGTGATTTAACATCTGGAATGAAATTACTTTTACAGTATGCAATTTGCATATCACCTTCAAGGATGTTGACCAACATGATAGGGGATATATATATATATATATATATATATATATATATACACCTTTTTTTTTTTTTTTACTGTGTTTTGGTTAGAGATAAAGAAAGACTTTCAAGGGCCTTCTACATCTCTTAATAGAAATGTAAGTCCTTGAGGTTGTTTCTGGAGGAGCTAAGATTTTAGAGTCTAAGTATTTTTGTTTACCTTATAACTTCATTCAGGGAGAAAGCTTCGGGGGAAGGGGTAGTCAACATCCCTCTTGAAGTTTCCAAACCTGGTGAGCATCAGCATTTTCTGGGAAGCTTTACAAAATATATAGATTCCTGGAATCTGTGTCAAACCTCTTCAGCAGATCTGAGGTGGGGTGTAGAGATCTATTTAAATTTTTAAAAACCTCAGGGGATCTGATGACTCACCTGCTTGGGAACAGTTGCCTCATCGTTGCAAATACCAGAGTTCTCCTGAGTTAATGGTGAGCTGGGTCCATTTCTGGCCTGAAGCGTAGATGCCAATTCCAACGGGCAAGGGTAACAGTGTTCTCTGGACATTCAGGAAATTACCCTATATTCCTGTCCACAGGTAACAGAACCTTCTGAGTAGAGACAGTTTTCCCCTTAGGGAAAAAAGGCTCTGCCTCAAAACTGTTTAACCTAATTGACAAATATTTGGTGAAAATTCCTTCTCTGTCAAAAGGACGATAATTTATCATCCAGACTGGAACACTGGTAAAAGTGAAATGGGGTGCTTTTCCTAATGAAGCTAGGAAAATAGGTGAGTGTCCTGGGCAAACCAGGGTGTCTCATGATCCTAGTCATAAAACATTTCTACTTTTAATTTTGCTTTACATAGCTTTCAAACTAAGCCAGACACATTGGCGTGAAGGGGTCAGGAGGCAACACAAATGAATTTTGCTTGAGGATGAGGTAGTCAGAAAATTAAATTAATAGCTGCAGGAGTGGTTGGTGGTTTCTGTAATTGCATACTACATTGAGCTACGAATTTTCTGATGATCGATCTGGTACAGCAATGTTCCTGTGTCCTGGGCAATCGAGCGAGGTGGGGGCTGTGCTAAATGAAGGGAGAGCCGATGCCTTATCGTATCTAAGAGGGCAGAGGCTCCTCAGCCAGTGCTGATTGCTTAGGTCCAGAATTGCCAGGTTTTTCACAAGCTGAGGATGTAAGCGTTTGTGTGAAATTTACCAATATGTAAATATTGGCAAGTTTTCCTTTGTTTGTCAAAGTACAATCTTTTTAGAGAATAACAGGGTTCTTACCCGGTGTCCGGGTCTGTGTGAACTCCTCCAGCCTCAACCCCTTTCTCTCCTTGTACTTGCTGTGCTTCACCTTCACCCACGCCCGCCCACATGCCGTTCCTGTAACTTGGCGCGCTCTTTCCCACCTCCTGTAGCACCTTTACACAGTTTTAAGCAACACCTCCTCTTGGGAGTCTTCCCTGATTCCATCTTTAGGCTCCCATGGCCTCTTGCTTCCTGGCTAGCCCAGCACGCACCAGCTATGGTACATGCCTGTCGCCCCCAGGAGATTGTGAGCACCTTGATGGTGGGCACCATCCTTTTCAGACCTGTATCCCAGTGCCTTATGTGGTTCCCAGAATCTTACAAACAGTAGCTCGTATTTCTGGAGTTTGACAGTGTGCTCTGCCTGAATCATTTTATGTAATCCTCGTAACAGCCATCCAATGTCAGGACTGTTATCCCCCCTGTGTCCTAGATGAGAAGAGGGGGCATATCCTGCCCAAGGACACTTAGCTCACAGGTGGCAGAGACAGGACTCGAACCCTGGCTGTCTGACTTCAGAAGCCACATCTTAACGCGCTACACTCTCTTTCAGGATGTACTTAAGGAATGACTGATGAACGAATGAAGGAGAAAGAGAAAATGGGAACAGAGAAGGGAGAAAATAGAAACCTGCCATTACCACAGAGAAGCCAGCGGGTGGGCAGTACCTTCAGTTCTAACAGCCATATATTTAGTTATTTGGCCGTAAATTGAAGAAAGTGGGAGAGCTACATCATAGTCCTATTCTGCACCGTTTAGAAGTGAAATTAAACTCCTCAAAAACCTTCTTGTGTTCTCAGGAGTCTGGCCGGAAGGCTGTAAAGATGCATTAGGACCTTGCAGTATCGGGTGGTTGTACGGGCTGGCCTCTGAGCAAAGCGTGTGCCTTGGGAGGGCCGAAGGGCGAGAGAGACGGAAGTGAATTCTGCAGGTAACGGCAGGTTGTTCAGCAGTGGAAGTCGTGCCTATAACCCCATGGTTCTCATGCAGCAAGAATTGTGTTATATGGTCTCTGGGGAAGAAAGCCGGAAGTGGGTTTTGGAGGATGTCCATTGAGCTCCTTCTCTGGAGGAGCGTATGGGATTTCTTTTTTAGACGTTGAAGCTGACTCCATTATGAGCCGGTTCTAATGGAATTTGATGATCTGGAGGAAATTAGAACAGACAGTGTGGGACACTGGGTTAAGTGGGTGGGCTCCAGAGCCCACCAGCTGTGTAGCTGCCTGCAAATGGCTCTGACCCCTGTTCCTTCACTCCCTCCTCTGCAACGATGCAGATCATCACTAGCACTGCATGAGGACGGGTCCGGGGAGCCTCGCCAGATACTTAAACTGTGCCCGGCACGTAAGAAGTGCTTAGTAACTGACGGCTGTGATTACGGTTATGATTGTGATGAACAGTGAGTGTGTCGTGAGGATTGGCGCCCCTGTTGAGGATGGGGACGAACCAGTATTGGAGAAGCAGGGGTCTTCTCCCTGAGGCCCCTTCCAGGGCCATGTTCTGATTTGGGTATTTTGACAAGGTGGGGTTACAGGGCCTTGCCCGGTACAGAGCCGTTGAGATGATTGTCCTGGGGCGGGTGGGGGGAACGACACACCCAGCCTGTGGCAGGGGTGGTGACAAGAGTTCCTTGTGCAGAAGGCCAATGCGGGGATGCAGAGGAGTCGCCTTAGATCTGGATTTCTCTTTGGCTCTGGCAGTTAGGTTGGGAGCATCTGCTTGTGGCCTCTTGGTAACAGAAAGGGGATGGGATTTGGAATGAGGGGGTATGGTTTCAAGTTCAGGCTCAAGCCTTTAGCTCTGAGAACTTGAATCAGTCACTGCTTCTCTGAATCTTGATTTCCTCATCTGTGACGTTATCTTATATGTTGGTGGTGAGGTCGTCAAATGGGAGATTGTATGGGAAAGGGCTTTAGTATTGTTTAAATCCCATTTTTTTAATCCAAAAGAAGATGGCTCAGAGAATGTGAACTTAATCTGTTTCTGTGAGATTCCATCAGAGTCCCAGCAGATCATATTGTCTTGTAACTTTCTGAGATTTCCTTTGGCTTCCCATACGTTTGGCTTAAAAAAAAAAAAAGGGATGGCCAGGCCTCGGTTACTCAGGCTTGGGACTCTTAAGGCTGGTTCTAGCTTGTCCAGGACATGCCGGGATGTACTTAACAGAAATGCCTCTCGCACGAGACAGTTTGAACCAATGCTGGAAATTCCAGAGTTCTTAGCAGCTGAGCATATGAAAGGAGAAGAAACTTCTGTTTCTATTTTCTCAAGCTTTTCCCTCCCCACTCCACCCTTGTCTCATCATTTTAGTTTTGTGGGTGGTCACGTTCCAGAATAGTGATGTTGAGGGAAATGATTATTTGATTCGTTTTGAAATCGTCATTTCTGAACAGGTATAATGAAGCAGCATGATTTTATATTCACAACGCTAGATATTTTAGATTCAGTCATTCATTGGACAAATATTTATTGAGCACCTACTATGTGCCAGGCACCAGGGATACCACAGTGCAAAGGGCAGACAAAATCCTGCCCTCCCACACCTTACTGTTTAGTGGGCCCTCAGACATTAAATAAACAAACCCACAAAATAGATTTATAAACCTAATGTGACAAAATAGATTTATAAACCTAATGTGGCTATAAAATACCCAAATCAGAACATGGCCCTGGAAGGGGCCTCAGGGAGAAGAAGGACAGTGTTAAAAGGAAGGTGGGGATCTACCTTAGACTGGAGGTCAGAAAAGGCCTCTCTGAAAGTGGTCCTTTAAGTGGGACCTGAAGGAAGAGACAAAGTTAATTAGAAAGAACTAAGGCAGGCCCTGGAGCTAGAGCTCAATTGGGGGTGGGGGAGGGTGGTGGCATGACGAGGGTGAGGAAGGAAGTCTGGTCTTTATGGGCCTTGTTAATGATTTTGGATTTTATCCTAAGGGGACTCTTTAACGCTATTAGATTTCACACTAATAGATTTCACACTATTAGATTTCATGATAGATGGGTTCCATCAGGCTGCAGTCTCCCGAGATAGAATTTGCCAACAGAATTATTGCCAGTCCCAAACAGAGTAATGCTTAGGGTCTTTTCTTGTTTTGTTTTGTTTTAAAGTAAAGCCCTATGCCAAACATGGGGCTCGAACTCATGACCCTGAGATCAGAAGTTGCATGCGCGAACCAACTGAGCCAGCCAGGCACCTCGCTTAGGACCATTCCATTCCATTCCATTCCTTCTATTTATTTATTTATTTATTTATTATTTTTATTATTTTTTTTTAAAGATTTCATTTGTTTGAGAGAGAATAAGAGAGGGAGAGAGCACAGAGGGAGAAGCAGACTCCCCACTGAGCAGGGAGCCCAATGCAGGGCTCGATCCCAGGACCCCAAGATCATGACCTGAGCCAAAGGCAGATGCTTAACTAATTGAGCCATCCAGGTGCCCCTACTTAGGACCATTTTTAAAACAAGGGGTGTATATGGTTCTTTAGAAAAAAGTGAAATATACATGAAGTCACACCAAATCAGTCTTCTCAGGGAGAGGGGCAAAAAATGAATTTGTTTCAGTGTATGTACGGGTTCATCCAGGGACTGACTCTGCCCTACGGACTGAGAGGAGAACAGCCTGCCCTTGCCTGGATAAAAGGTCTTTTCCCAGTGGCTGGATGAGAAAAAGGTCTGAACCTTGGATCACGGGCTCTTGCTTTTTATTTATTCATTTATTGTGTGTGTGTATTTTAAGATTTTATTTATTTGACAGAGAGAGAGAGCACAAGCAGGGGGAGCAGCAGAGGGAGAGGGAGAAGCAGGCTCTCTGCTGAGCAGGGAGCCCAATGTGGGGCTCGATCCCAGGACCCCGGGATCATGACCTGAGCCGAAGGCAGACTCTTAACTGACTGAGCCATCCAGGTCCCTCGTGTCTGTGTGTGTGTGTGTGTGTGTGTGTATGTTTTAAAGATTTTATTTATTTTATTTTTTAAAATATTTTATTTGAGAGAGAGTGAGCGAGCATGGGTGGGGGGCCAGGGCAGAGGGGAAGGGAGATGCAGACCCCCCCCACTGAGCAGGGAGCCCACTGCAGGGCCGATCCCACGATCCCGAGATCATGACCTGAGCCAAAGGCAGATGCTTAACCAACTGAGCCACCCAAGTGCCCATTTATTTTTATTTTTTTTTAAGGTTTTATTTATTTATCTATCTGACAGAGACACAGGGAGAGAGGGAACACAAGCAGGGGGAGCAAGAGAGAGGGAGAAGCAGGCTTCCCGCCGAGCAGGGAGCCCGACGCAGGGCTTGATCCCAGGACCCTGGGATCATGACCTGAGCCGAAAGCAGACGCGTAATGCCTAAGTCACCCAGGCGCCCCCCAAGTGCCCCTTTAAAGATTTTATTTTTAAGTAATCTCCACACCCCATGTGGGGTCGAACTCACAACCCCAAGATCACAACCCTGAGATCAAGAGTCGCATGCTTCACCAACTGAGCCAGCCAGGCTCCCCAGGGGCTTTTGCAAAGACAGATCTCTGGTAAACAGATGATGGGAACGCCAGAAAGGAAGGTTAGGAGGTCAAGATCTCTGCACCGGCTTCCACATCCTGCTACGTTCCAGAAGAGTTTTGCCTGACGAAGTCATAGCACGTCTGAGCCGGAAGGGACCCCAAGGATCAAGCCATCCCCTTACTTTATGGGGTCAGGGAGCTGATGGGGGGCCTGGCCCATGACAGTAGCATCACACCAGCTGCCTCCGAAGGGGCCAGACGCAGGGAATACCACAATGCAAAGGGCAGAGTGGTGAGGGCTGATTAGAAACCGTGGCTGCTGGAAACGGCATCCGATATGGAGGCCTAGAGTGTAAACCTTGTGTTCCAGTTTGGTGCCTCAAGGGGCTTCCTACCCATGGTTCAGCTTTGTGCAGACACCCAGGTGTTCACAAGATCTTCCCCAGTTGGCTCCAAGGGATTGGGGCGGGGGGATCGGTACCCTGTGAGCACTGGGAGTCTGTGTGTGTCACCACCATTCTCCTGGGGGGCTTGCAGTCCCATCAAGGAGAGTCGTTGAATATCAAAGTGATGGACCAACACTGGGATGATAGTAGTATTTTTAGTATCGCTTGGTTTAGAAAATACCTAGTAGCAAAAAATTACTCTGTGGTTAGTACTACTGCAGAATGAGTGTGTACTTCATTCATTGCAATAGCCTCTGTCGTTCACTTGAAAAACAGCTGTACATCTGTGTGTGAAGCGTGGTATTTCTTCTGTCCGCGTGTAACGCCCAGCAAGCAGATGGGTTTCACAGCCCACCGCAGTAATTGACTGGCTTTCCCCAAGCATTGGTGGCCCATAAATTTGAAACTGCTAATTCAGAAGATTTGGCCTGCAGAAAACCAGCCACCTATAAAAAAAAAATATATATATATATATATATATATATATACACATATATATAGGGGACGATCCTAATCATAATCAACTTCTCCGGTGGGAGGAGATGGACCAGTGTGAGAATATTAAAATATTCTTCGTTGCTGTTTTGTTTTGTTTTTTTCCTTTTTAACTAGGCTCCATGCCCAGCGTGGAGCCCGACACAGGGCTTGAACTCATGACAGAGATCGAGATCTGAGCTGAAATCAAGAGTCAGATGCCCAACCAACTGAGCCACCCAGGTGCCCTGGTGTCAATTCTTCTTTAATTGTTTGGTAGAATTCTCCCCTTTATTCCTTTTTTTAATTACAAGACTAATTCAAGATCATTGTAAAAAAACAAACACACTACAGAAATGTGTAACTGTGAACAATTTTATGTGCAGTGTTCCAATTTTTTTCTGTGCTTAAATAATAAGATTTTTATAGAAATAGGCTGTTGCCGTACATAATGTTCTCTACATATGTATGTGTTTTTAATGTACTTGGTAACTTATTTTAGGTTCTGGGTTTAAGTGTTCTGGATCCTGGCTCTGTAAATATGCTAGTTGGATTGCTAGTAATATAGTGATATACTAGTTGGGTGATCCCAGGTAAATCACAGATCTTTCTCAGCCTCCGTGTCCTGGTCTCTAAAATAGGGACTGATATGTGTCCTTTCTTAGAAGGTTGTTGTAAGAACCCAATGACATTGTACATAGAAAAGGACTCTTTGTGACCCGTAATGTGTTATGTGGATCTAAAGGATTGTTATTATTGAAACTTATGGTTTCCGCCCTTTTTACTTTTCAGATGCTCTGATCCACATCAGTGAATACTTGCCCCAGTGGTAACTTACTCAGTGGTTTCCTTGGAGACAAAGAGTAACTGACCTGCTCTTTCTTTTTTTCCAGGTCACTCCCGGAAGCAAGGCTGCGATAGCTAACTTATGCATTGGAGATGTGATCACTGCCATCGATGGGGAAAATACCAGCAGTATGACACACCTGGAAGCCCAGAACAAAATCAAGGGTTGCACAGACACCATGACTCTCACAGTCACCAGGTAAGGCCCCTGGAAACGCTCCGTCCTCGACTGGAGGCTGCATGTGAGCACGTCGGCCCCACCTGTCTCAGATGCGCTGGAGCCCCAGCTCCGCGTGCGCTGCGGACAGGCCCAGGCCGGCGGATCTATGGGACTGGGATTTCCCCAGGTTGCCCGCTTTTCTCTCGAATTTTCCCAGTGCTTTCTTATAGTGTGGGTGTCTTTCTCTAGGAGCTCTGCATTTTCACTTGCTCCAACACGACCAACCAAAACTTTGAAGAAGTAAAATTAGTTAAGTATTGTCAGGTAAAACGAAATGAAAATTTCTTCCTGGAAACCACTGAGAACGTACTGAGGATGCTGCTCGTGTTACCCCACACCAAGCAGGGGTAGGCACCCGGAGGTTACAGTAGCAGAGAAAGACGGCAGTCCCTTACTCGGAATGCTGCCTGTGAGCTTAAGTGCACTACAAGAAAGGAGAGTGAAGTGTTCTCAATGGGTTGCCGTGTGAGGAGAGGGCATTGGGAATTGGAACTGGGGTAGAGTTCCCATTCTGCTTCCATTTAGTCTTGGAGGGGTCCTGCAAGGGCATGATTTCAGGAGAGCTTTGGTTTAACCTTTACTGGCTCCCTCTTTCCTGTTGGATCAAGTGCACATTCTTTGGGGCACCTGGGAGGCTCAGTTGGTTAAGCATCTGCCTTCGGCTCAGGTCATGAGCTCGGGGTCCTGGGATCGAGCCCCACATTGGGCTCTCCGCTTGGCAGGGAACCTGCTTCTCCCTCTCCCTCTGCTGCTCCTCCTGCTTGTGCTCTCTCTCTCTCTCTTTCTGTCAAATAAATAAATAAAATCTTTTAAAAAAAAATTCACATTCTTCATTCTGCTCTTCTGTTAACCTGCTGTTTAATGCCATTAACTTTAGCCTCTACTGCTCTTCATCATGAACCCATTGTTCAGGTTCTTATCTATGAAATAGCTTTATAACTTTTTCTACCTTCTGCCACAGGACTGGCAGGAGGACCAAGTGTGGGGCAGGAGGTCCGAATATTTGTATACTTCAGAGCCCTGGCTCCATAGGAGGTGCACCTTTTTTTTTTTTTTTTAAGTAGGCTCTGCACCCAACATTGGACTTGAACTCATGACCCTGAGATCAAGAGCCAGCCAGGTGCCCCACACCATTTTTTTCTATCCCCTCAAAAGCACATCTGTCCCTTATTCTCATCTCCATTTCGGTCTGAGTCCAGACCTTTTCCAAGACATTCATTCATTCTTTTTTTTTTTTTTCCTACTCATTTGCCAGTGAATTCAATGGGTGTCTCTTGTGTCAGTCTGGTACCATGCTTGGCTCTCTGACCATACAGGATAGGCATAAATATTCTCTTGCTCTTGGAGAGGGAAAAAACTACACTAATGAAAGCCAGGACTAGACTGAGGTTGTTGCTGTGTGATCAGTACAAAGAAAGCCTTTGCATGCTAAAGAAGAGAGGCATCCGTTCTATTTGAGCCAGCCATGCTTCACGAAGAATAAGTTGGTTACCTGGTCTGGCTCAAGAACACTGGGAGAGGGAGAGGAGAAGCTCGGTCCATCCTGACCAAGGTGGGGCAGCATGAGGCTGCTCAGGAGTGGGGAGTGGGGAGCAGGGAGGAGGCCAGTGGGCTGGGGGCCGCGACACAGCGTAGTAAGAGAGGGTGAGGCTGGAAGAGGTCTCAGCCGCATGGGAATCCCCTCGGCGCTGAGTGCGGGCCGCCATCGGACAAGAGGTCATCAGATTGGCAAACGGGGGAAGGTGGGCTGCAGAGCCCTAGTTCAGAGGCCAGCAGTCAGGCAAGAGGGGGCCTTTTCTGGATTTTAGTATATATTATTTAGCATGAACGAAACAACAGCTTTGGCAATCTGTTGCAGATCTGAACAAAAAATCTGGTCTCCCCTGGTGACAGAGGAAGGGAAGCGTCATCCATACAAGATGAATTTAGCCTCTGAACCCCAAGTAAGTACTTGTTCACCATTGCCTCCACCGCTCCTGCCTTCTCTGCCTTCCACATGGCTTAGCACACCCCCGATTCTCCGGCCCTGGAGGCCTGGGCCGAGGCCAGGAGAGCCCACTGCTGACACCGCGGGGACCTGGCTCCTGTTCGCTCCTTCCCGTAAGGGAGTGCGGGGCAGACAGAGCTGGAAAGCCCCCGGGCAGGGTCGCCGGGACTGGACACGGTGCAGGGGAAGGGATACAGGAAGTGGGAGGACGCCTTCCTGCACGAAATAGGGTGGCAGCACCGCGGTGACATCAAGGAGCTGGCTCAGCTCACTGTGGATTTCAGATCCACGTGAATCAAACCGGGGAGAAAACAAGTGTTAGGTCCTGAGGCCTGGAGCCAAGAGGCAAGACGTGATGGTTACCTCGCCTTTCCTCCCTGTGCCCTGCTCTCTGGTTTCCACGAGCCTTCTGGTGGAACTCTCTCATCTCTGTAGAAGTGAGACTTCTGGTGAGACCCTAAAGTCTCAGAATAAAGTGGCAGTTCAGACTGAGACCGTGATAGGCAGTCAGTGTCCAATTTGTCAGCCAAACAGAATTTCTGAGGACAGGAGACTCTCTGAAGATCCCATATTTGTAAACAAGTCTCGCAGTAGTTAGACTACAAGTGATTTTATTTCTTTCTTCCTTAATTGCATCTCCTAAATTACCTACAATGAATGGGTATTCTTTTGAAATAAGGGGAGAAAACTTTAGCATGTTTGAACATCTTCGTAAAATTTCTCATGCCTGGCCTGCTCCTTTTTACAAAGTATGTGTCTTGGATACATTAATGAATTATTAATAATAAGTTAATAAATAGGGGGGCCTGACTGAGTCAGTGGAACATGCGACTCTTGATCTTGGGCTTGTGAGTTCGAGCCCCATGCTGGGTGTAGAGATTACTTAAAAATACAAAAATCTTAAAAAAAGTTAATAAATTGATAATGTCTTCTGAAAAGGTCTCTTAGACTGGTTTGTGATTGTTATACATTTAACCCCAATTGAAGATTTGAACTTTAACTTTTTTTCTAAATTTGGGACACGACTTACTTTTTATGGTGAATCAAGATAAAATAAAAAGGTAACAGGTAGCTATCCTTTATGCATGACAGAAACTTCTATGAAAATGAACTTATGGAAAAAAAAGAAAATGAACTCATGGAGTGCATCATGTGGATAAATTGAGTGGTTGTTTAAAAGTCAGATTTTCTTGGGGCACCTGGGTGGCTCAGTTGGTTGGGCGGCTGCCTTCGGCTCAGGTCATGATCCTGGAGTCCCGGGATCGAGTCCCGCATTGGGCTCCCTGCTCAGCAGGGAGTCTGCTTCTCCCTCTGACCCTCCCCCATCTCTCATGTGCTCTCTCTCTCTCTCTCATTCTCTCTCTCAAATAAATAAATAAAATCTTTAAAAAAAATACAAATAAAAATAAAAGTCAGATTTTCTCAAAGGTATCCTTTAGAATTTCTGAGATGTTGTCATACAACATTTTTTTCCTTAATATAATAAAAATCATACTCAAGAAATCCTAAGAGTTACATTAAGGACCATTTTGCATCTGGCATTTCAAAACCAGCATGAACATGTTATTCTGTACAGCTCCTACAAGGAAAGCTGATAGAGTGGCACTCAGTCTGTAAACCAACAGTTGTGCAAACAAATTTTTTTTATTATCTTTTAAAAGTTTATATAGACATATATATATTTTTTATTTTTTTGAAGTAATCTCTACACCCAAAATGGGGCTCGAACTCACAACCCCGAGATCAGGAGTCACAGGCTCTTCTGACTGAGCCAGCCAGGCACCCCATACAAACTAATTTTAAACATGCCACCGTTAATTCCAATTTCCCGAGAAGTTCTTAGTCACTTTGCTGAATTTACTATAAATGTTAAGTTTCAATGTGTTAAGCTCTCATATATTTTATAATACATAAGGAATGATTTTGTTTTAATTTGGTCTACCTAAAATCTTATTTTTACTTAAATAAGGTAATACTTATTACAGTTATGCTTTTTCTATGTCTTATGCTTGAGTTTTCATCATAAACATATAATCTGGTCCCTGTATTAATATTTTGAAGGTAGTTCTCTTACTTAAAAAAAGAATTTGAAAAATTCTTTACAAATACTTTAACATCTAACTTGAGTGTATTTTTCTTTTGATTCCAGTAATTCTTTGTTCCTATGAAAAACTTCCCACTCTCCTTTTTCCAAAACCTTCCACTTCCAGTCATTCTAAAATAAAGGAATGAGTAAGAGCAGAATTCATCTATAATTAAAAGATCTGTTAGTTCATGTAATGCCAACCACCACCCCAGCTTATCTGAGGTCAGAGTAGTTACACACCTAGTTTATATTTCCTCATTATTGAGTTTCCTTGGAGACTGATAAATACAAAGCCCAAACAATTACATCATCCCTTCCAAAAGGCAGGCCCTGAATTAACTGCCTGACTTCTGGAAAGACCAGTATTCACATGGGGTTAGAGATATTCCTTTCATGTACAAAACAGATACATTCTCCGAAGATTCTCTATAAAATGAAAAATCAGAATTTCCAACCGGAATAATTTCTGTTGACTTCCATTCTCAATGGAAATGTGTTTCTAGGGAGGGAGAAGGGACCGGACACTGGTCGAAGATCTCCTGTTTGCCCATCACTGTACTTGCTACACTAACATGTCACATCAAGTCCCTGTTGAGAGAAGGCTGTGTTGACTTCATTGTAAAGATGAGAAATGGGCTCAGAGAGCTCTAACTTGCCCAGGGCCAAACAGGAAGTGACGGGAAAATTGAGCCAAGACAGAAAACTAGGAATCTTCCTTGGTGCTCAGCATCCTGTGCTGCTCTGAGGAATTGCTGTGGAGAGAACAGAACTGTACCAAAATCCCAGGCCACCACCGATGTGCAAAGCCCCTGCTATTAATGACTGTATATTATTCCTCACAGTAGCTGTGCCATAAACTTTACTTAACCATGCTTTGATTGCTGCTAAAGTTATTTTCTTAACTAATTATACTTCCCCTTTTTTGGGAGTGATCTCTGTGTACTTAGCTTTTGTCCTAAGTGGACAAGGTGAACTCAATGTAATTTCTACATTAAAACCTCACTGGTTCCAACTTGTTAAAAAGGAAGCCTATCTGAATAGTGAAAAAGAAATCTCAATCATAAAAATATTTCCTTGACTTTTATTTAAATCAGTACACAGTGAATTAAGCTGTTACTTTTCATTGTCATGTTTTCTAAGAAAGCGTGAAAGACTTGAAGTTTTGGTGGAAAAAAGAGAGGGGGGGAAAAAAGGAAGAGCAACAGAAGACCAGAACTCTTTAGGGGCCAGCTGTTCTGGGCCTGGGTGTTAAGAAAGAGGCCAGGGTTCAGTACGCCCCAGAAAATAGGGTGCAGGTCGAGTTTAGTCGCTGCATAGACGGTGCTGTGGGGTTGGTCCAGAATGTTCGTGCAGAAAGTACCTTTCTAATTGCATTGTCAGAAAAGCCATGACTTTTAGGAACAGGAATGTTAGTTTAAAAAGTGTTGGGGGCGGGGGTGTTTGTAAAGAAGCTCTGAGCTATTGTAGCTGTAGGAATTATCCAGGGCTCCTGGCAGTCCAGGGAAGGGGGGGAGGGTGCTGTCCCACCTCACAGAAGGAGGGAGCTGAGCTCGGAGGAACTCCTGGGCACGCCCCTCTAACAGGAAGCTCCTAGCCTTCCCTCTGGTGATCCTTGGCCTTCTCCTGCAAGAAACCGCAGATCCTGAGCTCCTTTTACCCCTTCCGGCCAGAGCACTGAGCCACCTCTGCCTCCTCAGCAGCTGCTTCGGCTGGTGGCCCCACAGGCTTCTTATCTTGCTTGTCTAACCCGTTGGATCCTAGGGAATTTGTCTCCACCTTTTATCATCTCCTGCTCCACACTGACGCAAGTGACTTCTGTCCTTCTCCTCCTGGTACCGTAATCCCTCTGGAATGTGCCCTGAAAGGGTGTATCAGCTCCAGCTTGGGCCATGATGGCCCAAGGCATCTAGGGGTGTCATGCCTGGGGGTGCCCAGCAGCAGACCAGGCCTGACTGGGCCTCAGGGAAGAAGCAGAAGGCATTGCTGGCGAGCGAAGCCGCACCCTCGCCCATCTGGAGGCTTCCCCGCTCATTACCTGCGTGTCTAGTGGGCCTGTCAGAGCCCCTCCGCTGAAGTTTGGTGTTGACCCAGGGCCCCTGTAGCTTACTTTCTGGCACTCAGCCTGCACTGCCCCTCGAGGGGTGTGCACTGAGCGCCCCCTTGATTTCTCCTCTGATCTCTGCCCACAGGAGGTCCTGCACATAGGCAGTGCCCACAACCGGAGTGCTGTGCCCTTTACCGCCTCGGGGGCCTCCAGCTCTGCCCCCAGGGTCATCACAAACCAGTACAACAACCCAGCTGGCCTCTATTCCTCTGAAAACATCTCCAGCTTCAACAACGCCTTGGAGTCAAAGACAGCAGCTGCTGGGCAGGAGACGGACGGCGGCAGAGCGTAAGTAGCCCTTGAATTCCCCCTACAGGCTGGTCCTGGAAACGGCCGTTCCCAGCAGGGCCAGGTGCATCCAGACAGGTGGACGGGAGGTTGAGCCTCCTGGAGTCCAGAGAGAAAACTGTCTCCTTTAGCACCGTGCTTTCCTTATTTCTAAAAAGGGGCAAATACCACCTGCCTTGTAGGGTTGTTGTGAACATAAGAAGTAATGTGTAAAATGCCTCGTGCTGTGCCTAGCACAGATGAATCAAGTATTCACCGAGATCTGTGTTCTTATTTTCTGGATTTCTTGGGTCATCGTCATCTTCTCTGTGATCCTCTTCCTTCTTTGGCAGCCCTACTCATTGCTGAGACATTCTTTTGTATTTATAGTTTGGGGCTTCTCCTTGTGTTCACCATCTAGTCTGAGCAAGGGACAGGTACTTCATGATGCAGTTTTTGTGAACAAGCACTTGCTTTTTTTCCCCAGAGTGGCCCCAGTGAAAACAATAGAAGAGAAGTTTGTGAGGATATAAATGTGTGTCTGTCGGAACAGGTTCTAATCAGAGGCAGAGGTGGAGTGGGGGCACTGCAGGTGGACAGGGTGGAGAGGTCTAAGGAAGCCTCTTTCTCAGGGCTGGGGAGGCATGTCCCCTCCTGTCACCAGCCATTTGGCCACAGTTGCCTCTAAGTCTTTATCCGCATGGAGGAACTCCTAGGCACGCCCGTCTAATAGGAAGGGCAACCAAAGAGTCTGGGATGGAGCAGACACTGGGCTTCGCAGCAGAGGGGCCCAGTGTCTGCTCCATCCCAGACTCTTTGGTTGGTTGGTTGAAGTAGGCTCCACCCCCAGCATGGAGCCCAACTCGGGGCTTGAACTCACGACCCTGAGATCAAGACATGAGCTGAGATCGAGAGTGGGATGCTTACCCAACTGAGCCACCCAGGTGCCCCATCCCAGACTCTTTGAAGATGAATCCAGAAACACTGGGGATACCACAGCCCATAGCAAAGGACCCGGGTTTGAGGAAGGAGAATAGGAGGTGGGACCAGTTCTCTGTGAGTGAAAAGATGATGGACTAGGTCATGTGTTGCCCCCTCACCGGCCCGAAGGTGGGAGGGAAGATAAGGACGGAGCTCGGAGTGCAGACAGTGTGGGGCAGAGTGGCCTGTGGGCAGCCCAGAGTGGCTCCAGCAGCGCCGCTCATTCATTCATTTCTGCTGATTAATTTCACGGAAGCCAGAAAGCCTTTTTTTAAATCTGAAACCTGATTTTTAAATGTTGGTGACAGTCAAACTGGTTGGAAAATACCATGTGGTCCAAACCTTGTCTGATCTCTGAGCATCCGTCCCAGTTGGAATCCTCAGTTCTTGTATTCCCTCTGAAGCCCGTTTGCTGTTCAGTTTCTCCCCGACTCACCTTTAACAAGCATCTGCCCAGCTCTTCGGGTGAGTAAATTGCAAACCCATTGCTTCAGACGCAGCTTAGGAGAGGTTAAGGCATGGGAGGTTCCAGACGACTTAAATGTGTGGAAAGGGCTGTCGTGGGGACCCCTCCCAAGGGCTCCTTCACCAGACCATGCAGATAGTCGCCCTCTCCTCAGAAAAGGGAGGCAGACGTTATTGGGCACCCACTGCATGCCGGTCCCTATGCCCAGCTCTGAAAGGCTCTGCGATTTCCTTTAAGTTTCTTAGAGTCTAGAAGGGGGGACTCTTTGCTGCGTGACTTTGGCTTTACAAGATATTCAAGGTTACTGACATTTATTATAGTAACCAAGGCAAGGTGGCCACTAATGCTACTGCTTCCCCCAAATTCTGATTCCTGCAGGGCCTTGGTGGCTTGGGATGACGATGCCCCTCCAGGTGACTCCGGGGGCATTTGGGGGTACCTGAGAAAGAATGTCGTGCTGGGCCCCTTGGGCTCTCCACGGACATGCCCTGAGGGAAGCTTTCTCTCAGGCAGCCCCATGGGGAGCCGAGTGGCCGAAACACCACGGGCCATGATCCCTGTTCTTTGCTGCTTTGGTGCTGGGGGAGGCTGAGAACGTGACCCTCTTTTACTATCCCAGAGTGGAATGTTCCATGATCTGGATTTAATAACCCAGGAAATGACACATCCTTAATTGAACGAACTGCTATGCATTGGGAGAAATATGTGCCTGGGGAGTATTTTTAGTCGGGCTTTGGCGGTTTTTCCTTCATTAATGTCTTCTTTCTTCTCTCAGGCTCCCCACCTGCTCCCCTGCCTTCAATCTGAAACAATTAAGTCTGAAACTGTTTGGACACTTGCAAGCCTTTCCTCCAGCCCCTGTCCCCTCCTGTCACAGGCCTTCTGTCTGCAGCAGGCGCTCAGTCTTCTTGATACCAAGGCTGTCCTTCCAGATTTTCTCAGCACAGGGAGCCAGGCTTCTGCCTCATCCCAGACTCTGAGGATAAATCCAGAAACAGTGGGAATCCCAGCAGCCCATGGCAGAGGCAGGGCCCGCAGGGGCCATGCTGCCCATCGTGGGGCTCTGCTTACCAACCTGCTTTGGGGAGGCCCACTTGTGCATTCTCAGCAGAGAGAGGCTCTCCTGCGTGGCCGGCAGCCCCCGGGTAGCTTGCTTGCTCGCTCAGTCAGCAGAAGTCCCAAGCGCTCGCTCACCCCCACTGTTTAGTCTGTAACGGTCACTGAGGTTCCAGAATTGGCTCACTTCATACTTTGCATCTGAGGTCATCACTGATTCCCTGGGGCTCACGTTTGAGTTTCTTTGTCCCCTGCACTTCAGAGCAGCCTAGTGTGTGTGTGTGTGTCGCTCCCTGTCTCGTTGGGCGTCCCCGGTCCACGTCCCCACGTGACAAGAAAACAGACAGCATTGCTGTTTCCAAATTAAACTGGGATGGCAGGCAAGAGGGTACCATCTGCCGCCTGGCGTCCCAGCACACACACAGCTGAGTGGGACAGCCTTTGGGGCCAGTTCAGCTCAACAGTCATTTGTTGACTGTTGTGACACCCATGTGGGTGGAGGAAATTTTGCTCTGTTCAGCCGAAATCGTTCACCCTCAGGCCCTCTGACCTCTTTCAGCTGACTTGAAGGGCTCTGGTCATTTTCTGGTGATTCACGGTCTGGATTTCTCTGTAGATATGATGCCGCTTTGTACTTTCCTAAAGGTACAAGCCTTGTAGATTGAGGGCCGGTGAATTCCAGGCAGGCCTCCTACCGAGGGCAGACCATGCTAACTTCAGTGACTCAGCCTCCCCACCTCTAAGGCACACATAGTGCTTTCTGCCTCAGCAGCGGGTTATTTAGAGAAGGCGGTGAAGCGTCAGCACCCAGCGCGGGTGCTCGGTGAATGCCGGTGATTACTGATTTCACTGCCTTTGAGGACTCCACACTCACCACTTCTGAGTACTGGGGGCTCCAGAAGGGCAGAAGCATGTGGATAAGTGTTCTGGAGAAGATGTTGCTATGACTTCCAGTAGACTGTTTTCTTTCCAGCATTGTCGCTAACGTCCAGCCAGCCGGTACAGTTCATCACCTTCCTGATGGAGTGGTGGCCTCTTCATGGCCTGGTGGCTGGACTCCCTTAACCAACACAGTAGTCTAAAGATACTGGCTTTTCCAGCTTGTGTTCTCAGGCAATCCCCGCCCCCCCCCCCCCCCCCCGCCCCGTATACTCATGAGGCATATTTCTAAGCAGGTGCAGTGGAAATAAAGGATGCATTGTTCTCTATTCACATGCTATCAGAGGGATTATATTAACCCTGACTCATTCAGAGCTGGATCAGAAGAAAATCTCTATCATGACGGTGGCTGTTTACCCCCTAGCTAAACTTGCCCACGGCCCCCAGAAGGCTCTGGAGTCTGGGTGTTCCTCCCTCTTCTCCTGGGGCCCATAATTACTCCCCTGGTTTCTTATTACAGGTCCAACATCTAGGCCTTTGAAGACTAAAACTCAGGGAGCCTTCTGGCTAGGCTCCCTTTCCAAAAAGGATTATCTAGGGTTTCTCAATACTGCATGTTTTGGTAGACAATAGGGTGACCAAGTTGAGGCACCTCAGACATGAAGAGTTTTTCTGAGTCAGCCTGCATCCTTCATCCCCACTGACAAAACCACCAAGTACTAAAATCTCTGTATTATTTCCAGTTAGCGCTTAGCCCTCTCTCATGTGGGGAAAAGGTTTCTTAAGTTCAATTAAACTTTTTATTTTAAAGTAACTGTAGATTCACATGCAGTTATAGTAAATAATGGAGAAAGGTCCCTTATACCCTGTACCCAGTTCCCCTCAGTGGTACCACCTTAAAAGCTATAGCACAGGGCGCCTGGGTGGCTCAGTTGGTTAAGCGACTGCCTTCGGCTCAGGTCATGATCCTGGAGTCCCGGGATCAAGTCCCGCATCGGGCTCCTTGCTCCGCAGGGAGCCTGCTTCTCCCTCTGACCCTCCCCCCTCTCATGTGCTCTCTGTCTCAAATAAATAAATAAAATCTTTAAAAAAAAAAAAAAGCTATAGCACATTATCAAAAGAAGAATGTTGACATCAGTAGTAGGAGGAGGAGGGCAGAGGAGATTTCTATCACCACAGGGGTCCCTCGTGTGGTCCTTTTATACTCATACCCACTCCCCCCCTACTCCTGCACCCTCCTTAACCCCTGGCAGCCACTAATCTATCCATTTCTATACTTTTGTTATTTCAAGAATATTCTATTAATGGAATCATACAAGAGGTGACTTTTTGGAATTGGCTTTTTTTACTCAGCATAATTCACTGGAAATTTATTCGATTTATTCAGGTTGTTTTATGTACCAATAGTTCCCTTTTTTCCTGTTCTAAGGATTTTTTTTTTCATTGTGGTAACAAAACATTTAACATAAAATATACCATCTTAACCATTTTTAAGTATACAGGACTGGTAACATACATACACATACACATCATTGTGCAACAGATCTCTAGAACTTTTTCATCTTGTGAAACTGAAGTTCTCTATCCACTGAACAGCCCAACTTTCCCCTCCCACTCTGGGCAGAGGGAGAACGGGAGAGAATCTTAAGCAGGCTCCACACCCAAGGAGGAGCCTGACGTGGGCTCAATCACTCAACCCTGAGATCATGACCTGAGCTGAAATCAAGGGTCTGATGCTTAACTGACTGAGCCCTCCAGGCACCCCTCCAGTCACTCTGTTTCTAAGAGTGACCACTTGAGGTCCCTCACATAAGTAGAATCATGTGGTATTTGTCATATTATGGCTGGTTTATTTCACTTAGCATAATGTCATCAAGGTTCATCCATGTTGCAGCATGTGACAAGACTTTTTTTTTTTTTTTTTAAGATTTTATTTATTTATTTCACAGAGAGACACAGTGAGAGAGGGAATACAAGTAGGGGGAGTGGAAGAGGGAAAAGCAGGCTCCCTGCTGAGCAGGGAGCCCGATGTGGGGCTCGATCCCAGGACCCTGGGATCATGACCTGAGCCGAAGGCGATGCTTAACGACTGAGCCACCCAGGCGCCCCAACAAGACTTTTTTTTTTTTAAGGCTCAGGAAGACGACTCCATCGTCTGTATGTACCACATTTTTTTTATCCATTCATCTGCCAGTGGACATACAGGCTGATCCTACCCCTCAGTGATTGTGACTAATATTGCAATGAACATGAGTGTGCACATATCTTTTTCAGATCCTGATTTTAATTCTTTTGGCTAGATACCCCAAAATGGGATTGCTGGATCATATGGTAATTTTATTTTTTATTTTTTGAGGAACCTTCATAACGTTTTCTATAACGCTGTGCTATTTTACATTCCCGCCAACAGTGCACGGGGTTCCGATTTCTCCATCCTTACCAACATTTGTGGTTCTGTGGTTTTTTGGGATTATTTAGTTATTTATTTTTGTAGCCGCTGTTCTATATCCTTTCATATGGTTGCTGGCCAGTATGTATCTTTTTGGAGAAATGTCTGTTCAAGTCCTTTGCTCGTTTTTAAAATCAGGTTATTTGGGGGCGCCTGGGTGGCTCAGTTGGTTAAGCGACTGCCTTCGGCTCAGGTCATGATCCTGGAGTCCCGGGATCGAGTCCCGCATCGGGCTCCCTGCTCAGCAGGGGGTCTGCTTCTCCCTCTGCCCTCTTCCCTCTTGTGCTGTCTCTCATTCTCTCTCTCAAATAAATAAATAAAATATTTAAAATCAGGTTATTTGGGTTTTGTTGTTTTTTGTTTTTTTGTTATGGAGTTGTAGGAATTCTTTATATACTATGGATATTAACCCCTTATCAAATATATGGTTAGCAAATATTTTCTCCTATTCCATGGATTGCCTCTTTACCCTGTTGTTTCTTTTGCTATGTAGAAGCTTTTTAGTTTGATGTACTCCCGCTTGTCTGATTTTGATTTTGTTGCCTGTGCTTCTGGTATCCTGTTCAAGAAACCATTTCCAAGATTGATGTCCCAAAGCTTTACCCCTGTGTTTTCTTCTAGGATTTTTATGGTTTCAGGTCTTACATTAAGTCTTTAATCCATTTTTTTAGTTGATTTTTGTATATGGTGAGATAAAGGTCCATTTTCATTCTTTTATATACAGATAACCAGTTTTGAAGAGATTATCCTTTCTGCATTGTGTATTCTTGGCATCCTTATCAAAGATCCTTTTGACCATATTTACCAGGTGTTCTTTTTTTTTTTTTCTGGGCTCTGTATTTTCTTCCATGGTCTGTATGTCTGTCTTTAGGCAGGTGCCACACTGTTTTGATTACTATAGCTTTGTAACATGTTTTGACATCAGGAAATATGATACCTCTAGTTTTGCTTTGCTGTCTCAAGATTGTTTTGGCTACTTGGGGTCCTTTTGAGATTTCATATGAATTTCAGGATGCTTTTTCCGGTTTCTGCAAAAAACACCATTGAGTTTTTGATAGGGATTGCATTGGATCTGTAGATTGCTTTCAGTAATATAGACATTTTAACATTATTAATTCTTCCAGTCTATAAACAGGGACTTATTTGTGTCCTCTTTAATTTCTTTTATCAGTGTTTTGTAGTTTTCAGTGTACAAGTTTTTCATCTCCTTGGTTAAGTTTATTCTCACAGATTTTATTCATTTGATGCTATTGTAAATGGGATTGTTTTCTTAATTTTCTTTGTGGATTGTTCATTGTTAGTGAATAGAAACACAATTGATTTTCATGTGTTGATTTTGTATCCTGCAGCTTTGCTGGATTCCTTTATTATAACGATATTTTTGTTTGTGGGTCTTTAGGATTTTCTATGTATAAGATCATGCCATCTGTAAACAGATAATATTCCTTCTTCCTTTCCAATTTGGATGATTTTTATTCCTTTTCTGGCCTAATTGCCTAGGCTAGGACTTCAGTACTATGTTGAACAGAAGTGGTGAGAGTGGGCATCCTTGTCTTTTTCCTGAGCTTGGGGGAAAAACTTCCAGTGATGTTAGCTGTGGGCTGGTCATGCATGACCTTTATTATGTTGAAGTAATTTCCTTCTATTCCTGATTTGTTTAGTGTTTTTATCATGAGAGTATGTTGAATTTTGTCAAATGTGGTTTTTTTTTTTTTTTTTTATCAACTGAGCTGACCTTGTGGTTTTTATCTTCCATTCTGTTAATGAAGTGTATTACATTGATTGATTTTGGTATGTTGAGTCATCTTTGTATTCTAGGAATAAATCCCACTTAGTCATGGGTGTATAATCATTTTAATGTGCTGTTGAATTCCGTTTGCTGAGGATTTTTGCATCAATACTATTAGAGATATTGGTCTGTAGTTTGATTTTCCTGTGGTACCTTTGTCTGGTTTTGGTATCAGGGTAATGCTGGCCTCATAGAATGACTTTGGAAGTGTTCCCTCCTCTTCAGTTATTTGGAAGACTTTGAGAAGGATTGGTTTCAATTCCTCGTCTTCTTTTTTAAGATTTATTTATTTATTTGAGAGAGAGAGCACATGAGCTTGGGAGGGGAGGGGCAGAGGGAGAGGGAGGAGAGAGAGAATCCCAAGCAGACTCCCTGCTGAGTGTGGAGCCCTACACGGGGCTCAATCCCACAACCCTGAGATCATGACCTGAGCCGAAATCAAGAGTCAGATGCCCAACCGAGCCACCCAGGTGCCCTGGTGTCAATTCTTCTTTAATTGTTTGGTAGAATTCTCCAGTGAAGCCATCTGGTCCTGGGTTTTTTGTTGTTGGTAGACTTTTGGTTACTGAGTCAATCTTGTTATTTATTATAGGTCTGTTCAGATTTTTTCCTTTCATGATTTCATTTTGGTAGGTTGTATGTTTCTAGGAATTTATCTGTTTCTTCTAGATTATCCAGTTTGTGCATATTGTTCATAATAATGTCTTTTGATCCTTTTTATTTCTATCAGATCCACTGTAATGTCTCTTCTTTCATTTCTGTTTTTTGTTATTTGGGTCTTCCCTCTTTTTCTTAGTCTAGCTAAGAGTTTGTCAATTTTGTTGATTTTTTTAAAAAAAAACAAACTTAGTTTTGAGGATGGTTTTCTGTTGTTTTTCTCTTCTCTATTTTGTTTGTTTCTGCTCTAATCTTTATTATTTTCTTCCTTCTGTCATCTTCGAGTTTAGTTTTTTCTTGTCCCTTGAGATACACAGTTTGCTTATTTGAGAGCTCTCTTCTTTTTTAATTAGGTGTTTACTGCTATAAAGTCCCCTCTTTTGCCACATTACATAACTTTTAGTATGTTGTTTTTTTCATTTTCATTTGTCTCAAAATACTTTCTAATTTCCTTTGCGATTTTTTCTTTATCCCACTGGTTCAGGAGTGTATTGTTTAGTTTCCAGTTTTTTTTTTTAATTTTCCAATTTTCCTTCTGCTATTGATTTTTTCATTCCATTATGGTTAGGAAAGATACTTGGTGATTTCAGTCTTCCTAAATTTAAGATTGTTTTGTGGCCTAACATGTGGTCTATCTTGGAGAATATTCCATGTGCACTTGAGAAGAATGTGTATTCTACTGTCGTTGGGTGTAGTGGTCCATATGTCTGTTAGGTCCAGTTGGTCTCCAGTGTGTTCAGTTACCTGTGTTTCCTTATTGATCTTCTGTCTAGTTGTTCCTTCCTGATTTGGCTTTATTCCATGGTATGGATGTACCACAGTTTGTTTTAACCACTGACCCATTGAAGGACATCTGGGTTGTGTCTTGTTTTCAGCTCTTATAAAGCTGACATTTATGAACACGTTTTTGTGCAACCATACATTTTTATCTCTTTGGGATAAAGGCCCAGATAGTTAGTTACATGTACATGCTTAATTTTATAAAACTGCTAAACTGTTTTGCAGAGTGTACCATTTTGCATTCCTACCCACAGTGTATGAAAAGTCACGTTTTTCCATATCCTCTCTCGCATTTGGTGCTGTCACGGTTTTTTGTTTTAGTCATTCTCATAGGGATGAGTAATATCTTATTGCGGTTTTAATTTGCACTTGCCTAGTGGGTAAAGATGTCAGACATCTTTCCATGTGCTTCTTTGTCATCAGCATATCCTCTAGTCCTTTTTCGGGTATCCAGTTTCAAATGCCCCCAGCTTCTGAGCCTCGGCTGCTTTTTCAGAAGCTGCCACCCTCTAGGGAAGAGGGACAGTACGCCCGATGGGGCCACAGGGCAAATGTCACATGGCTGTGCAAGGTACCAATGCAGACTAATGCACAAGCGCGGCGTCATCTGTGGGGAACAGAGCTCTGTCTACGCAGCCCGCCAGGCCGCCTCCCAGGCCCAACGAGGCAGGCAGTGGCCCCCAGCAAGTCGAACCACTCTCTCTGTAGGGCTGAAGCCACTTCTACGAGTGCAAGTCAAGTATGCCAGTGACATTTACTCACTGCCCACCCACCCACCCATGTGTCATTCATTTCCATTCCCTTTTAAAAAGAAAACAGGTATATGGGTGATGATAGGGGTAATTCTCCCCAGGTTACCTCTCCCTCTCCTTCTCTTTCTTTTTATATATTTTTTAAAGATTTTATTTATCCATTTGGAGAGAGAGAGAGAGTGCACGCCCATGTAAGCAGGGGAAGGGGCAGAGGGAGAGGGAGAGAGAGAATCCCAAGCAGGCTCCACACCCAGCACAGGGGCCCTACGTGGGGCTTTGATCTCACAACTGAGATCACAACTAAGCCGAAATCAAGAGTTGGACACTCAACCCACTGAGCCACCCAGGGGCCTCTCTTTCTTTCTCTTTCACGGTCAGCCTCCCGGGCACTTGGGTTCTCAGGTCCCCGGCTGGAAGCAGAGTCAGCTGCGTCGATGAAAGCTCAGAGAATGAAAGTGCTTTGCTGCTGCTGGGGAAGGTCAAAA
>NW_023270265.1:21999144-22024510 GCF_011800145.1 Mirounga leonina | reverse complement strand
TTTTGACCTTCCCCAGCAGCAGCAAAGCACTTTCATTCTCTGAGCTTTCATCAACGCAGCTGACTCTGCTTCCAGCCAGGGACCTGAGAACCCAAGTGCCCGGGAGGCTGACCGTGAAAGAGAAAGAAAGAGGGGCCCCTGGGTGGCTCAGTGGGTTGAGTGTCCAACTCTTGATTTCGGCTTAGTTGTGATCTCAGTTGTGAGATCAAAGCCCCACGTAGGGCCCCTGTGCTGGGTGTGGAGCCTGCTTGGCATTCTCTCTCTCCCTCTCCCTCTGCCCCTTCCCCTGCTTACATGGGCGTGCACTCTCTCTCTCTCTCCAAATGGATAAATAAAATCTTTAAAAAATATATAAAAAGAAAGAGAAGGAGAGGGAGAGGTAACCTGGGGAGAATTACCCCTATCATCACCCATATACCTGTTTTCTTTTTAAAAGGGAATGGAATGAATGACACATGGGTGGGTGGGTGGGCAGTGAGTGAGTAAATGTCATTGGCATACTTGACTTGCACTCATAGAAGTGGCTTCAGCCCTACAGAGAGAGTGGTTCGACTTGCTGGGGGCCACTGCCTGCCTCGTTGGGCCTGGGAGGCGGCCTGGCGGGCTGCGTAGACAGAGCTCTGTTCCCCACAGATGACGCCGCGCTTGTGCATTGGTCTGCATTGGTACCTTGCACAGCCATGTGACGTTTGCTCTGTGGCCCCATCGGGCGTACTGTCCCTCTTCCCTAGAGGGTGGCAGCTTCTGAAAAAGCAGCCGAGGCTCAGAAGCTGGGGGGATCTGGGCCTAGGAGGCTGGGCTGCCGTTTCCCCGGCACACCCCTGGGAGGGTCCCCTGTAACCTCATAGGAGCAGGGAGAGGGTGTTGCACGCTGATCTGTTTGGCAGTTTCCCTTCACCCCCTCATACCTGCTGAGCCCGGGCCCTGTGCCAGGCACTGATGCGGGGTTGGGAATGTGCTGGTGAACAAGACACGCTGCGCCCCTGTCCTCCTGGGGCTCACTGTCTAGGGGGAGAGGGCCAGTGAGGAAACGGACAGATGGACCTAGAGTCCGTGGCACGAGGGTGAGACACAACGGGGGCCAGGGTGGGGGGCTCCCTGAGGAGGGACATCTGAGCGGAGACGGGAGACGAAGATGGGAGGGAGCGCGGCCCCCATGGGGCAATCTGGGCAGAGCCCTCCGGGCGCCGGGAGCAGTTAAGTGCAGCGGTTCTGAGGCTGCCGCGTTCTGGAACAGCATAGAGGCGGGTGTGAGGAGAGCCAAGCAAGCAGGGGCTGGCTGGCAGGCCATGTGTTTGCAGAGGGAAGCAGGGCCACATTCTTCAGGGCCTTTCTACGTTTTGCCATGAATATTTACTCCAAAGGAGATGAAATTGCTTAAACTAGTATTTTGTTACTGAAACTGTGAATCTCTGGTTCTAAGTCAGAGGCGAACACTTGGAGGCCCATCACGACGCAGTGCGATTCTTGTGTTTAGTAGGTCACTGTGGCCTCCCTTTGGAAATAAGACTGTCCCAGGTCTGAGAATGGCAGTGCAGGGACAAGCGACAAAGCTGGTCCATTGTGCAGGTCAGCGGTGGCGGCCTGGACACTCAGTGGGGGTGGGGGTGCTGAGAAGGGGGCTCGGGACAGACTTTGCAAACAGAGCTGGCCGGAGTCTCCTTCCGTTTTACCCCTTCCCAGACCAGGCAGCCGAGTCTCCTGGAAAAGCCTGGAAAACGGGCCCTGGGGGCCGGGGGGGGGGGGGGGAAACGCAGCCCCAGCTCGGCCTGTCCTGTCCTGGGGAACCAAGCACAGGGCACTCGGCGGCTTCCACCCTCACCGCCAGCCCTGTGAGCTGGGCAAGGCAGAGACTGCCGTCTCGGAGCCCTTGGCCCCGAGTGCTGCGAGAGCTTATGGAGACCGTCACTCTTGTCTTCAGGAAGAAAGAACACCGCTTCCTGCTCTGTGGGAAGCATGCGTGCAGCCCGTACCGAGGGGACCCAGCCGAGGGGGCCCAGCCGAGGGGGCCCAGGGGGACCCAGCCGAGGGGGCCCAGCCGAGGGGACGCAGCCGAGGGGACGCAGCCGAGGGGACCCAGCCGACGGGGCCCAGCCGAGGGGACCCAGCCGAGGGGACGCAGCCGAGGGGGCCCGCCGAGGGGGCCCAGCCGAGGGGGCCCAGCCGAGGGGGCCCAGCCGAGGGGACCCAGCCGAGGGGACGCAGCCGAGGGGGCCCGCCGAGGGGGCCCAGCCGAGGGGACACAGCCGAGGGGGCCCAGCCGAGGGGACACAGCCGAGGGGGCCCAGGGGGACCCAGCCGAGGGGACGCAGCCGAGGGGGCCCAGGGGGACCCAGCCGAGGGGACGCAGCCAAGGGGACCCAGCCAACGGGGCCCAGCTGAGCTTGCAGCGGTCAGGTTGGGGCTGACATTTCTCCTCTTCTGAATTCTCTTTTGACATAATGTTGTTTATGTAATTCAGAAAGAAGCGCAGCATTCCCTTTCCACAGGATTAGGCCAGAAAGTAACCTCGTTCCTGGAACTCTTCGGGAAAATAGCCTCTGACTGCACTGAAGCAGCAACCAGCTCCAGCAGCGGGCACCTCGTCCCACTGGCAGGAGGTCTGCGGCTGATTCCGAGCGGGCCGTGTCCAGTGTGGTCCTCTCTAGCCACCCTTGGATTTAGGGCTGTCGTCACTTGGAAGGGGGTGCCTGGCGATCTTTTGTTTTTCCAACTTCTGGCATGTCCTAATGAGTTTCCAAACATTCTTTACAGCTTAGACCATTCTCAGCCTCCAAGCGGACTTGTCATCGACAAGGAATCTGAAGTTTACAAGATGCTTCAGGAGAAGCAGGAGTTAAATGAGCCCCCCAAGCAATCCACTTCATTCCTGGTTTTGCAGGACATCCTAGAGTCTGAGGAGAAAGGTAATCCACCCTGCTTGCGTGCGTGGGGTCAGAGGCTCTTGGGCAGGGCCTGGGTCAGGGTCAGTGTGGCTAAAACAAAGGTGAGTACAGCCCTGAGCGGGTGGAAGAAGCGCCTCAGAAAGCAGCTTTGAAACTGCTAAAAGCTCAGAGAGAGAGAGAGAGAGAGAACGAGCTCCCAGCCACACCTGCCCTGCTGTTTGCTGTCACATGAGCTTTAGGACGCTGACGTCAGGGTGAGCTTGACTCCTGTGGGATTCTGTTCGTCTGTCCCTTGGCCATTTGTTTGGCTTAAGCCCACATCCCATGCTCTGTGGTGGCTGACGTGTGTGATTGGGTCAAGGCCATGGGCTGTGACAAGCAGAAGGAAAGGAATCAGCAACACAGAGAAGCCGGGTGCAGAGCGGTACTTTTGTTCTTGCTCTCGGGTACATGGACTCCTGAGAGCCGGAGAACCCCCCCAGTTTGGCCACATCCTCCCTGGTGACCTTTCCGGGCCTCTTTTCTCCTCGGTCCGTCAGGGGCCAAAATCCTGTCCTCGAAGCTTGGTGTGAGGGTCCGGTGTCCTGCACGGCACAAACACCCCCCACCGTGACCGGCATACGGGAGGTGCTTCATGCCTGTGATTTTGTTTGCAAACCTTATCAAGAGGCACGAGGTCAGCCTCAGCTCGTCCAGGGTGTGAGCCTGATGCCTGAGGCCACCGGGGACCACCCGTGTGGCTCTGCCTTGCGGACAGCCCCCCACACTCGGCTCGGTGGCCTTCCCCGAGGTGCAGGTGTTTCACCGGAGGCCTGCTTTCCCTTGTTCTCCCTTCCTTTCCCGAAGTGCCCTCCTTGTTCTCTCTTCCTTTCCCGAAGTGACCTCCTGTGAAGAGAGAGCTGGTGAGGCAGACAGTGAAACCTGCTTCACCCGCCCCGAGGGAGGGAGCGACTTGCTTGCTCGGGGCCACCAGTGAGGGCCACAGCTGAGCGCCCTCTGCAAGAGTAACCTCCCGTCCCCAGGCCCCCAGCTCCAGGTTTGGCTTCCTGGGAGTTTTTCCTGAGCTGAGAGTTCCTACTGACAGACCCAGACCCAGACCCAGACCCAGACCCAGACCCAGACCCAGACCCAGGCTTCTTAGAGAAATTGACAGTTTACAAGCACAGGAAGTTACGGGGAAAGTTCTCTTATGCTAAAAGGACATTGTTCTACCAGCAGTTTCCCCCTTTGCTTGTTGTACCTGCGCACTTTGGAAGGAATGAGTCATATTCTGTATGAAGTTCCAGTATTAGGGCCAACTGACAAGTGACTTGGGGATCAACCCTAGAGGATGCCCGTTTTATCAAAACATGTGAGAGGGTGCCTGGGTGGCTCAGTTGGTTAAGCGACTGCCTTCGGCTCAGGTCATGATCCTGGAGTCCCTGGATCGAGTCCCACATCGGGCTCCTTGCTCAGCAAGGAACCTGCTTCTCCCTCTGACCCTCCCCCCTCTCATGTGCTCTCTCTCTCTCTCTCGTTCTCTCTGTCTCAAAAAAAAAAAAAAAAAAAAATCTTAAAAAAAAAAAAAACATGTGAGAAACCACAACTTATTCTACTCTGAGTAAGTGGGTGCAAAACCCTTCAATTAAGAGAGGAAAAGTCAGTCCATTCCAGCCCAGACTAGGACATAGACACTGCAGAACTCATCTAGTCAAATACCCTCGTGTCACAGAGAAGGACCTAAAGCCCGGGCTCACCGAGCTGCGCTGAGGTGGCAGTTCCATGCTCATCAAGATCTGAACTTCCATCTTGTGCTCCATCTACCAAGCCTGTGGCTTCCATTCTCAAGGTTACCTCATGGCTCTAGTTGGCAGCTGGTGCTCCAGCCATCATGACCACATTCAGGCACCAGGAAGGAAGAAGGGCTGAATGGGGACTCCTTTCAGACCAACCAGCTTTTTCTTTCCCAGGAGTCCCACCCTAGCATTCCATTTAATTTGACCAGAATTTAGTCACATGGCCACATCCAGTTGCAGGAGAGTCTGAGAATTATAGTTCTGTCCTCCCTGGGATGGATATCTTCTTGCTCCAAAGAAAATAAAAATTTTGCTAAAAAGAAGGGAGATAATGGATCTTACAGTCTCTTCCATATCTCTTAATATGTAGTTGCAGTAAATTTTTACAGAATGAAACAGCGTTGAGTTCCGGTCCATACATCTTACCACATGCAGAAGGCTCTTGGGGGCAAGGAGCTCAAACGCCTGTTTTTATTTGAGATGCAATGGTCAAAGTCCAGGGCAGTGTCTGGTACATAGTAAAGCACTCAGTGAGGGCTACTGTCATTCGAGGAGGCCTCGGGTTCGTAAAGCAGCACTGTCCTCACAGCAGACATCCAGGATCTGCCTGTGACCCACCTGGAGAGCGCAAGTGGGTTGCCCGTCTCTCTCAGCCCTAGTTTCTGCGCATGTCCAGGGAGGCTAATAATGGCTACTTTTTTTAAAAAAGATTTTATTTATTTGAGAGAGAGAGAGAGAGAACGAGCAGGGAGGAGGGGTAGAAGGAGAGGGAGAAGCAGACTCCCCGCTGAGCAGGGAGTCCGATGCGGGGCTCGATCCCAGGACCCTGGGATCATGACCTGAGTCAAAGGCAGACGCTTAACCAACTGAGCCACCCAGGCGCCCTTCACAGATGGTTTAGAGCATTAAGGGAAACGGTGCACATAAAGTGCCAGGCCCACTGTCAGTGAGGCCCCACATGGGAGGCTTGGCTGCAGCAGGGTTTGGTGATAAACCTCCAAAAGATTCAATGTGGGTCTTCTCCTTTTGGGTGAAATTCAGCCTCTGGACTAGGAGCAAGGGTCCTAGGTTTCTTAAACTTCATCGTACCCTGGGTCAAATTCCAGATTTGCAGGGAACAAGGAGGCTTTTTATCTTTATTTTTAAATTGTGGTGAACTACAGCTAACGTAAGATATACTATCTTAACCATATTTAAAGGCACAGTTCAGTGGCATTAGCTACATCCGTACCATTGTGCAACCATGAGCACCAGCCATCCACAGAACTCCGTCTTGCAGAACTGAAGCTCTGTACCCATTCATCACTAGCTCCTCATAGCCCCCTCCCCCAGCCGTGGAAACCACCGCTCTACCTTCTGTTTCCATGAATGTGACTGCTTTAAGCACTTCCTGTGAATGGAATCATACAGCATTTGTCTTTCGTGACTGGTTTGTTTCACTTAGCCTAATGTTCTCAAGCTTCATCCATATTGTAGCAGGTGTCAGCATTTCCTTCCTTTTTAAGGCTGCAGATTCTACAGTGTGTCTATAGCACATCTTGTTTATCATCCGTCTGGCCATTTAAGGGGAATTTTAATGAGAGGAGACTCGAAGGGAGCATCAAGGACCGAGAAAACAGTGGACGCTGGGGGCTCTGAGATGAGAAAGCTGGAGACTTTCTCAGGAGGTATCAGGGTGTCCGGGGTTGCAGAGAATCCTCACATGGTCTGGACTCAGATCATGGAGGACCACCGGGTGCTTAAGGACCATGAATTTGGTTCTTTGGTAATGTGGAGCTCTGGAAGGTTGCTGAGCAGTGAAGTAGACAGAAAAAAGGCTGTGCCTTACTGAACCCATTTTTACTTTTTTCCCGGAAACCTTTGACATGCAAGTGTCACTGGAAAAAGAGAAATTTGGAAATTTTTATAGCTTCCCAGAGCCCAAAGGGAGCTAATATTTTTACTGTAAGCTTGTTGAGAAGGACAAAATGACATTTCTTTGAGATTGCGGTGTTGGCTGTTAAGGAACAGAAGAAAATGGAGCCAGCAGGTGGCGCTGCAGGGCTGAACACAGCGCCGGCTTAGTCCTGCACACAGCTGCCTCTTCCCATGCTGTGCCCATTTTCTCTCTCTCTGTCTCTTAAATCATGTCTACGCGCAACCTGGGGCTTGAACTCATGACGTTGAGGTCAAGAGTCTCATGCTCTCCTGACTGAGCCAACTGGGTGACCCCCGTCCCCGCCCCAGGCCCAGTTTCATCCAGTTACTTCTCTTTATTTGGAGAAGGGATGTGGATTCTCCTGCCAAGTGGGGCTCTCCTATTCCTCCTTCCTTCTCTCCTGCCCTCTTGCAAATGCAACCTATAAATTTTCTGCTGGTCAAATGAATTGTGGCAAACAGCCCCATCACCTGAGACCACAACCTCACCCAGCTGGTTCCCTGGGCAGTCAGTTTCCGTTCCAAGCCATCTGGGTACGTAGAGATGCCACAGAGTCGCCGCGTTTCCTTCTTTCTCAGGGCAGGCAGCCTGGGTGGCTGCAGCAGCAGGAACCCGCACATGAGGAGGGAGCCTGTTGAGGATGCTTAGAGGCAAGAAGCTGGCCACCCAGGCCCTTCTGAGATTCCTGTAGGGAGCCAGGATTAGGGGGACAGGAGGGAGGCATTTGCCTTGGGTACAAATTTAAGGGGGCACCAAAAAACTCAACAATCAAGACAAAAATGATACTTCATAGCAGTGTTTTTTAGAATCACAATTAATGCAAAAAAAAAAAAAAAAAAAGTCTATAATGAACCAAGTTGAGACTGGGGCCAAGGAAGGGAGGAAGGTTTGGGAAGGCAAAAAGGGACTTGGACTTGGGGTGACCAAAGCACCACGGCAGCTAATCGGGCGACACCAAGCCTTCCCCCAAGCCTAATCGTGGAGCTTATAGCTAGAAACAGTGGAAATCCTGGGGCCTCCTAACCCCTGCTCCTCTCATGTACCGCCAGATGGAGATCCGTGTCCATCAGTTCCTAGTGCAGGAAGTTCCCTGCACTGATAGGGGAACTCTGAGAGGCCACGCCGTCCACACCCCATGTTAGGGCCATTAAAACAGGCTGCTTTTAAATATTCCCTCTTGGGCGCCTGGGTGGCTCAGTTGGTTAAGCGACTGCCTTCGGCTCAGGTCATGATCCTGGAGTCCCGGGATCGAGTCCCGCATCGGGCTGCTTGCTCAGCGAGGAGTCTGCTTCTCCCTCTGACCCTCCCCACCTCATGCTTTCTCTCTCTCTCAAATAAATAAATAAAATCTTTAAAAATAAATAAATAAATAAATAAATTCATTCATTCATTCATTCATTCATTCATTCATTCATTCATTCATTCCCTCTTGCTATTCTCCATAAGGCACCAGACTCTCCCAGGCTGGCTGGCCCCTGGTGTTAGCCCTCAGTGGGCTGCAGAATGCACTTCTTGTTCGTGTTCCATGAGGGCTGCTGGTCGGGCTCTGGGTTGGCCCGGTGTGGCGGGGCTGGGCCTGGCTCCGTGAGTCTTCCCATGCCAGAAGCCCAGCATAGGGAGGCGTCACTCTTGGGGCCTTGCTGCTAAGGCACAGGTCGGAAGCTTGTGGGGACAGGACCAAACCACACAAGTGCACCTCATGCTTCTGTCAGAACAAGGCCCACGTCTGCTCCCATTCCCTTGGCCAACGCAAGTCATGGGGCCAAACCCAAAGTCTGTGGCGTGGGGCGTATGCTCCACCAAGAATAGGGTTTCCCAGCTTGATGCTGTAGACATTTGGGGCCAGATAAGTCCTCGTGGTGGGGCTGTTCTGTGCATTTTAGGACATTTCTCAGCATCCCCAGCCCCTACCCAGTGGAGGCCAGAAGCACTGCTCTCCAGTTGTGACAACCCAAACTCTTCCCCCGGGGACAAAATCACCCCCAGTAGAGAATCACTGACCTACTGGGATGCATGGCAAGGGTAGGGAGGGGACACATAATTGTGGACAAAATACACAGTCCACCATCCTAGCCAATAATCAATGCTCCTTATTTGGATTCATCTCAAGTTCTGGTTCGGAAGCACCAGTCGACGTAGGGGGACCCATTTTCTAAAAGGACGAGAACCAGGGCCCTGGTTTGTCAGCCCCGGGATTGCCCAGCCTGGCTACGGTCACAGGACGACTCTCCTCAGCCCTTCACCTTACGCAGGAAACCATTCTCTTGCTCTTGTCCAGTGGTTCCCAAAGGGTGGTTCCTGGACCAGTCACCTGAGCAGCACCTGAGAACTTACTAGAAATGCAACTTCACGGGCCCTACCCCAGGCCTGCTGAAGTAGAAACTCTGGTGGTGAGGCCCAGTGAGCTGCACTGGAGTCAGCCCTCCACGTCGTTCTGATGCACGGTGAAATCTGAGAACAGCTGCTTTTAGTCTGAAGAAGTGGGTTTTAACTGGGGACATAGAGTAGGATCTCCTGGGGCCCCTGCCTCTAGAGATGCTCCGTTAGCAGCTCTGGCGAAGAGCCTGGTCTGTGAATTTTAGGGAGTCTCTCCTGGGGCCTGGCCGTTCTCACTCACGCCAGCTCAGAACCACTGGTGTAGAGACTTCCCTGGCTTCTTGGCCACAGCATGCTGGGCCGAGGTGGGGACCATCCCAGCCTTTGTCACGGCATTTCACCGTTCGTTTCTGTGCATTTGTGGGGGCTCCGGTATATGCTCAGCCCCACGCGAGGCTCTGTGGCATGTTGCAGAGTCTGTAACACAGGGTCCTGGTGCTGCAGGAATTTGCAGTCCCAGCTGACAACAAGATCGCTGGCCGGCCGAATAGACGCAGTGATAGTCATTTTGCTCGCTGGCCGCTGTTACGAGCTCCCACGAGAGAGTGCTCTGAAGACGTGCTGGGCCCGCGCCGCTCTTCGGCCAGCAGCTTATCTGATGCAGACACGGCCGACTGCAGGGAGGTCGCTTGCTCTGCTCTGTAGCAGGTGGGCTTTATCTGGCTGCCTGTAGGTGCTCTACTGTAATGGTTTTGTATTTCTTGTGATGTGGGTTTCTTTCAGCATCTAAATTCACTATCTTTTGATGATCAGATAACGTCTTTATTTATTTATTCCGTCTGTAGAAGACATCTTGAAGTTCCCATGTCCGTATGGGCGTGCATCTAATCAGAATGAAATGTAATTTGTGTTTCGGGGGCTGACTTGGTGCCCGGTACTGTGGGAGGGCTTTGTCTGTATTTTTTTTTATCTTTTTGTACCATGCTGAAGGGGGAAATGAGCTCCTGTTTTATAGAAAAGGAAACTGAGGGACCAGAGAGGTTAAGTAACTTTCCCAGGGTCGCACAGCAGAGTCGGGTCTGTTTGACCCCAGGAACTTGCTGGCACTCCGTATAAGCAACTCTGAAAAAGCTAAGTGAAACTTCTGCAGCCCCAGCCTCCCTGGCCAACCCAAGTGTTTTCCTCATTATAGGGGATCCCAACAAGCCCTCAGGTTTCAGAAGTGTCAAGGCTCCGGTCACCAAAGTGGCTGCGTCGATTGGAAACGCCCAGAAGTTGCCCATGTGTGACAAGTGTGGCACAGGCATTGTGTGAGTATCTGCCTCGCCCCGGCGTCGGAGGCCCTGCAGGTGGGCTCGACCGTGCAGCTGTGCACGGTGCCCGAGTTTGCCCCCGCGGGGCGTGACGGGGAAGAAGTCCTGCCTGGAAAACGGGGCCGAGAGGCCAGGTGGGCCTTTATGTCTGGAGTCCAGTGGGAAGGTTTTCCTCGGCCCCGGAGCTCTCAGGGCGTGCCTGACACCAAACCAGAGAAGGGGCCCCTCTGTTGAAGAGGGAGGGCTTCACGAGAAACGCATGTGGCCGGTTCCGAGGCCCTGCTCCGCCCTTTGATGGGCCTCGTGGAAGGAACTCCCGGCTGGGTGCCTCCCTCGGGTGCTTGTCGCTAACGGAGCCCTTTCCTGCCTCCCTCCTGCAGCGGCGTGTTCGTGAAGTTGCGGGACCGCCACCGTCACCCCGAGTGTTACGTGTGCACTGACTGCAGCACCAGCCTGAAGCAGAAGGGCCACTTCTTCGTGGAGGATCAAATCTACTGTGAAAAGCACGCGCGGGAGCGGGTCACACCCCCTGAGGGCTACGACGTGGTCACTGTGTTCCCCAAGTGACCCAGCAGCTCTCCTCCTCTCCATGCTCTGGCCCTCTCCTCTCCTGAAAGCTCTTGCTGACTTTGGTTTCACCCCTGCTCGTTAAGCACCACGTCTCCCTGCCTCTGCTAACTGACTCACTGGCTGTGTGACGCCTGCTTTTACAATTAACAGAGGATTGTTCTGTCCCGTGTCCCCTTGCCAGCGTCCCTGGGGCTTCTCTTTACCTCAGTTCATCTCTGCTGCAAATGGACATCAGCCACATTGGAACCAAACCGAATGGTGTATGTCTGACATCGAGTTCGGTTTTACTCAATAAATGTGTAGACTCCAAGGCAGCGTGGTGTCCCTTTATCATTTCACCATGCGTCCTTGTTCCTGTCTCAGGCCAGATGAGATTTCTGAGGCCTCTCCTCTTGTTTTGGGTTCCCCGCTTCTCTGAGATTTGCAGGCCTTCTCCATGTGTGAGAAGATTGACGTCTGAATGAGCCATGTTCTCACCTTCCTTTGAAGTTAGCTCCAAATTCTCTTTCTCTGATGCTAATGTAAGATCAACCTTGTTATGTTGTAACGAAATGAGGTCTTCTTTTCTATCTGGCTGTTCTGGGACTTATCTGAGGAAATGCATGCTTCCCAAACAAGAGACGGAGAGCTTTACCAGTTGGGCCTTCAGATATTCCCTAACGAGTCCCTCTCCAGGCTGCTGGCTGCACCACAGCCCCCCTGCTCTGTGAAGGGAAGTGCGCTCAGGGTGGGCATCACCTAGGTGCTAAACTCAGACACCTCTTGGTAGTCCCTTGTGGAATTTTGACGGCAAATAGACATGTTCAGCAGCCACAGCCCGAGAAGGACATGGGACCTGCAGGGATGTGGCTCTGGGTCATACCATCAGGGAAGGCTCAGATACGCAGAGGCGCTGCGTGAGGGTGAGGGGAATCCAGAATGTGTGGTAGAGACTGGAGATAATGAGCCTGAGTTAACCAACGTCAGGCGCAGGGGCTGTTGTGACCTTCCTCTTCTAGTGACCTTCCTCTTCTAAGCTTCCCACAGGAAAAGCCGGCCCACCAGATCTGGGCAGGGCTGCCTTCAGAAGTCGCATGGAGACTCCCGCAATGTTGACACCTGCTGCGTCACTCAGATACCCCTTCAGAACCCAAGGACTCGGCCCCCGAGCTGCCCGGAGAGTTGCCAGTGGAGGGCCCTGTCCGTCAATCCTCTTGGAGAGTGTCTCAGCTGAAGAGAGCTGCCGCATGGCCCCTTTCCCAGGTGGTCCAGTGCCTGTGGAGGTGGGCATATCTGGGCCTGGTCCCCTGCCCCAGCGCTGGACAGCTTTGTAGGCGTCAGCTGAGGCCTCCCTTAAAGCTGTATTGCTCATAGCCAACTTCTGTCCCTGCCCAATTCTGCTTCCCTCCCTACCTCCCCCCCCACCCCAGGTCATGGTCCCAAGGGCACCCCTCCTAAACTTTCCTCTCACTAGCCCCAGTCACAGTTTGCTTCCTGGGAAAACCAATTTGGGACAACCATGACAGAAACTTCGGAATTTTTTTTTTTTTCCCCTGAGTTGGGATTTATTTGGAGGGTTTTTTCACGGGGGCCTACCTTAAACTGACTTACTCATTCAAATAACTGATTTTTATGCCATGTCAAAAACTCACTGTCGGGGGCAAGAGTGGACACAGACCAGGTAGGAGTACTGCCCTGGCCCAGGTAGGAAGTGGAAAGGCTGGTACAGGGTGGTGGAGGTGGGAGTAGGGGAAAGTCACTGGATTTGAGATAGATTTTTAACGTAGAGCAGACTGACCTGGGCTGCCCTCCTTCTGTCTCCTTCCTTGACCAGACAACAAAGAGCTTCTCCCTCAGTAATGGGCCCCTAGAGCAGGAGACCTCTCAACTCTGCCAGCCCCGTTCTAAGCTGGGAGCTCAGAATGGCAGGAGAAAGTGTGGCAGGTGTGGTCTGGTGTCCCCAGTCCCTTGGGCATGAGCTGAAGGCTCCTTCACCTGCCCCCCTCGTCCACCTCCAAGAACTCTGCTCTCAAGGAAAGAATAGCATCTAGAAAGTACATCCGGTGTGATGGTCCCTTACACTGATGGCACTTTACAGATTACAAAATGCATTTATTGTATTGCTCTGCGAACATCACAAACCCTACTAACAGGAGAGTTCATAGGTGGGGAACCAGGGACTCAGTGCGAATGAGAATTAGAATGTATACAGTCATGAATGAGCATGTACTGGAATTTATAGGGAACATTGTGGTTTCTGCTCTGAAAGAATGCCTATGGGTGCAGCCACTTTGGAAAACAGTATGGAGGTTCCTCAAAAAGTTAAAAATAGAGCTTCCCTATGACCCAGCAATTGCACTACTGGGTATTTACTCCAAAGATACAGATGTAGTGAAAAGAAGGGCCATACTGCACCCCAATGTTCATAGTAGCAATGTCCACAATAGCCAAACCGTGGAAGGAGCCGAGATGCCCTTCAACAGACGAATGGATAAAGAAGATGTGGTCCATGTATACAATGGACTATTACTCAGCCATCGGAAAGGATGAACACCCAACATTTGCATCAACATGGGACTGGAGGAGATCATGCTGAGTGAAGTAAGTCAAAAAAAGAAAGACAATTATATGGTTTCACTTATTTGTGGAACATAAGGAATAGCATGGAGGACATTAGGAGAAGGAAGGGAAAAATGGAGGGGAAATCGGAAGGAGAGATGAACCATGAGAGACTATGGACTCTGAGAAACAAACTGAGGGTTTTAGAGGGGAGGGGGCTGGGGGGATGGGCTAGCCCGGTGATGGGTATAAAGGAGGGCACGTACTGCATGTAGCACTGGGTGTTACACGCAAACAATGAATCATGGAACACGACATCAAAAACTAATGATGTATGGTGACTAACGTAATTAAAAAAATTATATATAAAAAAAAAGAATGCCTGTGGCCAAGGACTGAGAGCATGAGGGGCTTTGTTGCAGTGGTTAGTTGGTGGCTGACTGCCCTCCTCCCTCTAAATATTCTCCTGATGCCATGTCGTCGAATCAATTTGAAAAGAATTAAAGTGTCTCTGTCCAATGGGATTAAGCCAACAAGGGATTGAATTGCTGAAACTATTCGGCTGAAGACACTCACTGCATTGAAGCAACAGCCAGTTTGGGTGATAAATATGCCTCAAAACCTTGGCAGAAACATCTGTTGAACTAAGAGAGGGTTTCCTCCGTCGTGATTACGTGTATATATCCTGAGATTTGTGTTGAATGTTCTCTGAAGGGAGATGCATGGTGAATTGTTTCTAACTTCTGACACATGGTGACTTTCCATAAACTCTTCACAGATTAAAGCATTACTCTCTTGGCAACCTTGGCATAAGCCAAGAATCTGACGTTTATGAGATGCTACGGGAGCAACAGGAGTTTAAACAAAAAGTAGTCTACCTCATTCCAGCTTCTGCAGGAAATCCTGGAGTCTGAGGAGAAAGGCGACCGGCCTGCCCCTGTTCAAGGCCTGGCGTGTGGTCACTCCTCGCTGAAACACAGGTGAGCAGAGCCTAGCAGTGGGAGGAAAGAGTACAGTGTGGGCCATTAAACTCTGATAAATAAAATAATCTATGCCTTCTTGCCTTGGTCTGTGTTACAGGAGCTCAGATCTAGCTGTTTCCTGTCATGTGTGTACCATATAGCTGAGGGCTGGGTAAATTATCTTGTGGTGGGACTTTGTTGGTTTGTCCCTCAGGTCCCCCCTTGATTTGATTTGAGCCCATCCATCCCCTTCCTGCTGTGATTGGTGGTGCAGATAGGCAAAGGCCAAGGGCAGTAGAGAGACTGAAGCACAACGAGCCACCAGCAGAATGAATCTGGGCTCTGGGCTTCATCTTGCGGCTGAGGAGATGCCGTGTTATTTGTGTACTCCAGTGTGTTGGGCACATTGGAATCCTGTTTTTACTGCCTCCCCACTATACCTGTCTGCCATGGGAGAGTCGTCCCTCCTGAGAAGGATCTGAATACCTGGGGACTCTGATGGGGAGAGACCTGCCTCAGCCAGACTTCCACTCCCCGCGGGTCATCCCACTCTGAAAGGGACTGAACTTTTTTCCTCAGGGCAACCAGTTCCACCCCTCCTAGCTGTGAGAACTTAGCCAAGTCACTCACTCCTCCTGATGTGGGGACCCTGCATTGTCGTTTGTGTCCTGGCCCCTTGATCAGTCTTCTTTCTGGCTTCTGTTTGACTTCTGTAGTCATCTTTATTATTTCCTTCTTTCTCTTTGCCTTGGGTTAGTTTGATCTTTTTCTTGTTATTTTGAGGTGGACATTTAAGTCATTGGTTTGAGACTTTTTTCTAATACAAGCATTTAGTGGCATATATTTCCCTGTAAGTACTCCTTTGGCCACATGCCACAAATTTGATACACTGTGTTTTCATTTTCATTCATTTCAGAATAGTTTTCCAGTTTCTCCTGTGATTTCTTCTCTGACCCCTGGAGTATTCAGGAGCATTGTGTTTAATATCTAAATATTTGGTGGTTTTCCAGCTATCTTTCTGTTATTGATATCTAATTCAATTCAAAGGATGAATTAGAATTAAATCCTTTTCAAGTGACCAACTGTCAGTTTCTTTCGTAGCCCAGATCGTGGTCTGTACTGGTGAACGTGCTATATGTACTTAAAGAGGATGTGTGTTCTGCTGTTTAGGAAACTAAATTAGTTAGGTCAAGTTGGTCGATAGGTTCAAAGTAATTAGGTTCAAGTCTTCTGTCTGATTTTCTGTCTGCTTGTTCAATCATTTACTGAGAGTGGACACTTGAAATCTCTAGCTATAATCATGAATTTGTCTTGTTCTTTCAGTTCTATCAGTTTTGTTTTATATCTTTTAAAGCTCTGTTTTAGGTGTTTATACATTTAAGATTCTTTTATTTTGTAATGAGGTATAACTCCTTTGTGATTATGAAATGAACATCTTTATCTCTGGTGGTATTCCCTATTCTGAAATCTACTTTGACATTAAAATAGCCATCCCAGCTTTCTTTGATCAGTGTTTGAATATTACATCCTTTTAATTTTTCTGTGTCTTTATATTTAGAGTTGGTTTTCTGAAGAAAGCACTTGTTTGAGTCTTGCCTTTTCGTTCAGCCTGACAATCTCTACTTTTGGGTTTTGACCATTTTTATTTCATTTAATTTTTGATGTCATTGGGTAAATGTCTGCCATCTTGCTACTGGTTTTCTCAGAGTCATTTTTGTTGTTTTCTTGTTTAGCCTGCATCCTAGGGGCACCTGGGTGGCTCAGTTGGTTGAGTGTCTGCCTTCAGCTTGGGTCATGATCCCAGGGTCCTGGGATGGAGCCCCACATGGGGCTCCCTGCTTGGCGGGGAGCCTGCTTCTCCGTCTTCCTCTACCACTCACCCTGCTTGCGTGCATTCTCTTTCTGTATCTCTCAAGTAAATAAATAAATAAATAAATAAAATCTTAAAAAAAAATAACCTGCATCCTTTTGGATCAATTGTTTATTTTTTATGGTTCCATTTGATCTCAATGATTTATTAGCTCTGTTTTTTTCTGTTGTTGTTTTTTAGTGGTTTATGATTTACAGCATCAACTTAATGTGATCCATGTTTAATATTGTACTATATCAAGCCTGGTGTAGAAACCTTACGGTAGCATACTTCCATTTCCTGCCTCCTATCTTTTATATTGTTATCATATATTTTATTTCTACCTATGTTTAAGCCCAAGAGTAGTCTTTAAAGGAGATTTAAAAACTAGTCTATGATATTTTAAATAATTTTATGTAAGTAATTCCCACACATGACCCTTTCCAGTGGTCTTCATTCCTTCCTACAGATCCATGCTTCCATCTGGGATCATTTTCCTTCAGCATGAAGTTTATTTTAGTCATAATCAGTGTGGGTGCTGTGATGAATTTACTTCATTTTGGAATGTCTGAAAATCTTTTTGTGTAGCCACTTTTATTGAGGCATATTTTCTTTTTTTTTTTCTTTTAATTTTTTTTTATTTATTTATTAGAGAGAATGAGATAGAGAGAGCATGAGAGGGGGGAGGGTCAGAGGGAGAAGCAGACTCCCCGCCGAGCAGGGAGCCCGATGTGGGACTCGATCCCAGGACTCCAGGATCATGACCTGAGCCGAAGGCAGTCGCTTAACCAACTGAGCCACCCAGGCGCCCCGAGGCATATTTTCAATATATAATTTTATATAGTTTTAAAAAATCAATTGTGAATTGATTATAAACACCAAAATGATAATATGAGTGTAAGGAATGACTGCTGTCTCTAAGTATAGTCAGGTTTTTCCCTCCATCTCTTTCTGAGTTCAGTATAGAGAATTATTTTATATGTGTAGTAGAAGTTTCACCTCCAGTATAGGGACCATGTAATATTTATCTTTATGATCCCAAAGCCTCATGCAGGACTTGACATAGGTATAAGTGTGCTCAACGAGTTTGTTATTGTTGTTTTTAATTAGATAGATGAGGCTTCCTCTATTAAGCTTACCATACTTTCTCCTTTCCTATCCATTCTATCTAGGAAACCCATACTTTCCATACTGCTGATTTAAAATAGTTTTGTTTTGGAGAGAGTAAAGGAATACCAAGAATTCATGAACACTAACAATCATTGGAACTTCTTTGACTCTCTCTGGTCAAGATGGAGTGGGACAAGTGTGAATTGGGCCATGAGGTGCATCATTTTGTTCTTTCTGGTGGCATTGAGGTGAGTGGGCAAATACTACTACTTGAAAAGCACTTCCAGCAGCAAGTACTGTGTGCAGGGACCTACACTACGCATCATGGGGGACTTTCAATCTTGTAAGGGTAGAGAGTGATGAAACATATGGTCTCTGTTTGGTAAGTGGTAAAGGTGTAATTGAAGAAAGACGGAATATACATATTCTTCCATCTTGGATGAAATAACTGTAATTTTTAAAGAGCAGCACATGCAAAATACCATGCTCTAAGGTGAAGCTGTAATTGATGATTGAACATAGTGCGATCATACTGTACTTAAAAGAAGTGATGACGGAGCAGTGTCTGGGTGGCGCAGTTGGTTAAGTGTCAGACTCTTGGTTTTGACTCAGGTCATGATCTCAGGGTCACGAGATCGAGCCCCACGTCAGGCTCTGTGCTCAGCTCAGAGTCTGCTTGGGATTCTCTTTCCCTCTCCCTCTGCCCCTCCTACCCCCCCAAATAAATAAATAAATCTTTAAAAAAAATTTAAGTGATGGCATATGTAGGCCATGAAGGATGGGAAAGGGAATTTCAGATGGGGTGAAGACATGCCCACTCTGGACAAGTGGATTGGCAAGGAGAGTGGCTAGAGGGAGCAGAGGGCTTTAAATAGTTCAGTAAAATTAGGCTTTAGGGGCGCCTGGGTGGCTCAGTTGGTTAAGCATCTGCCTTCGGCTCAGATCATAATCCCAAGGTCCTGGGATTGAGCCCCTCGACTGGCTCCCTGCTCAGCGGGGAGCCTGTTTCTCCCTCTCCTCACCTCTTGTCCTCTCTCTCTCTCTCAAATAAATAAATAAAATCTTAAAAAAAATAAAAGAAAATTGGTCTTTGAACTGATACGGAATTGGAGTTTGGTATTTATGGAGTGATCTGAATACTGAATTAGAAATTTTTAATTTGATTAGAAGGAAATTTGAGCAAGAACAAGGATGTGATTGCAGGTGATATTTGTGGGAAATTATACAGGAGTTCCCTGGAGTGTTTGGTTCCCTGCTGGAGAGCTCTCATTTCTAGACCTAGCATCTGAGAGTCTGGATAATCATTACAGCCATGGAAATGTAGAGGAGTTTGATGATAGAGGAGTCAAAATTACATGAAGATTGTCTCCCTTTCCGTGTTCTCATGGATCTAGGAATATAATCAGTTGGGCAGGTCCAAAGAAGCCAAAGGAGACAAAAAAACATTAAAAAGAAGGAATAGATCAGATTTAGTTAGGAAGGTGGACACCTGGGCAGCCTTTGGATGGGTTAAGAGGATTTGCTGGTGACTCCTAATTGAAGAGAGCAGTTTAGAAGGAAGGAGATGATGGTGGGAGAAATTTCAGTAATGGGAGATGTTCTGAGATGTTAAACAGAAGTGGGAAAAGATCTGGGTGACAGAGTAAATGGTGGTTGGGTCAAGTGGCAAAATTGCATGGGAAGGAAATAAAGGCATAAAGACCTAAGTGTAGGTGTAACATTTCCACTGAAAGGGAAGAGGGGAGATTCTAGAACATTTGGAAAAGTGGTACTCCCAGAGAACAAAAGGACATTTCTTCCTCTGAAATTACAATTGCTTTAACCAACTACTGTCTATAGCACTGGGTGGAATGGAGAAATTGGTTAGTGGGCAAGACTTAGGGCCCTAAATGGGTAGAGTCCAGAAGATGAGACCAAGGGACATTCAAATAATTTTCTGTGGAATTTGGTCTGAACCACCAGTTTCATGTGGTCTGGATGAGGAGCGGTGATTTGTGGTTAAGCATGTGGTTTAGGGAGCTGTAGGAAGAAGCAAATTTCGACCAGTATCTGCCCTTTTTTCTACCCCTAATGAATGATTCTTAACCTTTTGGAGGCCATAGTTCTTTCTGGGAAGAATTCACTTATATTCACCACTTGCTTTTTTGTGGACATTCTGATGGGTGTCATGGATGCTATAAAGCCTCTTCATTACTCCCAGGGTAGGGAGGGCTCCACGTCCCCTGGTGTCTGAGTTACTAGTAGCTATCTTTCCAATACTATATTTAAATATAACTTCATTGTTCTAGGAAACATTATTTTATTTTGCGTCTAGCATAATTTTGATAGGCCAGGTATAAGAATCACTGAATCTCCCGATGTACTTGGACAGATGGATATATCCAAGGGGAACTTGTACTATTATTTCTCTATGTCAGGCCATATGTTGGGCAGTTATTTTGTCAAATAATTGCATCCAGGGGCACCTGGGTGGCTCAGTCGGTTAAGTATCTGCCTTCAGTCATGATCCCAGGGTCCTGGTATTGAGCGCTGCATCGGGCTCCCTGCTCAGCAGGGAGTCTGCTTCTCCCTCTCCCTCTGCCTGTCCCCTCCAGCTTGTGCTCTCTCTCTCAAATAAATAAAATCTTTAAAAGCAAAATTCTTGGGATGCCTTGGTGGCTCAGTCGGTTAAGCGTTTGCCTTCGGCTTGGGTTATGATCCCAGGGTCCTGGGATCGAGTCCCGCGTCGGGCTCCTTGCTCAGCAGGAGCCTGCTTCTCCCTCTGCCCGCCACTCCCCAAAGTCCTTTCTTTGAAAATTGGCACTTATTTTCAATTCCCTCAGAGTCATCTTAGTGTGGTTTTGGAAGGAGCAGATACAGATGTGTATATCAACCTCTCATACTTCACCGGCATTCCTTCAAAGATGAACTTTTATAAAGAATTTACTTGTAGGGGCGCCTGGGTGGCTCAGTTGTTAAGCATCTGCCTTCGGCTCAGGTCATGATCCCAGGGTCCTGGGATCGAGTGCCTCTTCGGGCGCCCTGCTCAGTGGGGAACCTGCTTCTCCCTCTCCCACTCCCCCTGCTTGTGTTCCCTCTCTTGATGTCTCTCTCTGTCAAATAAATAAAATCTTTTTTTAAAAAAGGAATTTACTTGTATATTATTAAAATATTGTCTCAGATAGGGTGCCTGGATGGCTCAGTCGGTTAAGTGTCTCACTGTTGATCTCAGTCTTGGTCTCAGGATCATGAGCTCAAGCCCCGCATTGGGCTCTGCACTGGGCATGGAGCCCACTTAAAAAAAAAAACTTGACTCAGATAGATGGGGATGCCTGGTTGGTACAGCATGGGGTTCTTGATCTTAGGGTTGTGAATTCAAGCTCCATGTTGGGCACAGCTCTTGCTTAGAATTTTTTTTTTTTTTAAGATTTTATTTATTTATTTGACAGAGAGACACACAGCGAGAGAGGGAACACAAGCAGGGGGAGTGGGAGAGGGAGAAGCAGGCTTCCCGCTGAGCAGGGAGCCCAATGCGGGGCTCGATCCCAGGACCCTGGGATCATGACCTGAGCCGAAAGGCAGACCTTAACGACTGAACCACCCAGGCGCCCCAGAAATTTTTTTTTAAATAAAAATATTGGCTCAGATATTCTCACTCTGTACTCACTACTTTCCTGGATATAGCTTTCTTGGATAGTAAGTTTCCTGTAGCTTCCTTTTGTCATTCATAGCAATTCCCTTCTCCCAAAGCTAACCTTTTAGAATGCTTCTCAGACTGCAAATCATCTGAGACTATTTCACACAAAATTCCAGAACTTATTTCATTCTTTAGTAATAGAAAGTAGGTATCCATTTTCCCACCTCCAACATTGGAACACTACTCTGGACATTTTCACTATGAAGAATGAATTATGAAAAAGTGCACCATGATCAACAAAGTGGCCACCTCTTAAGAAAAAAAAAAAAAATACACCTATGACAGCTCAAGCCAGCTGTGCCTGCCCCAAACCACGGCCATGAAGCTGGGATTCTGCACAGCGTTCAGAGAATCATCACATCTCCTGTCCGCTCCGCCCTCCAGTTTTCCCTAACATTCTCCCCTTGGTGTTATTTCCTCTCTCCAGTCCTGCCAGGCAATTTGAACAGAAGATGGCCGTGGGCACATCAATTTAAATAATCATGAAGGGCGCCTGGGTGGCTCAGTTGGTTAAGCGACTGCCTTCGGCTCAGGTCATGATCCTGGAGTCCCGGGATCGAGTCCCGCATCGGGCTCCCTGCTCAGCAGGGAGTCTGCCTCTCTCTCTGACCCTCCCCCCCTCATTCTCTCTCTCTCAAATAAATAAATAAAATCTTTAAAAAAATAAATAAATAATCATGAAAACTTTTTTTTTTAAAGATTTTATTTATTTATTTGACAGAGAGATAGAGAGAGAGCACAAGTAGGCAGAGAGGCAGGCAGAGGGAGAGGGAGAAGCAGACTCTCCACCGAGCAGGGAGCCGGATGCGGGGCTTGATCCCAGGACCCCGGGATCATGACCTGAGCCGAAGGCAGCTGCTTAACCGACTGAGCCACCCAGGCGCCCCTCATGAAAACTTTTTAAGAAAAAGAAGACGAGGACTATCCATGGCTTTCCAACTTCTATTAATTCTAATCTATTCTAAAATTCACCTTTTTTTTTTTTAATCAAATCTGTGCTCTTAGGATATTTTAACAGAAGAAAGAGTCTATATCTCAGGATGGGGTTCATTATTTCTATCTCAGCAACAGACAAGTCAGATACATCGTTATCATGTTGTCATAGGTAAGGTTTTTAGCTTTTAGCACTCCCTAGATGTGACTAGATGCAATTATTTGGGGTTTTTAAAAAAGATTTAATTTATTTGACAGAGAGAGACACAGTGAGAGAGGGAACACAAGCAGGGGGAGTGGGAGAGGGAGAAGCAGGCTTCCCGCTGAGCAGGGAGCCCGACGCGGGGCTCGATCCCAGGACCCCGGGATCATGACCTGAGCCGAAGGCAGACGCTTAACGACTGAGCCACCCAGGCACCCCTACAAGTAAATTCTTTATAAAAGTTCATCTTTGAAGGAATGCCGGTGAAGTATGAGAGGTTGATATACACATCTGTATCTGCTCCTTCCAAAACCACACTAAGATGACTCTGAGGGACTTGAAAACAAGTACCAATTTTCAGAGAAAGGACTTAGAAGGATTAGCCAATAAAAGACTTCAGTCTAGGGGCACCTGGCTGGCTCAGTCAGTGGAGCATGCGACTCTTGATCTCGGGGTCATGAGTTCAAGCCCCAGGTTGGCCACAGAGCTTACTAAATAAAAATATTGACTCAGATATTGATCTTGATCTCGGGTTTGTGAGTTCCAGCCCCATGTTGGGTGTAGAGATTACTTAAAAATAATAATAAAAAAATATATATCAATCTATTTGTGAAAGGCAAAAAAATCAGATGGAGGAATAGTAACTAATTTAGGGGAGTGGAAGGAATTTACAACCCAAGTGTCTGCAGAGGACGTTTACCCATGAGAAGGAAGTCAAGTTACTTACACAGAATCCTTCAGAGATTCAGGATTTGGAAGTACCAATTTTCAAAGAAGACAAGGCATGGATGAAGCTAAAAACAGTACAGCATGTTGGAATTCTGCAATCATAGCTGTTGCCACCTCTGTTTTTACACTGTCCTTTGCAGTCACATGATGTTTGTTCCCATAGGATATAGGAAGTTTACTCTCTGGAATAGGGATTCTCTACCTGGGTGCTGTTGGTATTTTGGACAAGTATTTGTAGTGGGAGCTGTTTTGTGCATTGTATACGTCTAACAGGATTCCTGGCCTCTACCCTCTAGATGCGAGTAGCACCCCCCAAGTTAATGTCAACAAATAATGTCTTAAGACACTGCCAAATGGTCCTTTGGGGTGGGGGTGGATAAAAATCACCCCAGGTTGAAACCTGTTGTTCGACAGAAACTAAAACTCCTCAGATACCCTGGACCTGGGACAGCTGGCATAGTGAGGACAGAATGAGGTACCAGGATGAAAATCTGGGCATTGGGCAATGGTCCACATACTGATTTCTGGGATCCTTAGCTCTTTCTTCCATTCTGCTCCCAGTAACCCAGCAGCCAGGTAACAGAAGACTATAGGATTTTTTTCCTAAAGAAACCAAATATCACCAGAGAAGAAACTTCCATATACTGATATCTAAGTAGAAAGGATCTACAAATCTCATAGCACAATGAAAGAAAAATTATCTCAGGGCATCTGGGTGGCTCAGTTGGTTAAGCGACTGCCTTCTACTCAGGTCATGATCTGGAGTCCCGGGATCGAGGCCCCGTGTCAGGCTCCCTCCTCAGCGGGGAGCCTGCTTCTCCCTCTCCCCCTCCCCCCTCTTGTGCTCTCTCTCAAATAAATAAATGAAGTCTTAAAAAAAAAAATTATTGGGCGCCTGGGTGGCTCTGTTGGTTAAGCAACTGCTTTCGGCTCAGGTCATGATCCTGGAGTCCCGGGATCGAGTTCCGCATCGGGCTCCCTGCTCTGCGAGGAGCCTGCTTCTCCCTCTGACCCTCCCCCCTCTCATGTACTCTCTCTCATTCTCGCTCTCTCAAATAAATAAATAAATCTTTAAAAAAAAAATTATCTCAAGGCACAACAATCATAAAACTTTTGATTGCTTAGATTAAATCTTATAAGTTCCCAGAGAGAGAGAGACATCCAGTCATCTATAAAGAGTTTGGAGTCAGAATGCTTTCAGAATGTATAATCCCCCCTGGATACCAACAGACAGTGCAGCGCACCTTCATAAAGCTCAGGGAGAATAATGATCAAACTAAATTAGATACTTTTGATCGTAAACGTTAGCACATTATACTTCCTGAGGTGCACCTCAATTTTTGAGTTACTAGGATAACTTGGAGACTGTTTGACGTCAGTTCACATAGACCTGCTTCAGTTAGAGGCAGCATAGTGTGGTGGTTAAGAGCTCAGACCCTGGAGCTAGTTTGTCAGTTCAAATTCCAACTCTGGGGCTTACTAACCATGTGATACTGGGCATATCAGTTAGCCTCTGGACTCCCATGTTTTCATCTGTTAAGGGTAATGAATTGTTATAGGATTTACTTCATTGGGAGTTTATGTGTCTAGAGTGAATCAGTGTGTCAGCCTAAAGTCAGCTGATTGTCAATGTTAACCACATCTCCAAAAAGACCTTTACAGCAACATTTAGATTAGTATTTGATTAAATAACTGGGTGCTATAGCCTAGCCAAGTTGGTACAGAATACTAACCATTACAGTCAACCCCTTATAAACTCAGCACCCATACACATCTCCTTAAATCATACTTAATCTCCAAATAAATAACAAAGTCATACTTCTATTTAACACGATACAACTCTTCTGCGTGTGTACTAAAAAAAAGAAAAAAGAAAAACAAAACGAACTAACCCTTTAGCCAAAAGAAGATGTCAAGTCCTTGGGTGATGTTTACTCTTCTCATCGATGTCCTGTAACAAAGATCACAAACACACACACCCAGTCATAACGAAATGTAGTTGTTCATGATAACTACAGCCCTTGTTTCTGCAACTGGTCATTTGATTGTGGCTGATTTCTTCCTCCCTCCCCACCTCCTGCTTCCTTCCTTCCCTCCTTCCTATGTTGTGGTAAGAACACTTAATATGAGATCTTTCCCCTCAAATTTTTAGGTGCACAATACAGTATTGTTAACTATAGTCACAATGTTGTACAGCAGATCTCTAGAACTTTCCATCTTACACGACAGAAACTCTTCTCCCACTGAATAGCAACTCCTTATTTCCTCTTCCCCCGAGGCTCTGGCAAAGACCATTCTACTCTCTGTTTCTGTTGGTGTGGTCTCCCAGGGCTGCACACTCTCCTAGCAGCTGTGTGCACTGCAGTGAAGGTCAGTGATGAGGGTTAGGCCAGGGGTACATGGTGGTGTAGACTGGTGACAAGACAGGGCCTGATATGGGTCGACAAGCAGCTGCAGCATGTCAGCATGTGCCCCCATGGGTTCATGCTGTGCTGAGGGAGAAGGAGGGGGAGAGTTCTAAAGATTGCGAAGGGACAGGGCGCCTGGGTGGCTCAGTTGGTTAAGCGACTGCCTTCGGCTCAGGTCATGA
>NW_023270265.1:21569421-21999134 GCF_011800145.1 Mirounga leonina | reverse complement strand
CTGGGTGGCTCAGTTGGTTAAGCGACTGCCTTCGGCTCAGGTCATGATCCTGGAGTCCCGGGATCGAGTCCCGCATCGGGCTCCCTGCTCGGCGAGGAGCCTGCTTCTTCCTCTGACCCTCCCCCCTCTCATGTGCTCTCTGTCTCTCTCATTCTCTCTGTCTCAAATAAATAAATACATAAATAAATAATCTAAAAATAAAAAAAAAAATAAAGATCGCGCAGGGACAGACTTCTCTGAACTCCCCTTTGTATTTACCCACTGTGAAATTGTCAACTCAGTAACTATTTAAACAAGTTTTTTAGTGTCATGGTGAGACTGCAAGATACATCATATTTACTCAACAGGTGTTTGTAAAATGTAATTTAGTTGAAATACTTTCCATTGTAGAGTTCATAAGTCATATAGTTTGACTCCTGAACAATGCAGGGGCAAGCGGGGGACAACCCCTGTGTAGCCAAAAATCCACATATAACTTGACTGTGAGCGTAAGACACACAGCTCTCAGAATGCTGACAACTCACTTCATTCTATACATATTTTGTTGAAAACATCTAGAATTTTAGCCCCCTTTTTAAAATGAAAACCAACTTAATTTCTTTAAGCTTTACTACCATATTATCAATTATATAGACTCAAAAAGCTTTACTTCCATCCAGGCCGGAACTCAGGATGGCTGTGTTCTTGTTAAGATATGTTGGCCATCATTGCCTCCGTGCCCACCTTAATCCTCAGCTCTGAGTCAGAAATGCTATCCCTTTGGGAACTACAGCCAAAGAAGAGATGGAGAGGTTCAGGAATAAGAATACTGTTTAAGCCATCCTCTGTCTCCCCATATCACTATCTACAGTTGGTCTCTTCCCATAGTGATGTCTGTTTGCCACCAGGTTACTGGTGTGCCTTGGGTGTAGGGGGTCTCTTTTTGGCTTGTCAGCCCTGTTGGTCCCTGGGAACTTTGAGATTCATTCGGAACGTGTGAAGTTCCTGTGTCTGGGGCCATCACTGATCTACACAGCCAAGTTTGCACTTCTCTGCCCTCTCATGTATCCTATCTGGAATGGAATCTGACACTTGATGTGGGACCTAGGGAAAGGCCTGAAGATTCCCCAGCTGTACCAGTCTGGAGTGGCTGTCTTAGTTCTTACTGTGTTGTCCTCTGTAGGGCTGGCAGCCGTGTGAAGAGCTGAAGTTCCTAGCATTGTCTTCCTACAAACGATTCACTGACCTATCTTCCTGTTTGTTACGCTCTTCTCCAGCCAGGATAGAGTTCTCCTGATTTATTAATTGTTTGTGTTTGCATATCCCCTTGGAGCTCAGTAGTAGTAAAGGACCTTAGAGAACCATAGCAATAGAAAATGGTCCAGTTTCCCCTTTGTTCTAAAGATGGAATGGGGGCGCCTGGGTGGCTCAGTTGGTTGGGCGGCTGCCTTCGGCTCAGGTCATGATCCTGGAGTCCCGGGATCGAGTCCCGCATTGGGCTCCCTGCTCGGCAGGGAGTCTGCTTCTCCCTCTGACCCTCCCCCCTCTCATGTTCTCTGTCTCTCATTCTCTCTGTCTCACATAAATAAATAAAATCTTTTAAAAAAATAAATAAATAAATAAAGATGGAATGACTCAAAACTTCCCTTTTCCTGCCCTCAGCTTGCAGCCTACTCTGGGCATAGGAGCCTTCATTCTCTCTCCATACTGGGGCTTCATTTGTGCCGACAGTCAGCTTCTGGCTCCTTCTTTCTGAGACAGCAGAAACAATGATGGCTCTGTGGCCTCTGCCGTGGGGACTGGGAGTGGGGCTCCCAAATTGTTTCTTGTGGTTGACTCCAAGTTTCATAAGATTGTGGTCCAAAAATGTGCATGGTATGACCTCAGTCTTTTTGTACTGGTTGAGGCCTGATTTGTGACCCAGTGTGTGATCTGTTCTGGAGAATGTTCCATGTGCACTAAAAAAGAATGTGTATTCTGCTGCTTTAGGATGAAATGCTCTGAACATATCTGGTAAGTCTGTCTGGTCCAGTGTGTCATTCAAAGCCCTTGTTTCCTTGTTGATCTACTTAGATGATCGGCCCATTGTAGTGAAGGGGGTGTTAAAGTCCCCTACTATTATTGTATTATTATCTGTGAGTTTCTTTAGGTTGGTAGTAATTGTTTTATATATTTGGTTGCTCTCAAGTTGGGGGCATAATTCCACATAACAGTCAGATCATATGATTCTTTCTCTGATTGAATTATTTTACTTAGCATCATACCCTCTAGTTCCATCCACGTCATTGCAAATGGCAAGATTTCATTTTTTGATGGCTGCGTAATATTCCATTGTGTGTGTGTGTGTGTGTGTGTGTACACACCATATCTTCTTTGGATAAAGTATTCTTGACTACATATTTTTCCCATTTAGCACATTGAATATATCATGCCACTTTTTTCTGACCTTCCAAGTTTCTATGGATAGATCTGCTGCTAACCTTATGTATCTACTATCCTTATAGGTTAAGGACCTTTTGTCCCTAGCTGCTTTCAGAATTCTCTTTATCTTTGTATTTTGCAAGTTTCACTCTGATATGTTTTGATGTTGACCTGTTTTTTTTTTTTTTTAAGATTTTTTTTTTTTTTTTAATTTGAGAAAGAGACAGCATAAGCTGGGGGGACAGGGGGGAGGAGCAGAGAGAGAGGGAGAAGCAGACGCCCCACTGAGCAAGGAGCCCAACGTGGTGCTCCAATCCAGGACTCCAAGATCATGACTGAGCCAAAGGCAGACGCTTAACTGATTGAGCCACCCTGGCTCCCCTGTGTTGACCTATTTTTGTTGAATTTGAGGGGAGTTCTCTGTGCCTCTTGGACTTGAATGCCTGCTTCCTTTCCCAGGTTAGGGAAGTTCTCAGCTATAATTTGTCCAAATAAACCTTTTGCCCCTTATCCCATTCTTCTTCTGGGATTCCTATGGTATGGATATTGTTGCGTTCTGTGGAATCCCTAAGTTCCTTAAGTCTATATTGTGATCTCATGGTTTTCTTTCCCTCTTCTTTTCAGCTTCATTATTTTCCATGATTTTATCTTCTGCCTAAATCACCTATTTGATCCTCTGCTTTTCCATCCTCATTGTGATTATATCCAGTCAGTTTTGCATCTCGGTTATAGCATTTTTTATTTTGGCCTGACTAGTTTTTACGTCTTTTATCTCTACAGCCAGTGTTTCTCTGGTATCTTCTGTTCTTTCAGGCCCAGCTGGTATTTTTATGACTGTTGTTCTAAATTCTTGTTCAGATATATTGCTTCTATCTGTTTTGAGCAAATCCCTGGCTGAGATTTTTTTCTTGATCTTTCTTTTGGGGAGAATTCCTCTGTCTTGTCATCATGTCTAAGTTTCTATCTTTTGTGTATTATGAAAACTTATTGTGTTTCCTGCTCCTGAGAGTAATACTATATTGAGAAAGGGTCATACACTGTCCAGGGCCTGGAGTTCCAGGAAGTCTTTCTGGTGTATGCTGTGTGCACTCTGCTGTCATGTTTTGGCTGTACTTTCCTAAAGGTCAGTGCTCCACAGAGTTCCCCCTTGCTGGCAGTGAGGAGTGTTTGGACTTTTAACTAGGGTGCTTTGATTTGTTTGTTAAGATTAGCCTCACATTTGCCACGTTCTCTCCCTCCAACTGTGCACATTGTTTTCTTTATCCTCAGATCAATTTCGTAGTTGTTGAAAATGATTCGATGTTGATCTAGCTGTGTTTGAGGGATGAGGCAAGCTTAGGGTCCCTTTACTGCTCCACCATATTAACACCTCTCTGAAGGCACAGTTTTTATATCTCCGATGTTAAACTTATTTTAACATTTTCTCTATTTTCTTGATGCTAGCTTCTTCAGGGGTTAGTGTTCTGATTTTTAAGTGCTATGTTATGCCTCGTTGGATTTCCTCAAATATCTTTTTCTCCATTTTTTTAAAATTTAAATTCAGTTAATTAACATGTAATATTGGTTTCAGAGGTAGAGCTCAGTGATTCATCAGTCATATATAATACCCAGTACTCATTACATTAAGTGCCCTCCTTAATTTCTATCCGCCAGTTACCCCATCCTCTCACCTCCCTCCCCCCCAGCAACCCTCAGTTTGTTTCCTATGATTAAGAGTCTCTTATAGTTTGTCTCCCTCTCTGACTTTGTCTTGTTTTATTTTTCCTCTCTTCCCCTATGATCCTCTGTTTGTTTCTTGAATTCCACATATGATAAGATCATATGATAATTATCTTTCTCTGATTGACTTATTTCGCTTAGCATCATACCCTCTACTTCCATCCATGTCATTGCAAGTGACAAGATTTCATTTTTTTTTTAAATATTTTATTTATTTATTCATGAGAGACAGAGAGAGAGAGAGGCAGAGGGAGAAGCAGGCTCCCAAGGAGCAGGGAGCCCGATGCGGGACTCGATCCCAGGACCCTGGGATCACGACCTGAGCCGAAGGCAGACGCTTAACCATCTGAGCCACCCAGGCGCCCAAGATTTCATTTTTTTGATGACTGAGTAGTATTCCATTGTGTATATATACCACATCTTCTTTATACATTCATCTGTCAATGGACATCTGGGCTCGTTCCATAGTTTGGCTATTGTGGACGTTGCTGCTATAAACATCGGGGTGCACATACCCCTTCAGATCACTACATTTGTATCTTTGGGGTAAATACCCAGTAATGAAATTGCTGGGTCATAGGATAGCTCTATTTTCAACTTTTGAGGAACCTCCATACTGTTTTCCAGAGCGGCTGCACCAGCTGCATTCCCACCAGCAGTGTAAAAGGATTCCCCCTCAAATATCTTTGAGTCTTGAAATTTTGTTCATATCTGTGAGTTCCTAGACACTTTCAAATATTCATAGTATTGAATGCTGGAGTATATTGAGTATATTGAGAACAAGCAATGTAGGCTCTGGTTATAGGACCCTCACTGGAAATGGATGTGCAGGGGGGAAGGATGGGTGATATGCAGCCAAGGGACTTTCCACTGTTGAGTGATTTCTCTCCTTGATTTGGTAGATTCCTGGCTCTTATCAACTGTCTGTTGATCCTGCATCCCCCTTGGCAGTTGATTGTGTCAGAACTCCTGACATGGAAAAGGGCTTTGTCAAGAGATTTGGGTTATCTCTTCTTTGCTCTAGGGGTGACTAGCTCCCCATATCCTTTTTTACCCTGCCTCCTCCTTTCTTTCTCTTAATTCTGGCCTTTTCTTGGATTTTCTGGGAAAAGGCACTGAGAGAGTGCTTCTTTTTTCTGCTCACATAATGATAAATTTTGACATGAGATATTCTCTTTCATCAGTGGTCAAGATCATGAATTCCAGCTCTTTGAAAATCTGATGGCTTTCAATTTTACAATTAAAATATGACCATCTCTGAAGAAGTGTAATTTTTTTAGTTGGGATTGCCACTGAAAACCTAGATACTTACCAATACTGAGGTGACTGGTTTTATTTTAATCTTTACCAGTGGGTCAGAGTCCACTGAAGATAAAATGATTATTTATCCAAAAGTTCAAAACAGGATTGATGATCAGCTTGCACTTAGTATTTATAAAGTTCTTGTATTCCAAGCTTTCAACTGCATTTAGAGAAAGCACAGCAATGGATCTCTTCATAGTTCTGGTGATATGTCTTTCTTTTTTGATTCCTTTCTTTCTGTGGAATTGTAACCGTGCCAAAGGGAAGCTGCCGCCTGGCCCCACTCCCCTCCCAATCATTGGAAACATTCTACAGATAAATATTAAGAACATCAACAAATCCCTAAGCAAGGCAAGTATGATTACGTTCCTTCCAATTGTTTGCAGTTATAGTGCTATATCTAAATGAAATATGGTCCCAGATGCCATACTTTAAGGAAGTGGTTTGAACGGGAAGGGTCCCTTGGATACCCAGACATGACTTTAAGCTGGAAGTCTGCCAGAAGGGAATGAGATCCATGAGATGATTGTTGAAATTGCCAAAAAGAAGGAATTCCCTGTCCATATTGTGACCAGGTTTCCTTTTTAGTAATTATTCTTTGCTAAACCCTAATGGCAATGAAACTGCTTTCAATTAAAAAAAACATAAAAGTTCTAATGACTTACAGCGTCACAATACTAAAAGTCTCCTAAAAGCTAACATTGATTTAAGTCTAGGAAATAACTCAAGATTCCATACTTTTCAGTTTCTATTATATTTGCTCGATGAGTGAGTGAATAACTACTCTATTTCTAGCTATTTAAATAGCAATAGCTCTCTAAATCTTGAAGGAATTGTCTGAAATCTGTCTTCCCTGAGACAGCTAGTGACCAGAACACAGCCTCTGGAAGCTCCTTTCTGTGTTTGGGGCTATGGATTCAAAGAGGTTTTGTCAGCACCCCAGCTCGTCCACTTGTAAACTCACAGCATTGGGCAAATTTAAAAAAATCTCTCTGAGCCTTAATTTCCATTTCTTTAAAATGTGAATAATAATTGTATTTTGCACATGGTCCTTGAGTATATCATATATTGATCAAGTTACTGAATGCCTACTTTGTATTAGGCACTCTGTTAGATGCTGGGGCTTTTCAATGGTGAATGAAAAAAAAAAAGACCCAAGCATTATGGAATTTATAGTCTAGAGGGCAGGGCATGTATTTGTAAAGTAATCATGCAAATGAGTGTGTGATTATAAACCACGTAATAGGGGCACAGTAGCAAGAGGATATGCAGCTTGGAGGAGCAGGGATGGGAGGAACAGTCAACAAAGAGTTCTCCGAGGAAGTGCAGCTGGAGCTGAGATCTAAAGAATGATCAAGGATTAAGCACACAAAATACAGATATAAGTTTGTTCCAGGCTGTTTCAGTCTGGAGGAGAATTACTTGTTGGTGTCTCTGAAAGGACCAATTTGCTTATAGACCAGAGAGTAAATAAAAACATGGTGTGGGATGAGATTGGAGAAGTAAGTAGGGGCCAGAGCATGCAGGTCTTTCAAGGCTTTTAAGAATATTGGTTTTGGGGCACCTGGGTGGCTCAGTTGTTGAGCGTCTGCCTTCAGCTCAGGTCATGATCTCAGTGTCCTGGGATCGGGCCCCATGTCGGGCTCCCTGCTCAGCGGGAAGCCTGCTTCTCCCTCTCCCTCACCTGTATTCCCTCTCTCACTGTGTCTCTCTCTGTCAAATAAATAAATAAAATCTTAAAAAAAAAAAAAAAGAATATTGGTTTTTAGGGGTGCCTGGGTAGCTCAGTTGTTTAAACACCCGACTTTTGATCTCAGCTCAGGTCTTGATCTCAGGTTGTGAGTTCACGCCTTGTGTTGGGCTCCATGCTGGGCTTGGAGCCTACTTAAGAAAAAATATATTGATCTTAGCCTAAGAGCAATGTGATGCCATTAATGTGCTTAAAAAGGACTCTCATGTTAGCATTTGCCTTGTGAAAAGATCACTCTGGTTGCTTTATGGAGAATGAATTGTAAGGTAGCAGGTGGACTCAAACCTTGGATAAGTTGGAAGTGTGTAGGTCCTACATCGTTTAGAATACCAAATAATTGGCCATCACAGAAAGATCCCAATAACATAATGGCTTAAAGAAGACAGGAGCTTATTTCTGTCTTACAGAATGATATAGAGGTGAGTGCTATTGGGCTGCCTGTCTTCCTTGAGGTCATCCAGAGAACTAGCTTTTCTCAGTCTTATAGTTTATCATCCTGGGTGCCTAGGCTATTGTTCTCCTATGCAGGGACACAGTGGAGCTATCTCCATGCTGTCATTTCATTCCATGGGTAGGGGAAGGGATGGAGGGCATGCATTTACCATTTATGCAGTCATGTAGGATTTGCACACATCATTTCTGTTAATAGCAGTTCATGCGAACTTAGTCACATGGCCACACAGGGAAGCTGGGAAATGTCAGTGACTATATTGCCAGGTTCCTATGTATTACTAAAATCTCAAGATCTCTGGTGCTAAAAAGATGTGGGGGGGTGGATAATGAGGGATGATTGTGAGAATCTACACAGAGGGCAAGAGAAAGAACATCCCTTAAACAGGATGAGAAACACATCATTTATTTATTTATTTATTTTTAAATATTTTTATTTATTTATTTGAGAGAGCGAGCGCATGAGACGGGGGAGGGTCAGAGGGAGAAGCAGATCCCCCTCTGAGCAGGGAGCCCGATGCGGGACTCGATCCCGGAACTCCAGGATCATGACCTGAGCCGAAGGCAGTTGCTTAACCGACTGAGCCACCCAGGCGTCCTGAGAAACACATCATTTATTATAACTATAGGAAGGAAGGAAAAATTTGGTGCAATTATAGGTTTGGCAGATAAAAGTTAATAAAATAATATGAATAAAATCCATAATACACTCCGTGTCACATAGTAGGAACTGAATAAATGATAAACTGTTGATGATGATAATAGTACCAGTGTTACTAACAATATAATGGTAATTACTACTTAATGTGATTTATTAAATTACCAGTTCTAGAAGTTGAAATCTTTTACACTGGGTGAGTGAATATTAAAATGTCTCTTTGGTAAGATTAAAACTATTTACCTCACTTATCTACATTCCTAGTTTTGAAATTCTACTACTCTTGTACCTCCTGTTCCTTTCCCAGCTAGCAGAGAGTTATGGCCCTGTGTTCACGGTGTATTTTGGCATGAAGCCCACTGTGGTGTTATATGGATATGAAGCGGTGAAGGAAGCTCTGATTGATCGGGGTGAGGCGTTTTCTGGCAGAGGCCCTTTCCCAGTGGTGGACTGGACCAGCCGGGGATTTGGTATGTCTCAATTTGGAGAATGTATGTGGGTGTGTAAGTTGCAAAGACTCCAAACAGGCTAAGGGACAGAGAAATTGTAAGTATTTAGAGAAATTTATTTAGAGAAAACAGCATAATTCCAACATTTTTCTTTTCTTTTTTTTTTTTTTTTTAAAGATTTTATTTATTTATTTGGCAGAGAGACAGAGAGAGAGGGAACACAAGCAGGAGGAGCAGTAGGCAGAGGGAGCGTGAGAGGGAGAAGCAGGCTCCCTGCTGAGCAGGGAGCCCGATGTGGGGCTTGATCCCAGGACCCTAGGATCATGACCTGAGCCGAAGGCAGCTGCTTAACCAACTGAGCCACCCAGGTGCCCCATCCCAACATTTTTCTATAAAGGATCATTAATCCATATTGTAGATAATGAAGGAGACACACAATGTCTTCGTGAAACACTAGATGCAATGAAAGCAAATCATCTAACTGTTAACATTCTATGAATTTGTGTTCACTTTAAGTTATGGTCAGTTAAGATAGTGTTATTTCAGTTAAGATAATAAGAGACTGAGAGAAAAGAGAAGGGAGGAAAATGACTCAATTGTCCTAGTCACCAAACATTTTGCTTTCTGGCCTGAGTCATGGTTGCCAAGAGACTATTTTAGGAAAGTCCCATAGTGTGCATGGAGCCAACATAGGTTTGAAATATTTCCAGCCTTGCCTTCAATCTTTTACCCTTCTAAAAAAAACTACAAGAAATATTTGAATCCAATGGAATACAAAGCATAAAGCACAAATATGCTCTGAGAAGATGATTACGGACAAACCCATGATGAGTACATATGGATTGCAAGTGATCCTAGAAAAAGCTTTTTAAACTAAAGTACTTGAACTGTCTTCCCTTTGTTTTGGAGCTCGCCTTAAGCTGTCCAGGCCTCTGGTGGGTCGCTGGGTTTCTGCAAAAAGAGATAAGGCCTGAATGGGGCCACTTCCTCCTCTACATCGTTCTTTAAAATCTTTATGGACAAGTTTCCTGAAAATTACTTTTTCTCCTAATCTTGTCCTGGCTCCGGAAGTCTGATTGAACTTCCTTGGTGTTAAGACCATATTTCATGGAAAAGATTTAACAAACAGAGGGGAAATGGGAAAATGAGGAATAGATTTTCATGAACTTCTTTCCAGTGCACAAGTGCTCTCTCCTTCTCTTGAGAATTGACTCTGTTTGTTGCCTCTCCCACAATTCATTCACAGTGTACAAAAACCAGCCCTGAAAATGTCACCTACACTTGGACTCACCATGATTTATTACCAGTGTGATCACAGAGCAAGCATTTGGCCTCCATGATCATCAGTAAAATGGGGACAAAACACTTGGTTCACAGAGTTATCCTGAGGTTTGAAGGAGCTATCAGATGAAGAAGAGTTGGGTAATATGTCAAACCCAGAGTCTTGACAGATACTAGGCTGGGTAAACAGGAGGTGGGTGAAGCAGGGCTCACTGGAAATTCCTGTGGCTGACACCACTCTATTTACATCCCTGCTTAAGTGTGATTATCATTTTCTGAGATAAAAGACTCTCAGCTGGAATTCATCGTAATGGAGGTCATTCCTCTCTCTTTCTCTTTCTGATAGGAATCATTTTCAGCAATGGAGAAAGATGGAAGCTAACCCGACGTTTTTCCATCACGATTTTGCGGAAAATGGGGATAGGAAAGAAGACTATTGAAGACAGAATTCAAGAGGAAGCCTTGTGTCTGGTGGAAGCATTAAAAAAAACCAATGGTGTGTCTTTCTTTATGTAATTAACAGTACTAGTTTGGGAAGACTATATGCTATTTCAGATAGGCTACAGCGAGATCTGATGGCTCAAGCACCATAGAAGTTGCTTTTTTGCTCACGTAAGAGTAGTAAGAGGTGAAGTGGTTGGCATAACAGCCTTCTCAGGCTCTAGGTTGATAGGAACCCTGATGTCTTTCTTCAACACGTGGCTTCCTGGGTCACTCGTAATTCATCTTTTTGCATGGTAGCAGAAGGAGCAAAGAACAAAGAAAAGAGCAAATTGTGTTTTCAGTAAGCCAGGTATGTCAATGGCACACCAAACTTCTTTCATATTCCATGGGCTCTAACTCCGTCTCAGGGCCACACCAACTCTAAGGGGCACTGGGAAATGTGGTTATCTGCGTGCAGAGGAAAATGGGGAGAACGTGGATTTTGGTAATGAACTAGTAGTTTTGGCCGTAATACCTTGAAAAATGAAGTAATGTCCCTAGTAACTTCTTGAGAACATCACAAACATTTCAGTATAAATGTGTGTGAAGTCATTATGCTGGGCACTTTAAACTTACACAGTGCTGTCAATCTTATCTTAGTAAAACTGGGGGTTGGGGGGAGCACTGGTGCTTCAGTGGTAGGATTCACAGCAAACCCTTCTCAGTGCTTAGGGCTGCATTATGGCTCACCTGGAGGAGTATGGTTATGAATGGAGGGAGCTTCAGTAGCACGAGTTGGCTCTGTGTATGCACGTGCGGGACTGGGAGGGGAGGTGGAAGAGAAGGGGTGGGCAGGAGACTTGGCAGGAAAGGAGTAAGATCAGGATCATCAGATATATGTGGTTTTTTGAACCTCGATATTGAAATATTTTACAACTAAATAATGCTATTTTATATATGGTGAATTTCCATTGTGTTTCATATATATACATATACACATATATATATTTTAGAGAGAGAGAGTGGTGGGGAGAGGCAAAGGGAGAGAGAGAAAGAATCTTAAGCAGACTCCACACTCAACATGGAGGCTGATGCAGGGCTTGATCTCACGACCCTGAGACCATGACCTGAGCTGAAACCAAGAGTCAGACGCGTAACTGACTGAGCCACCCAGCCGCCCCTGCCATTGTGTTTTTTAACCCATGTTATGTATTGTCCAGACAGCTTGTCCTCACCTCTTTTTTCTTTTGCTGCTATTAATATAAAAAATGTAATTATTACAAATATTTGCATGATTCTTGTTTCTTCCTTGGAATAAGTTGTGACAGTAGAGTGTCAATGAATATCATTTGGACTTTTGATGTATATTATTACAGAGGAATGGGTGGGAGACCTGGCAGAAGAAGGGATACAAATGTATATAGTTTTGTAAACTTTCAATTTAATATATTAAATACTTTCACATGTTTAATTTTTGTTTAGCAAGAACATTATTGGGGCACCTGGGTGGCTCATTCATTAAGCATCTGCCTTCAGCTCAGGTCATGATCCCAGTGTCCTGGGATGGAGTCCCACATAGGGCTCTCTGCTCAGCAGGGTGCCTACTTCTTCCTCTCCCACTCCCCCTGCTTGTGTTCCCTCTCTTGCTGTGTCTCTGTCAAATAAATAAATAAAATCTTTTTAAAAAATTATTAACAGACTACTACAGTATCCATTATTTGGATGCTCCTGACCTACTCTCACCCAGATTCTGCCTAATCCCACCAAGCTATGGGACCCCAGACTCTTGGGTAACCCATTTCACCACTGGGTAATTCTGACTATTGAAAGGTTCTTTTACATGTTGAGCAGAACATTTTTCCTTTTAACTTCTACTTTTTGATCCCCGCTAATTTTTTTTTTTTCCTTTTGGAGTTATAGTGATTTAACAGTCAGGTGACAGAGACAAGATGTACCTCCCACCCCAACTGGTTTCGATGTTGAGAGTATTCGTACCACACACACTCCATTTGGATGTAAAAAGTCTGACTCACAAAATGAGGCTTTCTGTGGAGGGCGGGGGTGGGGCACTGGTTCCTAAGCAGATTAAGAAACACCTTGAGTGTACCTGAGTGGCTCAATTGGTTAAGCTTCTGCCTTCGGCTCAGGTCATGATCCCAGGGTCCTGGGATGGAGCCCTGTGTCGAGCTCCCTGCTCAGCGAGGAGTCTGCTTGTACCTCTCTCTCTGCCCCTCACCCTGCTCCTCTCTCCCTCTCTCAAACAAATAAAATCTTAAAAAAAAAAAAAACAGGGGCGCCTGGGTGGCTCAGTCATTAAGAGTCTGCCTTCGGCTCAGGTCATGAGGCCAGGGTCCTGGGATTAAGTCCCACATTAATTCTCGCTCTCCCTCTCCCCCTGCTTGTGTTTCCTCTCTTGCTCTGTCTCTGTCAAATAAATAAAAATTAAAAAATAAATTTTAAAAATCTTAAAAAATATATACAACAAACAAAAACAAAATCCCAGTTTGAGAGATCAGGGAAAGGTACTGGCTTGATGTGTTTATGGTGGCTAAGGGATAGGGTAGAGAACGAGTTCCTGTGTGCAAGTCAATGCTTGTATAGTTTAAATGTCCTGCTTCCAAAGGAAGGAGCACTTGAGCTTTTTTATCAGCTTGCCCAGATGTGAACTGAAGAAGAAAAGGTGAGGTTCAAAAGTTGTCTGCAACCGAACATCAAAACATGGAGCCATGCTTTATATTATATATAGGAAGCCTGGTTCCATTACTAAATATATTTTTTCAAATATCCAAATGGAACTCCAATTGCTCTCATTATCGTTCTCTTCTACAAGAAAAGCACACCCAACTTTTCAATTACGTTTTCTAAAATAATGGTTTCGAGTCTCTCCAGTCTCCTGAAATTTTTATTAGGTTGTTCAGCTTCCTACGGACATTGTGAAGAAATATTCACACTGAGAGCTAAACTTTACACCTTTCAAGATATTTTTATGTGACCTCCTTCTTGTGAATTATCTTGTGGCTCTTATTTGGAGAATAAAGTAAATAGGATATGTGGGGAAAATTAATAAATGGACTGGATTAGATAGCTTCATTTGGGGAAACAATAAATTATAGGCATGTTGACTTTACAGTGATGATGACATGCCCAGGGATTTCCTATACTTAAAAGACTCCCAGAAGTCAACCCTTCTCAATCATTTTAAACAGTCAGCTTAAGATTTATATGAAAATTGTGCTCTAACTTTTAACTTCTTTGTTTTAGCATCTCCCTGTGATCCTGCGTTCCTTCTGGGCTGTGCTCCCTGCAATATCATCTGCTCCATTATTTTCCAGAATCGTTTTGAGTATGATGATAAAACATTCTTAACCTTGATAGAATATTTTCAGGAAAACTTCCTAATTTTAAGCACCTCCTGGATACAGGTAAGGTCAAGGTTCCCTTAAATGGGAAATAATTTTCTAACTAACCTATTGCTCATGCTTACCTCATCCCTTTGTCCTGTTTCCAAGTGGCTACAGTTATGTTTAACAAACTATCATTTGCAACCAATTAGTGAGTTATCAAATCAATTTAATGTATTGAAATGAAGTTTAAAACATGAAATATAGTGGGGTGCCTGGATGGCTCATATACCACTCATACGACTGGTGATTTCGGCTCAGGTCATGATCTCAGGGGCATGGAATCGAGCCCCTCATCAGGGTCCCTGCTCAGCAGGGAATCTGCTTGAGATTCTCTCTCACCCTCTCCCTCTTCCCCTCCCCACTGTGCTCACTCGCTCTCTCTCTCTCTCTATAATAAATCTTTAAAAGCTTATTTTAAAAACCATGAAATACAGTAATAGAGAAATGTGGTAGAGTGCATCAATGATAGGAAGGTGTTTTTTTGAGAAACCATTTTATATCCATAGATGAAGAGGGTGATGATGTAAAATGTATTTCTTAATATAGGATGCTGTCAGAAAACCTATGTTGTATGATCATTAAGAACTTAAATTATCTGTGGACCATAAGGTCATGATGTGTTCCATCATGGACTCCATGGACTCCAAATGGAGTTCCATTTGGATATTTGAAAATGAGTAAACAAGGAGTTTACTCATTTTTTGGAACAGGAAACTATCACCCAGAGATATTAAGCATATTTTCCAAAGACAAAGAAATCCTAGCCAAGACAAGGAGTGAGCAAGCCCTAGAGTCCAGATTTCTCTGTTCTCTCTGTAGTTTGATACAAACTACTGGCCTGAAAATTGCGTCATTGCCTACCAAGGGCATTAAGTCATGAGGTGCTGTCTAAAGTAGAGTCAGTAAACTCTAGGACTGGCCTTGGGCAGATGTAAAAGGGCAATGTGCATATTCCTGAGGGTATAAAATCCCTAAATAAGGTAAGTAATGTGGGCATTTCTTTAATTTTTCTGATGTAGTTTCTTCATTACAAAAAAACTTTTTAGGTGACTCCATAGAAAAATGTGTAGGTAAACTGGGATGAACACTACGTTCTAGCTCTATTACTAGACTGATGTCTTACAATGGTTGACTGACCTTTCTGAACCTCAATATTCTCCTTTGGGAAAAGATGGTATGCTCCTGGATTCCTTCATAGAGTTATGGCTAGGAAATAAATTTAAATGGTTTTGAAATTACTTTGTGACTTGTGCATCCTGTAACTCCAGACATCTTGTCAGTTCCCTCCCTTCAAATTCCAAGTGTGTTCTAGTGCACGAAGCATGTCTTACTCACCTTTATCTACTCAGAATAAGTGTCTGATACATAACATGGGCCCGTAAAACTTTGCTGAGTGAATTAATGAATGATTCTTTCCTCTTTCAGCTCTACAATGCTTTCCCTCTTTTAATACATTACCTTCCAGGAAGCCATCACGTGTTATTTAAAAATATTGCTAAACAATTTGAGTTTATTATGGAAAAAATACAAGAACACCAAGAATCCCTGGACTTCAATAACCCTCGGGACTTTATTGACTACTTCCTGATCAAAATAGAAAAGGTATAATGTGACCCTTTATCTTTGTGGGTGGTGTGATTCATGGATTAGCTTTGTTCTTCCCAGTGAAACTGGGATATTAAAACAAATGGTCCTTCCGAAATATGTATTAATTGCTTGTCTAACCTCTTGTTTATGCAAACCATATTGGGTATCTTGAGATATTTCTAAATTCTCACTGAAAATGACTTTGTGGGTTTTACATTTATTGTGTTAAATAAAGCTGGTTCTTTATTTGGGGGCAGATTGTAATATACACTCATACACATTCAAGGTTAATGATACACAGCATATAATCCTTCATCAAAAAAGTTCAGCAACGGGAAGATGTAAAAAATGAGGGGACACAGGAACAGACAGGAATCTACAAAGGCTAACCTTTGCAAAGGCACTAGGAAATCTTCACAGATGAGGTAGATTTTGAAGAAACTGTAGCTTAGATGAAGAGACAACAAAGTAGGCCCAGGGAATGAGAAGTGCAAGTGATCAAGAGGGTGGAATTTCTGAGAGGTACTCTTGATTGTAATGGAGGAACTGTCGTGGGTGTAGTGACTGATGAGTGGGAATAGTGATGCATTTTGTGTGTGTGTGGGTGGTTCTGGAGGCTTGAATGAGAAAATTAGACATTATAAAATAGACAGTAGATGCTGGAATTGACAGTGAATAGCAGTGAGGACTTGATAAAAATTATGTTTCAAAGAAATGGTAGAGCAACTGATGGACTCGAGGGGAATGAGAAAGTGAAGAATCAGAAAGGACCTGTTGGAACTTTATAACTCTGATTATATTTTAACTGTTGGACAGAACCCTAACAACTATCTAACTTGACCTTCAGCTGTAGCGCTCATACCAAATAACAATGTCATATTGAGTTAAGTTACCTCTGAGGCTCTTTTATTTATCAAGTAATTGTAGCACATCATTTCTAGGAAAAACACAATAAACAGACTGAATTTACCATGGACAACTTGATCGTTAGCATATGGGATATGTTTGGTGCAGGAACAGAGACAACGAGCACCACCCTGAGATATGGATTCCTCATGCTGCTGAAGTACCCGGAGATCACAGGTATGGTCACAGGTGTTGGGCAGGGTGCAATTCCAGGTAGAAATTGGCAGGTGACACTGACAACTATCCCACTCTTCACCTGCCCAGACAGTGCACAGAAAAAATTTCCTTCATTCATACATCTTCCCATCATTGGATAAATTAAATACAAATTAGTTTATAGTACAAAAATATACTGAAATATTTAAACAGCAGCAGAGATTTGAAGGGCAGAGCTCACTGTTTCCCCTGCTATGGTGGAATGTCCCTGATTTGCGTTGGGACAGATGCAATAATAAGCAGTTGTCTTAGGATCTAGAAGAATTGGCCTTCTGCTTTCTCTCAAAGGATATCACTTGATATGTCTTCCATGTCCAGATAAATATATTTTTGTCAGAGGAGACTTCTGCTGAAATGCATTTGCAGTGTAAGGATTGACTCAACAAAAATGACAGTCTTTCTTTATCAAAGAGTCTCAGTCCCTAAATAAAAAGAGTTACATACAAATACATTCTTTTCTAATATACCCATTTGGGCATATAAATTCTTCCTCACAAATATAATTTCTCTTGCAAATGCAACCTTTCCACTTTTCCTCCTCTTTTTTTCTTGAGTGCTCATCCAAGAGGATATTCCCTTCACTACTGGGTCATGTTCTGTGCTTTGGTACATAGAAACACTTTTAATACAATTAAATCTCAGGAAGCTTATCTCCATGATGTCAGCACTAGATTATTCTTTGTTTAAGGTCCTCCTGCCCTCCCAGTCTAAGTAAGAAGTGCTTTCCAAATGGTGGGATCTAGAAGCACAGCTTCAAAATTCCTTTCCTCTCACACATTGTGGGATCTAATGGCACTGTGTTTCCTTCACGTGACACAGACTCTTTCAGCCAAATAACTTCCCTCTTATTAGACCTATGTTGATTATGACCACAAACACCATATGACATTTTTCTCCAGACCCGTAAATCTTGTGTACATGGCAAAAGTCCTTTTTGTGTCTTGGTTCCCCATTGCTTCCATGTTCATTTTTTCTTGCATCATATCCACTTATATTTTCCTTTTCTTTCTTCCCATTTTCATTCCTTACTGGGCCATTCTCTACACATTCTGACTTTATAAGTCAGTTCCTAACCACTTTACATAATCACTCTCTTCTAGATAAAAATCCAGCTTCTCAGCCTGAAAAGGTGAAGTTTAAAACTTCTTTAAAATTCCTAAGTCTTCCTGACAGCTGTCAAACCACAGAGTTAATCACATGCTCTCTTAACAAAGACACATTCTTCAGCTAGTAGATCAACACCATTTGACCAAAGTAGCAACATGGCCCTGGCTATAGTGGACAAACTACAGTGGCTTCAGATTCTGACTTTACTAGTAAGTAGCTGTGTGACCTCAGACTCATGACTACCTCTCTGCATATCTTACTTGGTCCGTCATCTGTTTAGGAGAGATGATACTTCCTAACATTCACAGAATCTTTCCCTCATAGGAGAAAGTTAATAAATGTTTGTTTTAACTAATGAATAGTTCTACCAAAACTGCATATTATTTACATGATACATTTTGCAAATAAAGGATGAATATAATTCGCTAACACAAATTATTTTCAGTGATCTTATTCAGTTGCTAAGATTGCGGGTTTGGGAGTAAGAAGGACCACATAACACCTGGGTGTCCTTAAGAAAGATATTTACTTTTATGGACTTGTTTCCTCATTTTTAAGACACATAAAATAATACCCAACACATAGAACTATTTTGAGGAATTATAAAGTAATGAAATACATTGTACAGCATGCCTGTCATGTTTTGCATTCTAAATAAATGTTAACTTCTCGGTCCTATGTGCTGAGTCAAACATTTTATTCAGTTGTTCTATTTATTAAGCATTTATTGCACTGGGTAGTTCTTACCCTCTTGGAACTTAACATTTTTCTTTTAAAGATTTTATTTATTTATTTGACAGAGAGAGACACAGCGAGAGGGAACACAAGCAGGGGGAGTGGGAGAGGGAGAAGCAGGCTTCCCGCCGAGCAGGGAGCCCTATGCGGGGCTCGATCCCAGGACCCTGGGATCATGACCTGAGTTGAAGGCAGACGCTTAACCGACTGAGCCACCCAGGTGCCCCTGCAACTTAACATTTTTATTTTTTTAATTTTTTAATTTTTTATTTTTTTAAAGATTTTATTTATTTATTTGAGAGAGAGAATGAGAGAAAGAGAGAGCACATGAGAGGGAGGAGGGTCAGAGGGAGAAGCAGACTCCCTGCCGAGCAGGGAGCCCGATGCGGGACTCGATCCCGGGACTCCAGGATCATGACCTGAGCCGAAGGCAGTCACTTAACCAACTGAGCCACCCAGGCGCCCCTGCAACTTAACATTTTTAAAAAATATTTTATTTATGGGACCTGGGTGGCTGGGAGCCTGATGTGGGGTTCAGTCCCCAGACTCTGGAATCATCACCTGAGTCCAAGGCAGACACTTACCAGACTGAGCCACCCAGGCACCCAGAACTTACATATTTAAAACAGAAACTGGCATACACAAAGTGGTCAAACAGCATGGTCTGTAGTGAGCTTTCAAGACCCCAGATCCCTGGGTTTATCAAACAAAATACTCAAAATAGAGAATCAGAGTTGAATTTCATGGTACAATTATGTTTTATATGTACACATATTTAAGTCTCTAATGAGATACCAATCTGACTAGGAAACAAATTTCTTTTTTTTTTCTTTCCCTGTGGTAGTAGTTATATATGATTTCCCCCTCTCCCAGTCTCCTTCCACAATGGAACCATGATTAAGATCAAATCAAGGGACACCTGGGTGACTCGGTCAGTTAAGCGTCCAACTCTTGGTTTCTGCTCTTGTCATAATCTCGGGGTCATGAGACTGGGTCTCCCGCCGGGCTCCGCACTCAATTCGGAGTCAGCTTGGGGTACTTTTCTCCTCCCTCTGCCCCCCCTTCCGACTCTCTCGCTTTAAAATAAATAAAGTCTTTCAACAACAACAACAAAAAAGGTCAGACCTTTCCATTTCACATAAATTCTGATTCCTGTCCTGCCAGCTAAAGTCCAGGAAGAGATTCACCGTGTGGTTGGCAGACATCGGAGCCCCTGCATGCAGGACAGGAGCCGTATGCCCTACACGGATGCTGTGGTTCACGAGATCCAGAGATACATCGACCTCGTCCCCAACGGTCTCCCACATGCAGTGACTCAGGATATTAAGTTCAGAGAATACATTATTCCCAAGGTGAGAGATATTTCATCTCTACTACTCCTTAAGAATTTTGTTTTTACTTTTATTTGTATTTATATATTTTTTGTTTTGAGAGACAGAGAGAGAAAGCGGGGGTGTGGGGGTGGGGCGGGGAGGGGCCGAGGAAGAAGGATAGAGAATCTCAAGCAGGCTCCATGCCTAGCCCAAGCCCATCCAGGGTCTCCATCTCATGACCCTGAGATCATGACCTGAGCCCAAATCAAGAGTTGGAGGCTTACCTGACTAAGCCATCTAGGTACCCCCTCCTTAAGAATCTTAGGTTATCAAGCATCACAACAGTAGGATTATAGATTACCTAACCATCTACAGATATGGCACATTCATAGCCCAGGCATCTTACCCTCTGACCGCATGCACCTTTCCTTTTACTTTGTTGATACAATTTTATAAATCATAGTGCTTAGACTCCCACAGGATTTTCTTCATAGTATTCATTGACAAGACCGCTTACTGCCTGTGTTTTCTTCTGGGATTTCTGGTTTTAGTTCTTATGTTCAATTATTTAATTCATTTTGAGTTCATTTTTGTGGCTGTTGTAAGATAGGGTCTAGTTTTTCCAACACCCTTTATTGAAGAGACTGTCTTTTCTTGATTGTGTATCTTGGTGCCTTTGTTAGAAATTAATTGGCCATCTATGCATGGGTTTATTCCTGGGCTCTCTACTCTGTTTCATTATATGTGTCTGTTTTTATACCAACATCATGCTGTTTTAATGACTGTAGCTTTGTAATACAGCTTGAAATCAGGAAGTGTGATGACTCCAGCTTTGTTTTTTCTCAAGATTGCTTTGGCTATTTAGGATCGTTTGTCATTCTACAGAAATTTTAGGATAGTTTGTTTCATTTCTGTGAAAATGCCATAGGAATCTTGATAGGGATTGCATTGAATCTATAGATGGCTTTGGATGGTATAGACATTTTAACAATATTAATTTTCTCAAACTGTGGGCACAAAATATCTTTCCATTTATTCTGTGTCTTCTTCCATTTCTTTTATCAGTGTCACAGTTTCCAGTGTACTGATCTTTTAACTCGAATTTTTTATACCAGTGTGAATGGGATGGTTTTCTTAATTTCTTTTATAGTTTATAATTAATGTGTAGAAACGCAACAGATTTTTGTATATTCATTTTTATCCTGAATTCATTTATTCTAACAATTTGGGTGGAGTCTTTAGGGATTTTAAAAATCTACAATATTATGTCATCTTCAAATAGTGACAATTCTGCTGCCTTTCCTATTTGAGTACCTTTTATTTCTTTTTCTTGCCAAATGCTTGGACTAGGACTTCTAATACCATGTAGAATAAAAGTGGTGAGAGTGGACATCCTTCTTTTGTTCCTGATCCTACGGGAAAAGCTGAAGCTTTTCCCCACTGAGGATGATGTTAGCTGTGGACTTATCATATATGGCCTTTATTATGTCAAGGTACATTCCCTCTATATCTACTTTGTTGAGCATTTTTATCATAAATGATGTTGAATTTTGCCAGATGCTTTTTTCTGCATCTACTGAGATGATCATATGATTTTTAGCCTTCATTTTTTAATGTCTATCACAATGATTTGGGGATGTGGAACCATCCTTGCATCCCTGGAATAAATCCCACTTGATTATGGTATATGATCCTTTTATTGTACCGTTCAATTCAGTTTGCGAAGATTTTATTGCAAATATGTACACCTTTGTCCATCAGAGATATTGGCCTTTAAGTTTCTTTTCTTGTGGTGTCCTTGTGTGGTTTTAGTATTAGGATTATGCTGCCCTCACAAAATGAATTTGGAAGTGTTCCCTCCTCTTCTATTTTATAGTTGAGAAGGATTGGTATTTGTTCCTCTTTAAATGTTTGATAGAATTCACCAGGGAAGCCATATGTCCAGGAATGTTGTCTTTTGAGAGAGGTTTATTTATTTATTTATTTTTATTTATTTATTTATAAGATTTTTATTTATATACTTGAGAGAGAGAGAGCAACCAGGAGGGGGAGAGGCAGAGGGAGAGGGATAAGCAGACTCCCTGCTGAGCAGGGAGCCCGATGTGGGGCTCAATCCCAGGACTCTGGGATCATTACCTGAGCTGAAGGCAGGTGCTTAACTGACTAAGCCATCCAGGCGCCCTGAGAGAGTTTTAATTAGTGATTCAATCTTAGTAATTGGTCTGTTCGGATTTTCTATTTCTTCATGATTGAGTCTTGGTATGTTGTATGTTTTTAGGAATTTAACCGTATCTTCTAGGTTGTCCAATTTTATTTAAAGATTTTATATTTTTGAGAGAGGGCCTGTGCACGGGGGAGAGTGAGAGGGAGAAGCAGGCTCCCCAATGAGCAGGGAGCCCGATGCAGGGCTAGATCATGACCTGAGCCAAAGGCAAATGCTTAACCAACTGAGCCACCCAGGGGCCCCATAGGTTGTCCAATTTTTTGGTGTATAATTGTCCATTATGGTCTCTGGTGATCTCTTATATTTCTGTGGTATCACTTATAATGTCTACTTCATTTCTGATTTTGAGTCCTGTCTTTTTTCTTGGTGAGTCTAGCTAAAGGTTTGTCAATTTTGCTTATCTTTCAACAAACAAGCTCTTCATTGACCTTTTCTTTTTTTTTTTTTTTTAAGATTTTATTTATTTATTTGACAGAGAGAGACACAGCGAGAGAGGGAACACAAGCAGGGGGAGTGGGAGAGGGAGAAGCAGGCTTCCCGCGGAGCAGGGAGCCCTATGTGGGGCTCGATCCCAGGACCCTGGGATCATGACCTGAGCCGAAGGCAGACGCTTAATGACTGAGCCACCCAGGCGCCCGTCATTGACCTTTTCTATTGTCTTTTTAGTTTCTGTTTCATTTATTTTGACCCTGGTATTTGTTATTTCCCTACTTGTCCTAACTTTGGGCTTCATTTGTTCTTTTTCTAGTTCCTTGAGGCATAAAGTTAGGTTGTTTGAGATTTTTATTTCTTCATCTAGGCATTTATTGTTTTAACTTTCCTCTTTGAACTGCTTTTCCTGCATCCCATAAGTGTTGGTATGTTGTGTTTCCATTTTCATTTCTCTCAAGGTATTTTTTCTTTTTTGATTTCTTCTTTGACTCATTGGTTGTTCAGTAGCATGTTTTTTAAACTCCACATACCTGTGAATTTTTCAGTTTTGTTTTTCTAGATTCATACCACTGTGGTCAGGAAATATGCTTGATACGATTTTTTTTTAAGATTTTATTTTTAAGTAATTTTGACACCCACAGTGGGGCTTGAACTCATAACCCCAAGATCAAAAGTCACATGCTCTACCAACTGATCCAGCAAGGTGCCCCAGATTCATATGATTTTAATCTTCTGTAATTTTTTAATGCTTATTTTGTGCCCTAATGTATTATCTATCCTAAGAAATAGTCCACATGTGCTTGAGAAGAATGTGTACTCTGTTGCTTTTGGATGGACTGTTCTGTATCTCTTAAATACACAGACTCATACACTCATATGCTTTGAAGTTCTTATGTGATAATTCTAACATTTAGGATACGATGGGGTCTGCTTTTTCACATGTTTAAAAATTAATCACATGCTTGGGCTGCCTAGCTTGCTTAGTCGGTGGAGTGTACGATTCTTGATTTTAGGGTTGTGAGTCAAACCCACACTGGGGGTGGAGCCTACTTAAAAAAATAATTTATTATATGCTCAACATTTTGAATGATGCCTTGTGGGGAGTCTGATGATGCTGACTTCCCCTAAAGGGCATTGACTTTTATTTTGGCAGGCAGCTAAATTACTGACAGATGCTTTTCAGTCTATTGGACTTCCTATAGTTCTTTCATTGTGAATTAGTTTCACTTTTGAATTTAGTCTTTGTGCATGGCCCTTAGTCCAGTGTGGGTTCCTTAATCCAACAATTTACAAGTTTGGGGGTCACCACAAAAAAATCTGAGGTGCCAAGAAAGTTCTCTCCACCCTAGCTGGGTTGGAACCTCAAATCCTCTATCACTGATATCCACCTTCAGTTCTCAAGCAGTCATACTCTGATAGGCTTCATTGAGTTTCCTCCTGTATATTTGTCACCCAACCCCTAACCATGGACTTCTAGAGAATAGTTTTGTATACTTTTGAGATCCTCTCTATTTATAGAATCCTCCTGTCCTGTATCCTTCCTCATGAATTCTAGATGCCAATTTTTTTTTTTTTTTTAACCTCTGTCTTCTTAGCTCAAAAAGAGTAGCACTTTGCTTGGCCTTTTTTTTTTTTAAAGATTTTATTTATTTATTTGACAGAGAGAGACACAGCGAGAGAGGGAATACAAGCAGGGGGAGTGGGAGAGGGAGAAGCAGGCTTCCCGCTGAGCAGGGAGCCCAATGCGGGGCTCGATCCCAGGACCTGGAATCATGACCTGAGCCGAAGGCAGACACTTAACGACTGAGCCACCCAGGCGCCCCACTTTGCTTGGCCTTTACCTCCCTGAACTCTAGGAGGAAAGTGACCTTTCTGCAGTGAGAACTACATCATGTATTTGGAAAGGCCAGACAGTACACTAGAAAGCATCCAGACAGATTTAGATTTGAATTTTTTCTCTGCTATGTAATAAATATATGACCTTTATTAAGATCCCAAGATTGTGAATGAAGTCATTATCATAACATAACAAATTTCTCTTTATTGAGCATTTTTGTGTGGTAATTATTTTTGTTTTTGTTTTTTTAGAGAGAGAGCATGTGAGCAGGGGAGATGGGGCAGAGTGGGATAGAGGATGTTTTAAAGGAATTTATTTATTTATTTATTTAGAGCATGCAAGCAGAGGGAGAGGGAAAGAGAATCTCAAGCCGACTCCACGCTGAGCATGGAGCTCAGTGCAGGGCTTGATCTCAGGACGCTGAGATTACGGGCCGAAATCCAGATCAGATCACCAACTGACTGAGCTACCCAGGTGGCCCTAGCATGTGGTAATCCTCGTGCAAAGTATTTCGTATGTTATCTCATTTTACATCTGCAATGAACTAGTGCAGGTGTATCCTTTCCATTTTGCTAGTAATGAAAATGAGTCACGGAAATGTTAAACTAATAATCTATCATCACGGGGCATAATTTAATAGAAAGATTCTACTGATTTTGAAAACTAAACTCCAAGTCATTATGTTACACTGTATCCGTGAGTTTCAGAAAACCCTACTAGAAACCGGAAATGTTCTCTCATTTCCACAAGAATGCTCAACAATTCAATTGAAAGAGCACAACAGGAGCAGGGGATACTTATCCTGTTCTCATCTTTAAAAAAAAAAAATCTTTTTTAAGTAGCTCTACACCCAATGTGGACCCACGACCGCGAGACCAAAACTCACATGCTCTATTGATTGAGCCAGCCAGGCGCCCCTCAGTTTGTCATCCTGATGGGAAGGTGAAGGGTTTTCAAGAATATGGCCGCTCAAGTAGAACTTTGAAGACCTCATACTCGGTTCCAAAGGAAATGAGCTGGATTTTCAGTGGCATCAGCTCTTTTAGACAATACTGCAGTTTATTGTCAAGAACAATACACTCCAGGGAGTTGCCTCAGTTTTCTGAAAAGCAAGTGCTAGTATCAGGCTACCAACTCAAGAGAATGACTTGGAAGTCAGTTAGCAGTGCCTTGGACTGGCATTATAGGATTTAAAACCTGTTAGGGTCGGTCATTCGTTTGTTCTGTGAAATGGAGTAAATAAGCTCTTTTTGTGCATGTCTCCTCATCTATAAAACAAAAGGATTTCAAGCTCCATGACTTTCATTATAATCCAGTTTATCTGTGTTTCTTCATATCAGGGCACAGTCGTATTAACATCTCTGACTTCTGTCCTGCAAGATGACAAAGAGTTTCCCAACCCAGATCGCTTTGATCCCGGCCACTTCCTGGATGAAAGTGGCAACTTTAAGAAGAGTGACTACTTCATGGCCTTCTCAGCAGGCAAGCAAGCTTCATTGTTATTTCTGCATCAGGGGTCAGTGAGATGAGGAAGGGCTTTGCACGGAGGCTACTCGGGGCTGAACAAATTGTCATTTGTATGAGGCTAGAGGCATCATTCCCGAAGCCCAGGTTATTTCTCATTTGACCGGAGGCTTCCCTTGCCAAGATTGGCCCCAGAACCCACCATGAGATTCCTAAGAAGGGGCAGAAGGTAGAGTAGATAGATAGAGGGTAAGGGAATGTTGAATCTCCCTTCAATTTGTCAGGGTCCTGGGAAGAAACAGGTGGCATACTCAACAAGTCATTCCAGAATGACTGGAATCTAGATAACATTTGAAATTGCCAGTCCTTTGGGGGATCAGTGATTAGTTAGTAGGCTTGTGGCTAATGTGTAATCTTTTTTTCCTACCCCCTTAATTCAGGATGACATATATACCTCATTTTGCCTGACTGTCTTTGGAATTTCTAGATTGTGTGGATTCTCTGTACATAGGAAATTAAATTGGGATTTCCTTCTGCTAATTTGTCTGGTGTCAATTTGAGTCTTAGTCCAGCTACAAGGACCTTGAAAGGGACAGGAAATTCTTGCTCCCTGGCAAGGTGTGTCCGCTGGACACCTGAGCTCGCTGGACCCTGCTCGCCCCACAAGCTGCTGTAGCTGAGAGATCTGTAGGACATCTGACAGCTGACACACGGTAAGATTTCCTACGGTCAGTCTCTCAGAATCTCTGTCTGCAGAGTCTGATGGAGCGGGAATGGCGACAGTCTTTTTTTCTCTCTAAATTTAGATTAGCAGGAGAAAATACTTGTGGAACTAGTTCCTTGGGCTTAGTGCCCCTTGGTAAATTCGGTAGGGTCCTCTTTGCTGCTGATCTTTTTCCTCCCAGAGATGGTCTTTGTTTGCCTTTGTGTCTTTTATGTCATTTGTCATATGAACTTTGCTATAGGTTAGTGGGCATATGAGGGAAAGGCTGTTGCTTAAGGACATCTTGGAAGCCAAAATGGTGAGATTGGCAGACACCAGTAGAACACTTAAAAGCTGGTAGAGCTAGGGCACCTGCCTGGCTCGGTCAGTGGAACATGTGACTCTGGGTCTCGGGGTTGTGGGTTTGAGCCCCATGTTGGGTGTGGAGATTGCTTAAAAAATAAAAACTTAGAGCACTCACCGCCTCCAGAAGGCTCCTGTGATAGGACAGGTTGGTCACAGAACAGGTTGATTGGCAGGCCGCCTGCCAGCCTCAAGGAACCCTGTGCGCAGTGAGGTACGCCTGAACACAACACATTATCCCCACGCCTGTGGCCCAGCCCCAGCCCTCAGGTGTTAGCATGGTTCCAAGCGACCCAAGGCTCAAGTAAAGCTCTTAATGTGCATATACAAGATACGATTTTTCCTTTTGTCTTGTTCTGTGGGCTAAGACTTTGGCTCTATGGCCGGTGAGAATGTTCTCTTTGGTCTCCACCATCTGGAGGATGCACTTACCAGGGTCCACCTTGGTGGCCAGACAGAATGGGCTTCCAAGTCTTTCCCTCTGTCTGGCCACACCAGCTCTCAAGCTTGCTTGTCGTGAGAGGTCCAGCCCACAGGAACCTTTGTCATGTCGATCTTCGTTTCTTGTTGGTGCTGGGAAGCCCCACTCCAGGAGTGCCTGCCCAGTGTCACAGATTAGCAGGTCTGTGACTAGAGGCATCTCACTTTTTACAGTGAACTATTACACCAGTGTTCTTTGGACTGTACAACTTAGAAATGCGTGTTTTGGGCGCCCAGGTGGCTCAGTTGGTTAAGCGTCTGCCTTCGGCTCAGGTCATGATCCCAGGGTCCTGGGATCGAGTCCCACAACGGGCTCTCTGCTCCTTGGGAGCCTGCTTCTCCCTCTGCCTCTCTCTCTCTGTCTCTCATGAATAAATAAGTAAAATCTTTAAAAAAAAAAAAAGAAATACGTGTTTCTTCACAGTACAGTCTTTCAGTAAGGCACAAACCAGGTTTACTAACAGACCCAAATTTATCTTTTGTTTCTCTGTAATAAGACAAAAGGAGAGAAACCTGTATTTGCTACTTAATGTTTCATTATTTTATCTCATTTGGAAATGATCTAGATATTCAATGAATTTAGCTTAACATTTAACTTAGCAAAACTTTAAAAATGCAGGTTACCGAAGATTTTGGTAGCTCTTTAAAAGTTTACCTATGGGGCATCTGGGTGGCTCAGTCATTAGGCCTCTGCTTCTGCTCAGGTCATGATCCCGGGGTTCTGGGATCGAGCCCCACATCGGGCTCCCTGCTCCGCGAGAAGCCTGCTTCTCCCTCTCCCACTCCCCCTGCTTGTGTTCCCTCTCTTGCTGTCTCTCCCTGTCAAATAAATAAATAAAATCTTAAAAAAAATAAAGTAAAAGTTTACCTACACTTGATCTCACAGTCGTGCGACAGAGCCCCTCGTTGGGCTCCCAACTTAGTGCAGGGTCTCCTTCAGATTCTTTCTCCCTCTCCCTCCCCACTCATGCACTCTCTCTCTCTCTCTAAAGTAATAAATAAAAACTTTTTAAAAATAAGATAAAAAGGTGTGTAGGCAAACCTTTATTATTATTTACATTTACTTAATTAACTTGTTCTGAACAGTTAGTTTAGTCTACCCACAAAATTTTATGAGGCATTAGACAAAGTCAGCCATCATTTCAAGTTCTGTTTTGTTTTTTTCTGAAAAAGTTTGTAAGAGATACCATGAACTTATTTGACTTCCAGTAAACACAGGCAGACTACAAGTTTTATATTTGATCCTGATAACTCTAAAGATATGGCTATTTTAATTAAACCAACAACCTTAAATTAGCTTTAATACTGAGTATCTTCCCTGATCACATAAACTTGAAAAACATTTAGGTTAGTTTCTACCTTTCTGAGATTTAAGAATTTTTTTTTCCTTTTTTAAAGATTTATTTATTTATTTATTTGAGAGAGAGAGAGAGAGCATGACTGTGGTAAGGGGCAGAGGGAAGGGGAGAAGCAGATTCTCCTGCTGAGCAGGGAGCCCAACTCAGGGCTAGATCCCAGGACCCTGGGATCATGACCTGAGCCAAAGGCAGATGCTTAACCAACTGAGCCACCTGGGCGCCCATCTTTCTGAGTTTTAGAATGCCCAATCCTTATGAGTGCTTGCTTCCAACTAAATGGAGCTCTTTTACAAATTAATTTTGGCAATATCAGCTGGAAGTAGAGAAAATACCTCACATTTGCAACATGGGACACATACACACAATCAAGATAAAACATATTCTTATAGCTTTTGTTTTTACTAATATTTGTGATGAGGACATTATAGCCCCAATTCTCAAGTACCTCCCTCTTTTCCTTTTTTTAATGAACAACTTTCCTCTAAAGCTTGTATCTAAAAGAGTGGCTCTTATATCCTAGAGATGATAGGATAGAAAATTTAAATCCCAAAGGCACAGAGAAAGCTCCAAGTTTTTTCCAAGTCTGGACATAAGAGGGATTTAAGCAGTTTGTACTTTGAAAAGGCCTCTTCCCACACCACTCCCCCTCTTTTATTTTCTTCAGTCTTGGGTGACTGTGGGCTGTGTTCAAAGACATTAGATTTATATTTCAGGGGGCACCCGGGTGGTTCAGTTGGTGTCCTGCTCTTAATTTTGGCTCAGGTCATGATCTGAGAGTCGTGAGGTTGGGCTCTGCACTGGGAGTGGAACCTACTTAAGATTCTCTCTCTCTCTCTCTCCCTTTGCTCCTGCCCTCCCCCGACTCTCTTAAAAAAAAAAAAAACGGAAAGATTTATAATTTCATGGGACAGAGAAATAAGGTAAAAAATATTTTTATTTCTAGAGTTTCAGGGTAATTGCTATTTAAAATTTACCTTTTTTTAAAAATTACTGGACAATTTTGTTCCAAATCCTGATCTTCTATAGTATCTATAAACATTTTGAGAGGAATAGGCAAAGTTTGGAGATTAGTAAAGAGAGGTGGGCTTTGACTTGTTTCTTGAGCTGGATTTCTGGTTTGGTAGAGCTTTGGAAGGCAAAGACAGTTGTTTAGAATCAGTTCCCCCAAAGAACTGGATTACAGCCTGAATATCAACGGACTGGCCCACCTTTTTAACTAAACTTGCTTCTTTATATCAGGGAGATTTTTAGTTAAAATGGAGATCAAAAGATTCATGCCTTTGTAAAGTCTGTATAAAGCATTTTAACAAAAGCCTTCTATCTGGGTACATAATTTAATCTGGGCTTCTGTTAGCCCCTGAATATTGGCCTTTCCCTGATCATTTATAGGTGGGCCTGGGAGAAGTTTTGGTCATGTTTCCTCTCTGAATGGGGGTTGTGACTAGTGATTAATCTTTTAAATTTATCTCTGAATATGGTAGAATCCTTTGAAAGTAGAGGTTTAAAGGGCTTTATAATTTAAAAGGTCTGCTGCTGTCCAAGGGACACAAATTCTTTTGCGGTGTGGGCCTAGAATACACCAGCCAAGTGCCATGCCCAAAGCTGGCAGAGCCTGATTACAGAGCACTGGAAGGTAGGAACAAAGTGAGCCTTACTACTTTTGTTAAATTCATTTTCTGGCGTTCAGCATTTACATGAGCAAGCTGTATATTTTGAACCTAGAGATGAGGCTGGAGTGCTCTATGTAAATCCTAAAGGGAAAGGGAAGTTAAACTAGGCAGATGAGCAGATGAGGCTGGAGTTTAGGGGAAATTTATGTTGGATGTGCACATTTATTTCTAATTTCTGTTCTTTCATCTTGTCAAGGGAGTCCCTTAGGCTAGTAATTAAGCTAGAACAACTGAGAGCTCTCTAACAAGAATGTTTTTCTTTGGGACGCCTGGGTGGCTCAGTTGGTTAAGCGTCTGCCATCAGCTCAGGTCATGATCTCAGGGTCCTGGGATCGAGCCCCGCATCGGGCTCCCTGCTCGGCGGAGAGCCTGCTTCTCCCTCCCTCACTCCCTCTGCCCCTCCTGACACAGCTCTTGCTCTCTCTTTCAAATAATAATAAAATCTTTTTTTTAAATAAAGTTTTTCTTCTTTTTTCAAACATTAGACAACTTAGAGGATACATCATCAGGCCATTGATGAGGAGAATCTGTTACGAGTAACTCTAACTAATAAGCCTTTTAATGCCTTAGGCATCCAGAGAGAGGGCACAGATGCAGCCCTCGTGATCCAAAAGTTGACTCCCATAATTAGTCTAAGAAAGCTGAGATCTTCGTTGCAGGTCTCCAGTGAAATCATGAGATGCCTCTAGTCACAGACTCAATAGTCTGTGATGCCGGGCATGTGCTCCTATAATGGGACTTTCCAGCACTAACAAACAAAGGTTGAGAATATAAAGGTTCCTATGGGCTGGGACTTCTCATGGCAAACACCCTTGAGAGTTGGTATGGGCAGAGAGAGAGACTCAGATCCCCAGTCTTTTGACTGGCCTCCAAGATGCACCCTGGTAAATGCATCCTCCAGATGGTGGACCAAAGAGAATATTCTCACTGGTCACAAAGCCAAGCTCTTGGGACATAGAACAAGACAAAAGGAAAAACCTTATCCGGTTCTCCTTTGGCTAAACCTTGGGTTTTTTGGAGCTACATGAACACCTGAGAGGGACGTGCCACAGGCAGATGTTGGCGATTTTTCACAGTGTACCTCACTGCACAGAAGTTTTCTTGAGGTTGACAGGTTAACAAATGTCAATCTAACCTGTTCTGTGACCACCTTACCACAGGAGCTTTCTAGAGGCGGTGAGTGCTCTCATAGCTTTTAAGTGTTCCACCCGTGCCCACCAATTTTGGAGCTTTGGTTTCCAACTTATCCCTTAGCAACAGCCTTTAACCTACAGCAAAGTTTATCTAAACAGGTGACAGTCTGATGAGAACCATGAACTCACCAGTCTGTGGGACTAACTCAAACAGCAGGCTTATGGGGCCTATGCCTGCTTTCTGCACGATGGTAATTCCTTTTTATAACAAACGATGGAAAAGACACAAAGGAGGGACGCCTGGGTGGCTCAGTCGGTTAAGCGTCTGCCTTTGGCTCAGGTCATGATCCCAGGGTCCTGGGATCGAGTCCCACGTCGGGCTCCTTGCTCAGCTGGGGTCTGCTTCTCCCCCTGCCTGCCGCTCCCTCTGCTTGTGTTCTCTCTCTCACCATCTGACAAATAAATAAAATCTTAAAAAGATTTAAAAAAAGACACAAAGGAAAACAAAGACCATCTCTGGTTGATCTCTTTCCCCCAAAAACGTACTCTACCAAATTTACCAAGAGTTGCTAAACATAAGGAACTAGTTCCGCAAGTATTTTCTCCTGCTAATCTAAATTTAGACAGAGAGAAAAAGGACTCTCACCATTCTTGCTCCATCAGACTCCTCAGACTCCAGGAGACTGACGTGGTAGGAAATCTTCCCTGCTGCCAGCTATCTATCAGATGTCCCAAGGCTCTCCCAGCTGTAGCCCTGTGTGTGGCAAGCAGTATCCAGCGTGTTAAAGCATACTGCCAACTAGGCCAGCTGTCCAGGAAGAGGAATTTTTCTCTGCCTTTCAAGGTCCTTCCCAGCTGGACTAAAAATCAAATTGACATGGGACAGATTAAGAGGAGAAAATCAAATTTAGTTTCACAGGTGTGGGGAATCCACAAACATATGAAATTGCAAAGCCAGGCGACATAGGCTTCTACCACATCCTGAGCTAAGGAGAGGGGACGGGTCTGGGGATTCAAAGGGGAGGTAGACCATTAGCAGGAAGGTGAGAGGAAATGTTTCAAAAACACAGGTTGCCCTGTTGTGCCGAGAAGTTTCATAGATAAAGAAGAATCTTGTTAACTGCTCTCTTCCTGATACAGGCAGTTGAAGGAGAGGTAGGGAGGTTTCCTTGAATCTGCTGGGTTTTGGTTGCTTTTAATTCAAAATAATCTTTATGCCAAAGTGGCCCATCCTGGGGCAAGTTGCCCTTGCCCCTACTCATGCACACAAAAATATGTACTGAGGAAGTGAAGGAAACCACATTTCAGTGTCGATAAAAGAAGCGGTAGTCTATTAATATATTTATTTTCTCAATCCATATTTATTGAAGCCTCCCTGTGTGCCAGCTCAGAAACAGAATTAAATGAATATTGAATTTATTTGTCGTTTTTAGGAAAGAGAGCTTGTCTTGGAGAAGGCCTGGCCCGCATGGAGCTCTTTTTATTACTGACCAACATTTTACAGCATTTCACCTTGAAACCTCTGGTTGATCCAAAGGACATTGACACCACCCCAAAAGTCCGTGGGTTGGGTGCATTGCCACCCTTCTTCAAGCTCTGTTTCGTTCCAGTCTGAAGAAAGGCCAGGCTGCCAGACTGCAGAGCCACTCTCTGGCCTCAGCTGAACAAGCCAGATGCTTTCTGGCCTCTGTGTTAGCCACTGTCCACCTCTCCTTTCACGTCAGGGAGGACATTCCTAAACCTGTCTCTTCTCATTGTCCTCATCTTTTAAGATTCAGTTCAAATTTACCCACATGAAACAAAACTCACTGTTACTTTCCAATTAAATTCTTTGTGTTTCTAAATGCAATTCTAAATTCTAGTTTAGAATTTAGAATTTAGAATTCTAATTCTAAATCCAATTGTGAGATTATGCTATATCTCATCTGCAGTGTATACCAATGTAAGGCACCTTATTAATATATTTTCTTCTATTAAAATTTAAAAATTAGGGGCGCCTGGGTGGCTCAGTCGTTAAGCGTCTGCCTTCGGCTCAGGTCATGATCCTGGGGTCCTGGGATCGAGTCCCACATCGGGCTCCTGCTCGGTGGGAAGGCTGCTTCTCCCTCTCCCACTTGCCCTGCTTGTGTTTCCTCTCTCGCTGTGTCTCTCTCTGTCAAATAAATAAATAAAATCTTAAAAAAAAAAATTAAAAATTATCCTATGAGTTAAATTTTTTTTTAATATATGATATTCACTAATTTCTTACCCCTGTCTCTTGATAGTTTGGCATGTGTATTTTTGTTTTTTTCCCTGTGGTTATTAATAAATGGGTGGGGTACACATTTGTGTAGGTATGCATGTACAAATATGTACATGCAGGGAGAAAACGGGATGGTCATTTCAGCCAGAGGCAATAACATGAGATAAAATATGAATTTGTTGGTCTCTCCAAGGATGCTCTTCCTGTTTTCCCTTACTGGTTAAACACACAATTGGAGACACACACATACACACACACAGACAAAGAAGGCAAAGAAGATAATATGTATATATGGTTATATTCGAATATACATGTACAGAAATATGTTTTATGTATGTATATATACATATATATTTCTGTATAATATACCTATGATTTGGTAGTGACATTTATATAATAACATTATAGATATTTTTACAAGTAGTATAAATATATCCTGTCGCATGTCTCCTTATTCAAGGATATCTAGATTATTTTTGAACTTTTGTTAATATAAAAATCCTACTATATGCATATATCTTTCATTATTCTTAGGAATAGATGTGAAGTGGCTGCACATACATGTGCACTTTTATTTTTCATAGATACTGAAGCATAACACAAAAAATTATATATCTGTTTACTTTTCTATCATGAGTGTAAAAAAAAGACTATTTGACCAAACCCTTGTGTATACTGAGGATTGAATTCTTTGGTAGATTTAGTAATTTCTAACTAAAAATTCATAGATTTTCAAAGAGGAAATCATGTCATCTGTAAACATTTCATTGCAATGACCAGAACTTTCCAGAAATAACATCTATACCTATGTCTGTCTCTCTGATTTATCACACACACAAACACACGTACACACACGTGTATATATATATTTGTCACCATGGGAAGGTGATGAAAGCTGTGAGGATTTGTTGGGACAAAATAACAGAGGGCTTGGGAAATCCATATTGGGAAGCCTGATATTTGTGTGATTTTACCCTTGAGGTGATTGCTCATTTGAAATCAGGTGCCGAGAGGCTGAAAGGCTAACTATAAAATCTCATTTAGGAGCCTTAGAATCTGAAAAGAATTTTTGTAAATTCTCTGGGCTAGAAGAAGAAAAGTGAGGAGTTCAGAGCTGGCCAAGTAGGAAGGACCAAGTAAACACCTCAACTTGACTTGAAGCCTGAAGGTCTTGATGAAGATCACCCAAGGATCAAGACTAACCCTGAAGCTGAACATGCTGATTTCTAGGAAATTGAATCAGTAATCAAAAAACCCACGTCCAGGACCAAATGGCTTCACTGGGTGAATTCTACCAAACATTTAAAGAAGAGTTAATACCTAGTCTCAAACTATTTCAAAAAATAGGGGCACCTGGCTGGTTCAGTCAATAAAACATGCAACTCTTGATCTTGAGGTTGTAAGTTCAAGGCCCACATTGGGTGTAAAGTTTACTTAAAAAATACACACACACATAAAATCTTTAAAAAAAAAACTATTCCAAAAAATTCCAAATTCCAAAATTCCAAATTCAGTCTATGAGGCCAACATTACCCTGTTTGCAAACCCAAAGACACTACAAAAAACACAAGAACTACAGGCCAACACCCCTGATGAACGTAGATGTAAGAATCCTCAACAAAATACCAGCAAACTACATTCAACAATACCTTAAAAGGATCATCTCCACAATCAAGTGGGATTTATTCTGGGGAGGCAAGGACGGCTCAATATCTGGAAATCAATCAATGTGATAAACCACATTAACAAAATGATACAAAAATTACATGATCAGGATGCCTGGGTGGCTCAGTCAGTTAAGCATCTGCCTTCAGCTCAGGTCATGATCCTGGGTCCTCAGATTGAGTCCCACATTGGGCTCCTTACTCAGTGGGGATCCTGCTTCTTTCTCTGCCTGCAGCTCCCCCTTCTTGTGCTCTCTCTCTGACAAAACCCTAGAAAAAATTACATGATCATCTCAATAAATTCAGAAGAAGCATTTGACAAATTCAACATCCATTCATGATAAAAGCTCTCAACAAAGTGGGCTTAGAGGGAACATACCTCAACATAACAAAAGCCATATATGGCAAACCCACAGCTAACATCATCCTCAATGGTGAAAAATTTAGAGCTTTTCTTCTAAGATCAGAAAAGAGACAAGCATGCCCACTCTCACCACTTTTATTCAACATAATAGTACTGGAAGTCCTAGCCACAGCAATCAGTTAAGAAAAAGGGGGGAATGGGCGCCTGGGTGGCTCAGTTGGTTAAGCGACTGCCTTCGGCTCAGGTCATGATCCTAGAGTCCCGGGATCGAGTCCCGCATCAGGCTCCCTGCTCGGCAGGGAGTCTGCTTCTCCCTCTGACCCTCCTCCCTCTCATCCTCTCTGTCTCTCATTCTCTCTGTCTCAAATAAATAAATAAAATCTTTTAAAAAAAAGAAAAAAAAAAGAAAAAGGGGGGAAAAAGGCATCCAAATTGGTAAGGGAAAAGTAAAACTGTCACTATTTGCAGATGACATGATATTATACATAGAAAACACTAAAGCCTCTTCTGTGTGTAACTTTTGACTCCCCCCAAAACTTAACTACTAAAGCCTACTGTTCACAAGAAGTCTTCTGGTAACATAGTTTATTAGCACATATTTTGTATGTTATATGTATTAGGTACTGTAATTCTTAGAATAATCTAGAGAAAAGAAAATATTAAGAAAATCATAAGGAAGAGAAAATACATTTAACATACTGTATTTATCCAAAAAAATCTGCATAAAAATGGACATGCACATTTCAAACCTATCTTGGTCAAGGGTCAACTGTATATACAATGGAATATTATTCAGCCATAAAAAAAGAAAATCCTGCCATTTGCAACAACATGGCTGAACCTTCAACACACTATGCTAAATAAAATAAGTCAGAGAAAGACAAATACTGTATGATCTCATTTATATATGGAATCTAAAAAACCGACCTGATAACAGAGAACAAATTGGTGGTTGTCAGAGATGGGTGGTGGGATGAATGAGGTTAATATGGTCAGAGGGTACAAACTTCCAATTATAAGACGAATAAGTTCTGGGGATATAATGTACAGCATGGTGACTAACAAAACTCATCTATTTCAAAGTTGCTAAGAGAATAGATTTTAAAAGTTCTCACCATACACAAAAAAATTACAACTATGAAGGTGATACTTGTGTTAACCTTATTGTAATCTATTTGTTATATATACATATATCAAATCATTATGTCATATACCTTATATTTATACAATGTTATATATCAGTCGCATCTTAATAAAGCTAGAAAAAATTCCTTATAAAATTTTTTTAAATTGGGGCACCTGGGTAGCTTGGTTAAGCATCCGACTCTTGGTTTCGGCTCAAGTAGTGATCTCGGGGTTGTGAGATCAAGCCCCATGTTGGGCTCCCTGCTCAGTGTAGAGTCTGCTGGGGATTCTTTCCCCTGTCCTTTCCTTCCCCCTTTGCTCCTCCCCCTGCATGTGCGTGCTCTCTCTCTCTCTCAAAATAAATAAATAAATAAATCTTAAAATTTTTAAAAATTTTAAAAGAAGAAACCTTTGTACTGATTTTATATGGCTTTAGAGCAAAGATAAAGGACCTTTCAGAAAGTTTTTCTCAGGTTATTCAACAATTGTATAAATTATCTAAATGTATGTTGCACTGGGAATTAATGCTTCTAGATTGTCAGGAGCTTCATGCCCTCATTAGGAAATACATGAGAAATCTGAAATGTTCTGTGTAAATGTAATTTTTTCTCTTTCATGTCAAAAGAAATAAAATAGCCACAAAGAAATGTACAAATGAGCTAGGTCAAAACATAAAGGAGAGTGCCCTGTCCAGCAAGGACTTTAAAAGTTAAACCATTAGCTCAAGCCATGGTCTGACCCACACAATTACTGCAGAAAACAAAGAGCAAATAAAGAAATAGAAATCTGGCTATGAACTCCCAGTGAGTTCCTTGGCATGCTCAAGAGTTTGATAAAAATTTTTCCATGTTCTGAGTATGAAATATTTTCTTAACAAATTAGTTTACTTTTACCTATCTCCAAGTTAGATAACTAATGAATCAGATTATAGACTTTCCTAAATTCAACAGAACTTTTTAAAATTGACTCTAAGGATTAATAAACATTTACATAAATTAAAAAAAAGAAAATTTCTAGAAAAGAAAAATTGAGCTTTCAACACTTTAAATGGCAGCTTTTTTTTAAGTCTGTAACTCAGAGCAAAAAAATTTAACTGTGCTTTAAATTAAATGGCCCAAATTACTAGTTTAAAAAATAAGCCAATGAATCCAAGTTGAAAGAAAACCATACTAAGTAAACTTTAGTAATTTTTAAAATACAACAAAAAACCCCCAAATACATGAAAATTAAGCCACACACATTTAAGTCATCACTGGGCAAAAGCATAAATCACAAGAAAAATATTTTTAATTCAATAATGATGAAAATACATCCTACCAGAATTTATGGGGATGCAGCTAACACAGGACACTTAGAGGAAAACTTAAAGCCTTAGAATCCCTAAAATAGAAGAAAAATCTCAAATCAATGATACCATCTGCCACCTTAATATAAAAGAGAACATTAAATTCAAAGCCATCAGGAAGGTGGAAATAAAATATAAAAGCAGAAATGAATGAAAGAAAAAAGAGAAAAGCAAAAGATAAAAAGTAATGAAAGCAGAAGCTGATTCTTTTTTTAAAGATTAATAAAATTTATAAACCTCTAGCTAGAAAAAAAAAAGGAAAACATAACCAATATCAGGAATAAAAGAAGGGGAATCACTACAGTGGCTTCAGAACATTAAAGAATAAGAGATTATTGGGTGCCTGGGTGGCTCAGTTGGTTAAGCGACTGCTTTCGGCTCAGGTCATGATCCCAGAGTCCCGGGATCGAGTCCCGCATCGGGCTCCCTGTTCAGCAGGGAGTCTGCTTCTCCCTCTGACCCTACCCCCTCTTGGGCTCTCTCTCTCTCACTCTCTCTCTCTCTCAAATAAATAAATAAAAATCTTAAAAAAAAAAAAGAATAAGAGATTATTACAAACAACACTTTTGACAACCAGGTGAGATAGGCAAATTCTTTAAAAGACACAAAATCCCATATCTCACCCAACAAGAAATAGAAAGCCTGACCAGCCCTATATAAATTTTAAAGGTTGTATTAGTAAAAATTTTCCAACAAAGGAAACTCCAGGCTCATATGGCTTCATTGGTTAACTCTACCAACAATTAAAGGAAAAGAGAAAAGAACATATCAATACTGCATAAAATCATTCAGAAAAGAAGTGAAGACACAACTTCTGAACTCATTTTTTGAGGCCAGGAAATACCCTGATTCCAGAACTAAAGACATCACAAGGCAAAAGAACTACAGACCAGTAACTTTCATGAATAAAGATGCAAAAACCCTTAACAAAGCTTCATCAAATGGAATTCAATATTAAAGGGATCATAGACATGACAAAGTGGAGTTTATCTTCAGTGTGCACGGTTAGTTTAACATCTGAAAATCAATCAACATAATTCAAAATATCAATAGAGGAGAAAAGTATGTGATTTTTTTTCAGTGGAGGCAGAGGATACAGAAAAAAAGCATTTAACAAAGCTCAATACACTTTGCTGTGTTAAAATGAAAACCAGAGGCCCCAAAAGGAGTGACTTATGTTAAGGTCCCACTCAAGACTGAATGCCTAGCCTAACTGCAGTTTCATCCCACCCAATAATGTAACCTTTAACCAGTCAACATAGAATTCACTGGTCAGGACTAGGAAATTTACTGATAGACAGTTTCTGTTCCCCTTAGGAGAGCTACCTCGCCTGAAACAATGCATTTTTTCCAGCTCCCTCTCTGCCTTTAAAAACCTTTCCTTTTCCAGATTGCTCAGTTTATTGGCATATAGTTGTTGATAATAATTTCTAATAATTGTTTCTATTTCCTTGGTGTTAGTCATGATCTCTCCCCTTTCATTCATAATTTTATTAATTTGGGTCCTTTCTCTTTTCTTTTGGATAAGTCTGGCCAGTGGTTTATCGATCTTATTCTTTCAAAGAACCAGCTTCTAGTTTTGTTGATCTGATCTACTGTGTTTCTGGTTTCTAATTCATTGATCTCTGCTCTAATCTTAATTATTTCTCTTCTAATGCATGGCTTAGGCATTGCTTGTTGCTTTTTCTCTAGTTCTTTAAGGTGTAAAGTTAGTTGGTGAATTTGGGATTTTTCTTTTTTTTTGAGTGAGGCTTGGATGGCTATGTATTTCCCCCTTAGGACAGCCTTTGCAGTATCCCATAGGTTTTGGACCGATGTGTTTTCGTTCTCATTGGTTTCCATGAATTGTTTAAGTTCTTCTTTGATTTCCTGGTTGACCCAAACATTCTTGAGCAGAGTGGTCTTTAGCTTCCAAGTGTTTGAATTTCTGCCAAATTTTTTCTTGTGATTGAGTTCCAGTTTTTTTTTTTTTTTTTAAGATTTATTTATTTATTTATTTGACAGAGAGAGAAATAGCGAGAGCAGGAACACAAGCAGGGGGAGTGGGAGAGGGAGAAGCAGGCTTCCCGCCGAGCAGGGAGCCCGATGTGGGACTCGATCCCAGGACCCTGGGATCATGACCTGAGCCGAAGGCAGATGCTTAATGACTGAGCCACCCAGGCGCCCTATTGAGTTCCAGTTTTAAAGCATTGTGGTCTGAGAATATGCAGGGAATAATCTAAATCTTTTGGTATCAGTTGAGACCTGATTTGTGACCCAGTATGTGGTCTATTCTGGAGAAAGTTCCATGTGCACTCGAGAAGAGTGAGTATTCTGTTGTTTTAGAGTGGAATGTTCTGTATATATCTATGAGGTCCATCTGGTCCAGTGTGTCATTCAAAGCTCTTGTTTCTTTGTTGATTTTCTGCTTAGATGATCTGTCCATTGCTGAGAGTGGAGTATTGAGGTCTCCTACAATTAATGTATTGTTACCAATATGACTCTTTATTTTGGTTAACAGTTGGCTTATGTATATGGCTGCTCCCATGTTGGGGGCATAGATATTTACAATTGTTAGATCTTCTTGTTGGATAGACCCTTTAAGAATGATATAGCATCCTTCCGTGTCTCTAACTACAGACTTTAGTTTAAAATCTAATTTGTCTGATATAAGAATTGCTACCCCAGATTTCTTTGAGGCCTGCTGGCATGGAAGATGGATCTCCATCCCTTCACTTTCAGTCTGGATGTATCTTTAGGTTCAAAATGAGTCTCCTGTAGACAGCATATGGATGGGTCCTGTCTTTTTTTTTTTTTTTTTAAGATTTTATTTATTTATTTGACAGGGAGAGACACAGCGAGAGAGGGAACACAAGCAGGGGGAGTGGGAGAGGGAGAAGCAGGCTTCTTGCTGAGCAGGGAGCCCAATGCAAGGCTCGATCCTAGGACCCTGGGATCATGACCCGAGCTGAAGGCAGACACCCAACGAATGAGCCACCCAGGCGCCCCTGGATGGGTCCTGTCTTTTTATCCAATCTGCAACCCTGTGCCTTTTATGGGAGCATTTAGGCCGTTCACGTTGAGAGTGATTATTGAAAGATATGAATTAATTGTCATCATGTTGCCTGTGAAGATGTTATTTTTATAGATTGTCCCTGTAAATTTCTGTTGTATATCACTCTTGGGGTCTTTGTCCTTTTATAGAACCCCCCTTAATATTTCTTGCAGGGCCAGCTTAGTGGTCACATATTATTTCAGTTTCTGCCGGTTGTGGAAGCTCTGCATCTCTCCATCCATTCTAAATGAAAGCCTTGCCGGATAAAGTATTCTTGGCTGCACGTTATTCTCATTCAGTACCCTGAATATGTTTTGCCAGGTCTTTCTGGCTTGCCAGGTCTCTGTGGATAGGTCTGATGTTATTCTGATGTTCCTCCCTCTGTACGTAAGGAATCTCTTCCCCCTAACTGCCCTTAAGATGGTTTCCTTGGTTCTAAGATTTGCAAGTTTTACTATTACATGCCGGGGTGTTGGCCTGTTTTCCTTGATCTTGGGAGGGGTCCTAAGATACGAAAACAATGGATCGTGGATCACCACATCAAAAACTAATGATGTATTGTATGGTGACTAACATAACATAATAAAATTTTAAAAAAAAATTGAAAAACAAACAAACAAAACCTTTCCTTTTCTTCTGCTCCACAGAGCTCCTTTCTATTTGCTAGATGGGATGCTGGCTGATCATGAATCATTCGATAAAGCCAATTTGAATTTTAAATTAGTCAGTTGAATTTTTGTTAACACATGTTTAAAAAGTCTTAGCTAAGACTTTACCTTCCTCTCCTTCAGAAGGAAACTTTCTCAACCTGGTAAAGGGCACCCATGTAAAACCTACGGCTAATAACATATAAAATGAGGAAAGCCTCAAGTTTTCTGCCAAAGATCAGGAATAGAGGAAAGATAACCAGTCTTACCATTTTTATTTAACATTGTACTGGAGATCCTAATCAGTTTATTAAGACAAGGGAAAAATAGAAAGCATTTCAGTTGGGGGAAAGAGGTACAATTGTCATTATTCATAGATGAAATGTTCTTGTAGGCAGAAAACACCAAGGAATCCACAAAAAAGCTCCTAGAACTAATAAATTTAGCAAGATGTAAGGCCAATGTATAAAACTCAAGAACAAAATCAAATGTTCTATATACTAGTAACAAACTATTAGAAAATGAAAGTTCAAAAACAATTCCATCCACCTTAAGATGGATGGACCAATAGCATCAGAAATAATAAAAGATTTGGAAATAGTTTAAGAAATGATGTGAAAGCCATTTATACAGGAAACTGTAAGACATTGCAAAGATAAATTATTGAGTAATATCAACTTAATTTCAATGATCAACAGGCAAAATAAATTGAAATTTTGCCCTGTAAAGTGGAAAGACTCCTTGAAATCATATTTAGAACTCCAAAGTTCAGCTGTTTTGTTTTTAAAGATTTTATTTATTTATTTGTCAGAAAGAGAGAGAGCACGAACAGGGGGAGTGGCAGAGGGATAGGGAGAAGGAGGCTCTCCGCAGAGCAAGGAACCCAATACGGGACTCGACCCCAGGACCCCGGGATCACGACCTGAGCCGAAGGCAGACGCTTAACGACTAAGGCACCCAGGCGCCCCTAAAAAAAATTTTTTTTAGGTACGCCCGGTGTGGGGCTTGAACTCACAACCCTAATATCAAGAGTCACATGCCCTACTGACTGAGCCAGCCAGGTGTCCCCCAAAGATCAGTTTTAATGGAGAAATCATGCCACCTTTTGTGGTCTTTTAGTAGATTGACATATATAATTGTTTTCAGTATAAATTTCAGTACTGCCTTTTGAGATTATCCTCCAGCTTGCAGGTTGAGAGGGCTCCCATTGATTTCCTGTCACTTACTTGAGGCAAAGTTTATGAAATGAGATGGTTAAAACTCATCAATAAACTGTACTTACTGAACTACTACTATCAATAAGAGGAAATCTTTTGAGTCAGCTAACTCCTAAATAAAGTTCCTTCTCAAGTGAAATATCATAAATTCTAAGTTTGGAGCAGAATTTTTATATTCTTTGGAGAGAAAGACTGAAGTCACAAGAAATTATCTCCCTTTGTTGTCAAGTGAAAAATGAAAGGTCTGAGAGACACTTCAGAAGCCAAGCTGACCATTGGAACCACTCAGTGGCTCTGGTCCAAACTCAGCCCAGGCCAGTGAGATGGCACAGTAATCACACAGGTCATGGGAGGGGACAGTGGGTGCAGAGAACCAACTTAGCCGGAGGCCTCAACAGAGAGGTTTACCGGTGATACGGCTCCAAGGCAATTTCTTTCTTTCTTTTTTTTTTTTTTAAAGATTTTATTTATTTGAGAGAGAGAACACCAGAGAACTTGAGTACGAGCAGGGGGTAGGGGGAACAGGAGAAGGAGAAGCAGGCTCCCTGTTGAGCAGGGAGCCTGACGCAGGGCTCCATCTCAGGACCCCTGGATCATGACCTGAGCCAAAGGCAGATGCTTAACAGACTGAGCCACCCAGAGGCCCCCCAAGGCAATTTCTTTAAAAGAAATAAGAGCTAAGGACAGATTCACAGAAGACAAAGTGAAAAAATCAGAAGTAACTGATAACTATAGAAATGTGGCAAAAGACAGCACGAATCTGTATTATATCACTCCCTAAAATACATAAAAGTAAAAGAAGCTATTAGAGAATCATTATGCTGTTATTTGATATGCTCTGATTTTTAAAGGGAAAAAAACCATATTGGATTGGTAACTTAAATTCTGACATGGAGTTATCCTTCACAGATGGCCTTGTAATAATTTATATTGAGAGATTAGTGTGGGCAAAGTGCTTGGAACAGTGCCTGGCACATAGTAGCACTATACAAGTATTTATCATTCTACTATCATTTTCGAATTTCATTTGTTGTCTGCAAGCTGGCCTTGAACAAAAGTTTTCTTAAGTAGGATAGCCCACAATATGCTGTTAAAAAACGACAAGCTCTCTGTTCTGCAGGGAGCCTGCTTCTTCCTCTGCCTGCCGCTCCCCCTGCTTGTGCTCGCTGTCAAATAAATAAAATAAATTTAAAAATGCCCATTGGGGGTTTACTGAAGATATAGAGAGAGCAGATATAGACACACTGTCTGGGAGACTCAGAAAGGAAAGGAAGGAGTCTCATCCGTGTTGGGGGTCTGGGGTTTTTATTGGTGATTGTGGTGTGGTTCACGTGTCCTCTCAGGCATCCAGAAACTGGTCAGAACAAGGACAGGGTCCAGGTGTCCTTCATAAGTCACTCAGTCCCTGAAGCCAGGGGTCTTGGCATCATGGTGTTTGTGGAGTCAGTGGTTTTAGAGAACAACCCCACCTCATCACGCCTTAGATGTTACCTATTGTGCTGGACGACTCCAAAGAAATCACTAACTCCTTGATCTTTACAAGGAGGACAAACATAAGCATATGTGTAAGGTGGGGGTGCAGGTCCTAGCAAGAATACGAGCAGGAAAAGCTGCAAAGGGGAAAAAAATGGCTCTTTTTCATGAGGTCCCTTCAGTTTCCTGTCTTAAAATGACAACTATAAGCATAGGGTCAGACTAGATCAGAACAGATATAAGAAAAGGCTTACTTTCTGGAACTTGAAACACCTTCCCTTTTTGAAATGGCCTTAAACATCTTGCTCATCTGGGGGCATTGGGGCCTTCCAGTAAGAGCTGAGTTTACAGCTTAGTCAGTTTTGACAAACACCAACACCTGAGTAACCACATCCTATCAAGGTATAGAACAATCTCATCCCCGTGGAAAATTCCTTCATAGCAATCCCCCCTCCTCAGAAGCAACCACTGCTCTGGTTTCTTTTTTTTTTTTTTTAAGATTTTAAATAAAATAAAAAAAATAAAGATTTTATTTATTTATTTGACAGAGAGAGACACAGAGAGAGGGAACACAAGCAGGGGGAGTGGGACAGGGAGAAGCAGGCTCTCCTCTGAGCAGGGAGCCCGATGCGGGGATCGATCCCAGGACCCTGGGACCATGACCTGAGCTGAAGGCAGACGCTTAACGACTAAGCCACCCAGGCACCCCACTGCTCTAGTTTCTAGCACCATTAAATTAGCTTTACCTCATTTAGAACATCATAGAAGTAGACATTCCTGAATGATGAAATTGGCTCTTTGCAAACACCATACGAGAGGTCTTTTAAATTATCTTTAATAAAATTATCTTTATAAATGATTGAAGAAAGACTTCTAGTTTTGGAAGTCTACCTAGTTACTATGAGATTAGTCTCATAACTTAACCATCAAATGCGACCATATTCATAGAGCTGAGAAATAAGATGTGGGTATCCTATATCTAATAATCTTAGGGAAAATAATTACTGGGAAGTCTGGGTGTGATTTGCTTCTGTTTCTTTTTAAAGAAACGCTTCAAAAAAGATCAGTTTAATAAGCCTTGTTAAAAAACAAAATTCAGCGGCGCCTGGGTGGCTCAGCCGTTAAGCGTCTGCGCGTCTGCCTTCGGCTCAGGTCATGATCCCAGGGTCCTGGGATCGAGCCCCGCATCGGGCTCCCTGCTCAGAGGAGAGCCTGCTTCTCCCTCTCCCACTCCCCCTGCTTGTGTTCCCTCTCTCGCTGTGTCTCTCTCTGTCAAATAAATAAATAAAATCTTTAAAAACAAACAAAAAAACAAAATTCAACTGAATAAATTTGAAGATCTAATTGGCTTTATTAAATGATTTATGAATCAGGCAGCATCCCATCTAGCAAATAGATGACTCTCTAAGGAGATACACAAAATGGAAGGCTTTTTTAGAAGGAGGGTAGGGGAAGAGAGTTAATAGCAAAAAAAAAAAAAAAATGATTTTTGGGCGCCTGGGTGGCTCAGTTGGTTAAGCGACTGCCTTCGGCTCAGGTCATGATCCTGGAGTCCCTGGATTGAGTCCCACATCGGGCTCCCTGCTCGGCAGGGAGTCTGCTTCTCCCTCTGACCCTCTCATGCTCTATCTCATTCTCTGTCTCAAATAAATAAATAAAATCTTAAAAAAAAAAAAAATGATTTTTTTTGCTGAGCAAGGAGCCCAACGCGGGGCTCAATCCCAGGACTCTGGGATCATGACCTGAGCCGAAGGCAGACACTTAACGGATTATATACCTTAAACGGTCAGAGGAGTTGTGCAAATATGATTAAGTTCAGGATTTTATTTATTTATTTGAAAGAGAGAGCACACATGTGCCAGAGAGAGAGAGAGAGAGCATGAGCCGGGGTGGGAGAGTGGGTGGAGGGGTAGAGGGAGAGGAAGAAGCAGACTCTCCACTGAGCAGGGACTCCAATGTGCGGCTCCATCCCAGGATCCCCGGATCATGGCCTGAGTTGAAGTCAGATGCTTAACTGACTGAGCCACCTAGGTGCCCCTCTTCAGGATTTTAAAATGAGGAGGTTATCCTAAATTAGCCAGGTAGACGAAATGTAATCACATAGTCCTTAGGAGAGGGAGACAGGAAGATTAGAATAAGTACAAGAAAATAAGCAAGAAGATGGGACTGTTGGGAGGAAAGAGTCATGAGCCAAGGAACGCTGGCAGCATCTCAAAGCTGTAAAGGCAGGGAAATGGATCCTTTCCTAGAGCCTCAGAAGAAAGCAGCCTTGCCAGCACCTTGATTTTAGCCCACGAACACAGATATTGGACTTTTGAACTCCGGAATTATAAGTAAGTAGTAAATCTGTGTTGTTTTGAGCCACTGACTTGGTGGTCATTTGTTATAGCAGCATTAGGAAACTCATACAAATACTATCTACCCCCTAGGTTTATGAGCAAGGTTAATTAACATGAAATGTGCGAAGTGGCAAACACATTGTAAGGAGATTCAGAAGGTGAAGGATGGGGAATGTGATGATGGAGAAGAGTTTACAAGTTTCAATAAGAATCTCAGGGTAGGGGCGCCTGGGTGGTGCAGTTGGTTGACCATCCAACTCGTGGTTTTTGGCTCGGGTGGTGATCTCAGGGTCATGGGATCGAGCCCTGCGACAGGCGCTTGCTGAGTTCAGTTTGCTAAAGTTCCTCTCTCCCTCTGCCCCTCCCTGGCCCCCCCTCAAATAAATAAATTAATTAATTAAAAAAAAGAATCTCAGGGTAGGCTTCACAGAGAAGGTAACTTTAGAACACACACACAAATGTGTGGCACACACATTTGCTAATACTTCTGTTAAAATCTTTTCATATACCAATCAAGGTTTAAAGGAATATAATACAGTTCTAATTTGTACCTTTTATTTCTAAGATCTTTTCATGTATTTAGGAACCATTTCATTTCCTTTTCTGTAATCTGTCCATTCATTTGCCCATGTTTTTATTATTTAGAATTTTCCATGGCATATTGTATAGTAGAAAAACAGCAAGTTGTAGAATATTATGTGTTATTATGAGGCCAAAGGTAAAGAATCATTTTTAATTTCATGTGTATATATAATATATATTATGTGTGAATATATACTTTGGACATATATTAGTTTATGTATACCTATCCTCATACGTTATCTTAAAAATGCATGCCAAAGTATAAAAAGTTTTCTCTAGGAGATGAGCTGGCAGAAGGTAGTAGGTGATGCTCATTTTATACACTTAAACACATAAGAAAAAAAATGATGGAAATTATTTGACTGGTATAAGATGTCTAGTTGTCTATGTTTTAGATAAAGACTTTAGGATCATAGCATCACACAGCCATCACACTTGTGTTAGGTATAAAACAATGTGCTGGAAAGTAGAAAAAAGACTATCTAGTGATGGCCCCAGGGATTTTGTTCTAGGTCAGAGAGCAAAGAATGACCCTTAGAAGATTTGATTAGCAATATGAAAGCATACGTTAATACCTGACTCTAAGTTTGAAACAAACTCATACCAACATGTCAAATCTTTGGTGTTCAAAGTGACACCAAAGCAGAGAAATGAATTCTAACACGGATTATTCCTTACCCCCATTGCTGAAATTCTATTACACGGCTCCTGGACACAACTTTTCTCACTTTTAAATCCAAACCTCAAGTAACTGTAGGTGACACTGAGCCAAGAGAGCTTTCCTGCCCTCTCCCCCGTTGCCCCTCTCTGTGCTTATCATTACGAGGACAGCATGGTGTGGCCTCTTTGGACTCTATTTTCTTCCATATCTTACCTGTATTATGCAAAAAAGAAGGAAAGTCTAAAAACTGGCTCAGCAAATAATAAGGCTTTCCATTTACAACATGCAGAGGACAAATGACTGTGTGTTAGCGTATACTAATCATTTGGTTTTGTTCCATGGTGATAACATGGTAATAGCTCAATATTAGATAAGTATATGTGGTGGCAAATACAAGTGTTATAGAGTATAAACAACAGCACAGCATGTGTACAATGAAATTCTGGAAACTTTGCTCTTTTTTTTTTTTTTTTAAAGATTTTATTTATTTGAGAGAGTGAGCGAACGAGAGAGTGAGCACAAGCCGGAGAGGAGGAGAGGGAGAAGGGAGCTGAGCAGGGAGCCCAAAGTGGGGCTCGGTCACAGGACTCCAGGATCATGACCTGAACTGAAGGCAGACATTAAACTGGCTGAGCCACCCAGGCGCCCCTGGAAACTTTCCTTTAATGGAGGTTGGATGTTCACTGGGTATGAAGGGACTGGGGAAGTAGGAGATGAGGTCAGAGAGTGTATCCCCAGCAGTGAGAAGGAGGTGAATGATGCCCCATAGGAGGAGGAGTCACAGACACCAGCACAGGGGCAGGCAGATGGTCTGCCCTTCCTCACATGGGAATGAAGCACACCTGGTAGGGGGGTGGGACATGGCCAAACCCACTGGCAATAGGGGTGGTATCAATGTCCTTTGGGTCAACCAGAGATTTCAGGGTAAATTTCTGTAAAATGGTGGTCAGGAATAAAAACAGCTCCATTCGGGCCAGTCCTTCTCCCATGCATACTCGTTTTCCTGAAAATAACAAACACAAGGGATCTGTTCCTTGAACACTACGTTTCGAACTGCAACAAGAAGTATGCCAAAAGAAGTATCTGATGAATGACTGAACTGATGGAGAGCTGGAAGGAAGGTTAGAGGGGCAGCTGGATAGAAGGATGGAAATGCTTGCTATTTATCTAGTGTCTTGACAGGAACCCTTCATTCAACAAATATCTATTGAGTATCAGGCCTACATCAAGCATTCATTATGTATTTCCACATTACAACTGCTCTCTTCACATTTCCAGTTTCCATACATCTTTGTAGAAACACGCCCACTTGTCCAAGTGCTTTGGAGGAAGAAGGACTAAGAGAAGGGAATTCATATATCTGTGTCAAAGATTTTTTTTCCTTCATGTGATTTCAAAAGCACATGTCTAAATGTGTCACTCTCTCACTTTAAAATATTCAGTGTGTCCCTGATCTGTCCTATGAGGTGAGGTCAAATGGGTGGAACTGACCCTCCACATTCTGTACCCAGTCTGACGTTCCCTATCCCTCCTTCCATCCTCCATACCCTCTACTCTCGGTTCTAGCCATACCCAATCTTCATCAATCTCCAACACACCATGACATTTCCAGCTTTATTTCATGCTGTTTCCTTTGGTTAAGGTGCACTTCTCTTGTACTTCTTTCAGGACCTAAGTCTCATGTCATTTCCTCTCCATAATCCTTATGATCCCCTCTGGCAGTAGAGTCTTGCCTTCTCTGGGTTTCCTCAGCATCTATTCACTCTTCAATTAAAGCATAGATCCTCACCTTGAATCATAGTTTTCTGTTTATTTCTTTTTCTAACATGCTAAAATGTGCATTCCGTGTAGTGAAGGCTCAGTCCTTGACATCTTGGTATGTACAGTGCAAGACCCAAAGCAGGCATCAAAAGCCATCAGATAAATGAAGGGGACTCCATCGCCAGAGACTCAGCACACACTATAGATGTGGAGACGCAATATCCAAGATACATGATCCTGAGTGGAGGACAATCAGGTGCCTTGGAACCACTGCAGGGCATTCTGCCACTTTCCCAAGGTTTCCTTGATGCTGTGGTTAGTTGGCAGGTTCTGACCTCCTCAATCTATAGAAATGTCCTGCTCCTATGGTCCACTTTGTAAAAGCACCCCGTCCCCCTCTTCTTTCCCCCACTCCCTGTCCCCTGTGAGGCAGCTCAAATTCCTTTTCTGCTGTTAGAATGTGCTTATTCCAGTATAAACTCTGCCTCACTGTGGAGTATGAGTGAGCAGGAAGCAGGCAGCTTCCTCTTCTGTCTCCTGAGCAGCCTGGGCTTTCCTCTCCCACAACACTAGTCTAATGATCTGTTTACTAATCTGCTTCCCTAACTAGAGTGTTACCCCTTTAGTGTCCACGCTGTGCTTGTGGATGCCTGTCACCCCAGAGCTCACTCTGGGGAGTGAGGGATATCATATAGAAGATAATTTTTTTTTTTAAGATTGTATTTATTTATTTGAGAGAGAATACTAGCGGGAGGCAGGGGAGGGCAGAGGGACAAGCAGGTCCCCACTGAGTGGGGAGCTTGATGCAAGGCTTAATCCCAGGACCCTTAGATCATGACCTGAGCCAAAGTCAGACACCTAACCGACTGAGCCACCCAGGCGACCCACATAGAAGACATTTAACTCAGGGGGCCCTGGGTGGCTCAGTCAGTTAAGTGGCTGCCTTCAGCCCCCATCATGATCCCATCAGAGTCCTGGGATCAAGCCCCGCATTAGGCTCCCGGCTCTGTGGGAATCTGCTTGTCCCTTTGCCTGCCCTCCCCATCCCCCACCCCCACCCTGCTCAGCAGGGAGCCTGCTTCTCCTTCTCGCTCTGCCACTCCCCTTGCTTGTGCCTCTCTCTCTCTTTCTCTCTCAAATAAATAATTTTTTAAAAAGATACTTAACTCAAAGTTGAGGAGTTATATACCTTTCTCGTGGCCAGTGAGTAAAGTCTAAATGAGTTTCAGCTGCTGCTAAGAGAAGCTCTTGGTAGCTTAGTGATATATATAGAGGCAGAATTCAATGAACCTATTCTCTTTCTCACTTTGGAAAAACTGGGTCACCCAGCCAAAGTTCCAATAATAACGATGTATGCTGAGTGGGGGAAAATGCATGGGCATTAGGAGTGATGCTTTTGGTCATGGACAAAGAACAATTCTACCCACCCCAGGGCAGGCACAATGTAGGTTTCAACTGATCCCCCCCAAAATATTTTGTCCCCTTCAGCACCTAAGGAATTTAATTTTTATTACCTGCTGAGAAAGCCACGAAATGGTCACTCTTCTTAAAGTTGCCGCTATCATCCAGGAAGTGGGCAGGGTCAAATATCTCTGGGTTGGGGAATTCTTGGTCATCATGGAGCACAGAAGTCAGTGATGTTAATATGGTTGTGCCCTGGAATGAACAGATGAAGATAAACTGGGTTATAAATTATAGAAGTTGTAGAGCTGGAAGAAATGTGGCAAATCACTTAGTTCAGGGGCGCCTGGGTGGCTCAGTCGTTAAGCGTCTGCCTTTGGCTCAGGTCATGATCCCAGGATCCTGGGATCGAGCCCCACATCGGGCTCCCTGCTCAGTGGGAAGCCTGCTTCTCCCTCTCCCACTCCCCCTGCTTGTGTTCCCTCTCTCGCCGTGTCTCTCTCTGTTAAATAAATAAATAAAATCTTAAAAAAAAAAAAATCACTTAGTTCAATCTTTTGATATTTATGTGAGGAATCCCTTCCAAAGAAGGACAGTGGCATTTCCAGCCAGACAGACCAAGTAATAAACCGGGATAAGATTAAGACCAGTGCTAGTCAGGATGCTAATATGGCTTCCAATAGGGTCTGAATCCCCTCCACTGATCACAGTGTTTGGACACTTGTATCTGTCTCACTCCCTGCTCTATTTCATCGCTTCGGTTTTCATACATCTCACGTGGATTATGGTTTAAAATGGAAGCGTCTAGGGGTGCCTGGGTAGCTCAGTCAGTTGAGTGTCCCACTCTTGGTTTCGGCTCAGGTTGTGATCTCAGGGTGGTAAGATGGAACCCCATTTCTGGCTCCACAGAGTCTGCTTGGGATCCTCTCTCTCCCTCTGCCTCTCCCTTTGCTCTTCCTCCTGCTCGTGCGCTCTCTCTCAAATAAATAAATAAAAAAAAATCTTATAAATAAATAAATAAAATGGAAGCCTTTGTTGGCTCTTGAAAAGTCAGGAGTATTTGGAATCTGTTCCTAGGGCTTTTAAAAACAGAGGTTTGATCTGGTTTGAAATGACTCTGGTGGAGCACCTGGCTGGCTCAGTCAGTAGAGCATGAGACTTTTGATATTGAGGTTGTGCGTTCACACCCCATACTGGGCATAGAGGTTACTTAAAAAAATGACTGGTAAATCTATGCAGACAGAAACAGATTAGTGGTTGTCAGGGGCTGAAGAGAGGGAGGGAGGGAGAGGGAGGGAGGAGTGGGGAATGACTGCTTGATGGGTAAGGGATCTCCTTTTGGACTGATGAAAATGTTCTGGAACTAGACAGTATCTATGGCTGCACAACACAGTGACTGTACTAAGCTTCATTGAATTGTGCACTTAAAATACCTAAATGGTAACTTTTATGTTCTGTATATTTTACCACAGTAAAAAAGGAAAATTGGGGGCACCTGGGTGGCTCAGTTGGTTAAGTGACTGCCTTTGGCTCGGGTCATGATCCCAGAGTTCCAGGATCGAGTCCCACATCGGGTTCCCAGCTCAGCAGGGAGTATGCTTCTCCCTCTGACCTTCTCCCTTCTCATGCTCTCTCTCTCTCTCTCTCTCTCAAATAAATAAATAAAATCTTAAATAAAAAAAAAAAGAAAATTTGCTCAAGAGAAAAAAATGACTTCTTTGACAATATGACAAATACAGTAACAAGTAATGAGTATTTATCTTTGGGATGCAATTTGTTTCTCTTAATTTACAAAAGGGGTGGCACCTGGGTTGCTAGGTTGGTTGGACGTCCAACTTTGGTTTCGGCTTGGGTCATGATCTCAGGGTTGTGGGATTGAGCACCATGTTGGGTACCATACTCAGCACGGAGTCTGCTTGTCCCTCTCCCTTTGATCCTCCCCCCCACTTGCACACTCTCTCTCACTCTCTCTCAAATAATTTCTTTTAGTGCGGGGGCGGGCACCAGGTAGCTCAGTCAGTTAAGCATCTGACTCTTGATTTAGGCTCAGGTCATGATCCCAGGGTGGTGAGATTGAGCCCGGCATTGGGCTCCACTCTCAGCAGGTAGTCTGCTTGAGATTCTCTCTCTCTCCTCTCCCCTCTCCCCACTCTTCCCACTCACACTCTGTCTCTCTAAAATAAATAAATAAATAAAATCTTTAAAAAAATAAAAATAAAAATGTGGAGGAACTCTTTGTTATAGATGAATCCTAGCTATACATAGATACACACACACACAAACATGCCCCAATAATAAAATTTAAAAACTTATCATTTTTATCAAGTAAAGATCATTAATTAATGCTAAAACTGTCAGATCAATGATTTGGGAAACAAGATATTTACAAGGTCTTAAAGTACCATGCCACAGATTTTTTTATTAATTACCTATGAAAAATAGAACCCCAACAACAGAGAATTATGGCAGATACCTCCTTCATAAGTCAGTACCTTAGCATCACCAATAGTGGTATAAATTGATATTACACATCTCCAGCCAAAATGTGATGTAGTGGGACATACACGATATCACCTATGTAATTTTTTTCCCCAAAACACAGAATTGAAATCTAATCTCAAAAATGAAAACAAAAACCACACCAAACCAGACTGAGAAATATTCCACATGACAACTGTCCTGGACTCTTCAAAACTGTCAGTGTATTGAAATGAAACAAATAAAGGAAACGTAAATGTTCTTTATAAAAAGGGCCTAAAGAGACAGATAATCAAATTATATACATATTCCTTGATTAGCTACTAGATGCCCCCTCAAAAAAAGCTATTAAAGAGTATCTTAGGATGCATGAAAAAATGTAATTACAGGCTATATGTTAGATAAAATTATTGTATACATGATCATTCCTTGAGTGTGAATGCTGTTATTGCTGTGCAGGAAGCCCTCATTCTTAGAAGATAGATACTGAAGTATTTAGAAGTGAGGTAGATTGATGGACATAGGTAGATATGCACTTAATATCTAGATGTATACACATTTTCATATATATTATTTATATATACATAAAACATTACATAGTCATTGTGTGTGTGTGTTTAAAGGCTATTTAGATTTTTTACCTTTTTAAATTAAAAATTGGAAGGAAATTCCATCCTCTGTTTATCATATTTAAGGTCTATAATTTTGTTTTCAAAATTGCCTTATATATTTTAAGACAAGTAGTATGTGAAAATGTTACTTTAAGAAAAAGCTAGTATATTTTCAGTAAATTATGCTGGGACAAGTGGATATCCATAACAACAAAAAAAGTTCCTACTTCACACTATAAGTAAAAATGAACTTTAAATGGATCACAGACCTAAATAGAAAAGCTAAGAGTATAAGACTTGTAGAAGAAAACATAAGGGCAAGTATTTGGGAACTTGTGTTGGCAACAAATTTTTCAGATAGGACACAAAAGCACAAGTCAAAAGAGAAAAAAATTGATAAATTGGACTCCATCAAAATTCAAAACTTCTGCCCTTTGAAAGACATTCTTTGAAAGCTAAAGAAAGGAAAGAAAAAAAAAAAAAAACCAACAGATTGAGAGTGAATGTTAGCAACACCTACATGTGATACAAGACTTGCATGCAAAATATATAAAGGATTGCAATAATTAAATCAGGAAAATGACCCAATAAAAAATAGGAATAATAATTTCAGCACTCTACCAAAGAATATATGTGAGTGGTCAATCAGCACATGAAAAGAAGTGAAACATCATTATCCATCCAGAAAAGAGAAGTAAAACAAAATGTGGTATCACCACACAACCCCTTCTAGTATCTAAAATTTAAAAAGGGGTGCCTGGGTGGCTCAGTTGGTTAAGCGACTGACTTCCGCTCGGGTCATGATCCTGGAGTCTCAGGATCGAGTCCCGCATTGGGCTCCCTGCTTGTCGGGGAGTCTGCTTCTCCCTCTGACCCTACCCCTTCTCATGCGTGCTCTCTCTCTCATTCTCTGTCTCTCAAATAAATAAATAAAATCTTAAAAAAATAAAAAATTGGGCGCCTGGGTGGCTCAGTTGGTTAGGCGACTGCCTTCAGCTCAGGTCATGATCCTGGAGTCCCTGGATCGAGTCCCGCATCGGGCTCCCTGCTCGGCAGGGAGTCTGTTTCGTCCTCTGACCCTATCCCCTCTCATGTGTTCTCTCTCTCTAATTCTCTCTCTCTCAAATAAATAAAATCTTTAAAAAAAATAAAAAATAAAAAAATAAAAATAAATAAAAAATTAAAATTAAAATAAAATAAAATTTAAAAAGACCAACCAGGGAAAGTGGTGGAGGGGGCCTAGAGCAACTGGAACTCTCATACGTTGCTAGTGGGAAAGTAAAATGTCACAGCCACATTTAGAAAACAGTTTGATGGTTTTTTATAAACAGTTAAGCAAAGCACTGACCCAAAAGAAAACAAAATTTATGTCCACACTAAAATCTGTATGCAAATGTTCACAGCACCTTTATTCAAATGGCCCAAAACTGGAAACAACCCAAATATCCATCAATCAGTGAATGGATAAACAATTTGTGGCTCTCGATATGATGAAAACTACTCATCAAAACAAGCAACAAACTAATGGTACATGTGATAACAAAGATAAATCTCAAACACATTCCGCCACATAAAAAAGACATTATATTGATTACAAAGGCTTATGCTGATTACAAATTATACTACTTTTATGTCACATTCCATTATGTTGCATTCTTTAAAAGGCAAAACCATAGAACCAAAAGTACATCACTGGTTACCAAGGGTTGAAACTGGGGGAGGTGGATTGACTGTAAAAGGAGAATGAGGGAAATTTTTGAGATGATAGAAATGTTTTATATCTTAGTTGTAGTGCTAGTTACGTGACATCATATATTGATCAAAACTCACTAGACTTTACCCTTAAAAATATGAATTTTATTTGGTATAACTTATTGTTTCTGTATAATGTCTCTGTTCCTTTCTGGCCTATGTTACTTTTGGGCTCTATCTTTGTGTAAAGGATCCCTTTTAACATTTAATATTTCTTGCAGGCCTGGTTTAGTGCTCACAAATTCTTTTAGTTTCTAATTTAGCACCCCGAATATATCATGCTAGTCCTTTCTGGCCTGCCAGGTCTCTGTGGAGAGGTCTGCTGCCAGTCTAATGTTTCTACCCTTGTAGACCTCTTGTCCCGAGCTGCTTTCAGGATTTACTCTTTGTCTCTGAGATTTGCAAGTTTCACTATCATATGTCAGGATATTGACCTATTTCTATTGATTTTGAGGGGGGTTCTCTGTGCCTCCTGGACTTGAATGCCTGTTTCCTTCCCCAGATTAGGGAAGTTCTCCACTATAATTTGCTCCAATATATCTTCTGCCCTCCTCTCTCTCTTTCTCTCTCCCCCTTTCCTCTTCTTCTGGGATCCCAATTATTCTAATATTGTTTCGCTTTATGGTATCACTTATCGCTTGAATTCTCCCCTCGTGCTTGAATTCTCCCCTCGTGATCCAGTAGTTGTTTCTCTCTCTTTTTCTCAGCTTCTTTATTCGCCATCATTTGGTCTTCTATATCACTAATTCTCTCTTCTGCTTCATTTATCCTAGCAGAGCCTCTATTTTTTTTATTGCATCTCATTAATAGCCTATTTGATTTCAACTTGAATAGATTTTAGTTCTTTTCTTTCTCTAGAAAGGGATTCTCTACTGTCTTCTATGCTTTTTTCAAGCCCTGCTAGTATCTTTAAATTGCCATTCTGAACTCTAGTTCTGACATCTTACTTATGTCCATAATGATTAGGTCCCTGGCAGTCAGTACTGCCTCTTGTTCTCTTCTTTGATGTGAGGTTTTCTGTCTTGTCATTCTTGCAGAAAGTGGTTGCTTTTCTATTTGTAGAGTTGCACCTATTCTTTTGGGTCTCTGGTTGAGTTCACAGGTGTTCAGAATGATTTTATAGCTATCTAGCTGAATTCCTGGGACCAGACGAAACTAAGGTCTCCTACTCCTCCGCCATCCTGGACTATCTCTCCTCAAAGCTGTTTTTTCAACCATTTCAAAGTTATATGTAGGAGGACTATTTTAGCCTTTCCTTATTTTTCTACTTTAGCCCATAAAATATGAACATTTGTCTTCTTGAAAGATTAAGTACACAATCCTTCATCTGAAACCCCTGGGGCCTAATGCATTTTCAAATTCAGAATTGTTTGACTTGTTAGAAAAATATTATGATGTATATACCATAAATTTTAAAATACTCCCAATAATGTGGTATCATATAATCAAATACATTGATACTACTTTTTTTTTTTTTTTTTTTAGATTTTAAGTAATCTCTACACCCAACGTGGGGCTTAAATTTACAAACCCAAGATCAAGAGTTGCAGCTCTATTGACTGAGCCAGCAGGTTGCCCCCACACTGATATTTCTTTATTAAAACATGAATAGTCACATAAAGAGGCCTCAATAAGGAATAAAAATAGATTTATTTCAGTTCAAGTAAGGTTTTGGTCATCGAATGAAATGGCACAAACTTATTTTTATTTTTAAAATTTTTAGTATTGCAGAACTAAGGATGGTTTTAAGATAAGGATTTAAGTATTACAGAAAAAACCTTAGATCAGTCCTATCCAATACAGTGGCCTTGAGTGATCCATGGTTACTTAGATTTAAATTAAAGCTAATTGTAAGTATATGAAATGTAAAGTTTAAATATTAATTATTAAAACAAAAATTAAACCAGATCACAGAACTGTGTACATGGAAATTATAAATCCATAAATTATTAATAATGGTAAGTGAATTTGTAAAAGTTGTTAGATATAAAGTCATCAAAATAAAAAAATCAATTATATTTCCATATACCAAAAAAGTAGAAAAGGCATTTAAAAAAATTATACAATTTATAATAACATAAAAAATATCATTTATCTAGGAAAAACCTAAAAGATGTACAAGCCACTGCACTGAAAACAATATTGAAAAATTTAAAGAAAGCCCAAATAAATTGGGAGAATATACCATATCCCTGAAAGATTCAACATTCCAACATGTCATTTGTTTTCAAATTAATTTACTATCACCCTGATAAAAACCATTGCCAAGTGCTTTGGATAACTGACAAATTAATACTAAAATTTATTTGGAAATGTAAATAGCTAAGAGAAACCAAAACAATATTAAAGAAATAGAACAAATTTGGAAGACTTACACAGCCCGATATCAAAACCTATCATAAAAATGTATAGCCTCAAACTGGAAACAGCACAAAATCCTTTAAGCTGTCACATGTATGATTTTTGCATTCTCTCATCCATATTGGTAGAGGATTGAAACCATACTGTGAATATGAGAACTTAAAGAGCACTGAAATTAGGTGTAGGAGAGACACATCTTACCTTGGGGATGACATAGTTTCTGAATTTAATGTCACAGGTCACTGCATGAAGCAGGTTGTTTGGGACAAGGTCAATGTATCTCTGGATCTCATGCAATACTGCATTCGTGTAGGGCATGCGGCTCCTGTCTTGCATGCAAGGGGTCTGGTGTCTGCCAATTACACGGTCAATCTCTTCCTGGACTTTAGCTGATAAAACACAAATGAGACTGATGAAAAAAGAAACAAATGCATATACATTTACATGCCAATTCAGGTTATATGAACACTTTGAAGGTGTTCCAACATCATTATAAACATCAGTTATATGTCCAGAAGTACACCCTGCCCTCCATGCTGGCCATACCTGTGACTTTTGGGTGCTTCAGCAGTATCAGAAGACCATATCGTAGGGTGGTGCTTGTTGTCCCTGTCCCAGCTGCAAACAAATCAGCTGCAGTGTTTATCAAGTTTTCAGAAGTAAACTCCAACTGCTCATTGTACTTTTCCTAGGAATTATTTGATGCAATTATTTGCTGCTTTGCCAGCATATGTAATTACAATAAATCTAAAATAACACATGTTATAAAGTTAATCAAACTTAGAAACTAGAGAGTGCAGTGTTAAAATAACAACAATTGTATGGCATGGCAAATTGTATGGATTAGTTGACCCAATCTTCATTTCCTATTCCCTTACCCCTTGCTTGCCTACAAATTCCATTTCCTAGCCTCTTTTGCAACTACACTGGCAAACAACCGATTTCTTACCAATGGCCCATTTTTTTTCCTAAAGATTTTAATCTATTTATTTGAGAGAGAGCATGAGAGAGCGAGCACATGAGGGGGGGGGAGGGAGAGGGGAGAGGAAGAAGCAGACTCCGCACTGAGCAAAGAGTCCAATGTGGGGCTCGATCCCAGGACCCTCAATCCCTGAAGGCAGCTACTTAACTGACTAAGCCACCTAGGTGTCCCCAATGGCCTATTGATGTCACTTTCTTTCCTTTTTCTTACTACATGTCTACACAGATATGTTGGTGGAGGCACTGTAGACATCATCTTGAAACATGATGAACATGAAGCCTACACGGTAATAATGCTAAAGAAAAATGGAAGGCACCCGAGTCCATGATACTTCAGGGCTACTGTACAAGTCCTGGACGGCCCAACATGAGATTCTCTATACCTGAGATAAATAAACCCACTATTTCTTTAAAACATTGTTAATTGGGTTTTCTTTTGTTGGTAGGCAAACCAATCCTAACTGATAGAAATGAGTAAATTAGGGCCGTATCTTAAAAAATGGTATAAGCCAGGATCAAGAGTTTGCAATACTCTTCTTCTGTTATAGAATTTATGTGGATTCTATATTGCCTAAAAACTCATTATGAAGTTGAAAATGTGCAAAAGCTAACATGGCAGCACATCCTAGAACAGACTGTAGTGAGAATGGATTTACAAAGACAAATGGGGGCCAGCCGCTATGGTATTCCAGATGTAAGGTAGGAGGCAGTTTGGTCTAGGAAACAAGTACAGGAATTAATGCAGATACACAGAAGAAATATTACAGACATGAAGACAGAAAGTTTGGGCATTAACTGCCCATAAGGGATGAAGGAGACTGTAGGAGTAAGGCAAATGCTGAGAATAAGAGACTGAATAGAGATCTCATAAATTTTACGTAGGAAGAATAAAAGCACCTCACAAGGACAACTAACTAAAGTTGGTTTAAGGTAAGAGTGACACAAAATTGAAAACAATGGGGCCACTTGAAATACTGACTATGCAGGTCACTAAAATACAAAACAAAACAAAACAAAACAACCAAAACCAAAAACAAAACCTTCCTATCCAGTCCTCTAGGCCAACATTAGTTTAATAAGGTTCTTACAATCCCCAAGTGACCTGTGGCATGCCTAACATGTCATCAACTCCATTAAGACAGGCTTAATCTCAATAGCTGTACTTGCTAGACCCACTGGTAACATCAACGTCACACACTGTTCTAACCTTTCCAACCCAAAATTACTCTAAGGCCAGGAAAAAGAGTAGGGCACTTATAAACCATTATTAGCATTTCTTTTTTTTTTTAAGATTTATTTATTTATTTATTTGAAAGAGAGAGAACGAGAGAGAGAGAGAGAGCACATGAGAGGGGGGAGGGTCAGAGGGAGAAGCAGACTCCCTGCTGAGGAGGGAGCCTGATGTGGGGCTCAATCCCGGGACTCCAGGATCATGACCTGAGCTGAAGGCAGTTGCTTAACCAACTGAGCCACCCAGGCGCCCCCCATTATTAGCATTTCTATCTGTTGAAGTGAATTTGAAGAATCAGTGTTTACATACACATAGCTTATCAATTTTAGCCAATTTTATGCCTAAGTTTTCTTCTAAGAGTTTTATATTACATTTAGGTCTTTGATCCACCATACTTCCTCCCAAGATTAAATATAAAATTATCATATGACCTAGCAATTCTACCACCAGGTATACACCCAAGAGAAATTAAAACATAGGTATACACAAGGGGCGCCTGGGCGGCTCAATCATTAAGCGTCTGCCTTCGGCTCAGGTCATGATCCCAGGGTCCTGGGATCAAGCCCCACATCAGGCTCTCTGCTCAATGGGGAGCCTGCTTCTCCCTCTCCCACTCCCCTGCTTGTGTTCCCTCTCTCGCTGTGTCTCTCTCTGTCAAATAAATAAATAAAAAAATAAATAAAGCATAGGTATACACAAAAACTTGCACACAAATGTCCATAGATGCGTTATTCATAAGAGCCAAAAAGCCAGGGGTGCCTGGGTGGCTCAGTGGGTTAAGCATCTGCCTTTGGTTCAGGTCATGATCCCAGGGTCCTGGGATCGAGCCCAGAATTGGGCCCTTCTCAGCAGGGAGCCTGCTTCTCCCTCTCCCTCTGCCTCTCCCCCTGGATTGTGCTCTCTCAATCTCTCTCTCAAATAAATAAATAAAATCTTTAAAAAAAAGCCCAAACCCAGAAACAATCAAAATGTCCATCAATCAAGGAGTGGATATATAAAATATGGTATTTCCACTCTGGAATATCATTCAAGCACGTAGAGGAATGAAGTGAAAGAAGCTAGAACAAAAGACCACATACTGTATAATTCCATTAATATGAAACACCCAGAATAGCAAATCTATAGAGACAAAGTACAGTAGTGATGCCTGAAAGCTGGAGGGCTTTGGGGACAGTGGAGATGACTACTCAAGCTTATGGGGCTTCTTTTGAGGGTGATGAAAACGTTTGGTAATGGATTGTGGTGGTGGTTGCACAACTCTGTAAATACACAATTACTGAATTATACTTGAAATGTGGGAAGGGTGTGGCAAGTGAATTATACTCAGTGAACATATTAAAAACAAGAAAAAAGGAATAACAAGCTAGAATCTAAATACTCTAATGAATTCCAGAGTAACAATGCAGTTTTTAAATATACTATTAAGGAAATACTGTTAATTGATATATGAGAGATGTCAGAGCCCAAGATCATTGGAGAAGCTTCCTAGCATTAAGGAAATCCCTCACAATATGTGCAAAATACAAAAACATTCATATAGGTGCATTCTTCTGGGAAGGTGTCCACACTTTGTGTGTGTTTCAATAAAACTTTATTTATAAAAACAGGTGACTTTTGCAAGTCTTTGATCTAAATAAAAGTGTGAGGGGAACAGAGTTGGCAAGCCACCATCATTTTTTAATATTACATAAAAACAACAAAAGAGGGAGCTCTTTGAAGTTAGAAAAATATTCCTAAACCACACAATTCCCTTTAAAAGTTCCAGAAAACTAATTTCACATAAAAATAAACAGAAAATTAAGGTAAAATCTCATAAAAAGCTATTATTAAAAAAAAAAAAAAGAGGGGTGCCTGAATGGCTCAGTCAGTGAAAGCATCTGCCTTCAGCTCAGATCATGATGCCAGGCTCCTAGGATCAAGCCCACACTGGGCTCCCCACTCAGTGGGGAGTCTGCTTCTCCCTCTGCCCCTCCCCCCAATCGTGCTCTCTCTCTCTCTTTCAAATAAATAAAATCTTTAAAAAAAAAAAAGAGCAGAATAACATTTTGCCCACAAAACAGCTCAAATTGTAACCTACTATTTTATTTTTTAAGTAAACTCTACACCCAGAGGAGGAGCAAGATGGTGGAGGAGTAGGAGACCTAAATTTCGTCTGGTCCCAGGAATTCAGCTAGCTAGCTATCAAACCATTCTGAACACCTACAAACTCAACAGGAGATCAAAGAAAAGAAAAGCAGCAACTCTCTGAACAGAAAAGCGACCACTTTCTGGAAGGTAGGACAGGTGGAGAAGTGAATCCAAGGCGATATTCAGAAGATAGATGGTGGGGGAGGGGCCTCCGTCAGCTGCTACCGGCAAGGGATAGAGCAACAGAGCATAAAATCGGAACTTTTAGAAGTCGGCTCCACTGAGGGATGTCGCTTCAGTGGCTAAGCACGGGGTGGAACCCTCGCTGGGACAGTGTGGTCTCAGGACCCTCGGGGTCACAGAAAGACCGGGGGTGCCTGAGTGCGGCAGAGCGCCCAAGTATCGGAATGGGGAAGCCGGCTGCAAAGACAGAGCCGAGGTGCAGGCTCTCAGCTCGAGGTGGCCATAAACCGTGATCCACAGCACAGTCGGGCCACTGCTCCTCCAGCAGGGACCCAACAAGCGGCAGATCCGGGGATACCCCCCTTCCTCACCTGGGCAGAGCAGCGTGGGAGCACACCGCAGGAATCTGCTGGGTTTGGAGACTCCAAATGGGGTCATGAGCCAGAGATAGAAATGCTTGGTCACAGGCCAGGTGAGCATGGAGTGCGGCTGGAGACCGGGGAGACGGGAGTGACTGACTGCTTTTCTCTGGGGGCGCACTGAGGAGTGGGGCCCTGAGTTCTCGGTTCCTCTGGGGCCAGAGATTGGGAGGCCGCCATTTTCACTCTTGTCCTCCAAAGCTGTATGGAAAGCTTGCAGGGAACAAAAGCTCCCGAGAGCAAACCTGAGCAGATTACTTAGCCCAGCCCTGGCAAGGGTGGGGCAATTCCAGCCCCGGCAAAGACATTCGGGAACCACGGCAACAGGCCCCTCCCCCAGAAGATCAGCAAGAACAGCCAGCCAAGACCAAGTTTACTGATCAGTGAGAACTGCAAAACTCCAGGGCCAGGGGAATATAGCACATAGAATTCATGGCTTTTTCCCATGATTCTTTAGTCTTTCAAAGTTAATTTTTTTAATTTTTTTTTTCTATTTTTTAAAAATTTTTCTTCTTTCCTTTTTCAACCAACATCTTATCTTACCAATTCCTTTTTAAAAATATTTTTTAATTTTCATTTTTACAGTCATATTCTATACCTTCACTGTATTTAACCTTATTTTTTGTGTATATATATAAAGTTTTTCTTTCTTTAAAATTTTGGGAGGCAGTTTCTTCTAACAGACCAAAATACACCCAAAATCTAGTGGGTGGCTCTGTTCTATTAACCAGCCTGATCATATTCTTTTTTTTTTTTCTTTTCTTTTCCCCCTGGTTTCGGGTCTCTTCTGCTTTGTTTAGTGTATATTTTTCTGGGGTCATTGTTACCCTTTTAGCATTTTGTTCTCTAATTCATCTATTCTTCTCTGGACAAAATGACAAAACAGAAAAACTCACCTCAAAAAAAAGAACAAGAGGCAGTACCAACTGCCAGGGACCTAATCAATACGGACATTAGTAAGATGTCAGAACCAGAGTTAAGAATGACGATTATAAAGATACTAGCTGGGCTTGAAAAAAGCATAGAATATACTAAAGAATCCCCTTCTGGAGAAATAGAAAGAACTAAAATCTAACCAAGTCAAAATAAAAAAGGCTATTAATGAGGTGCATTAATAAATGGAGGCTCCAGGGGTGCCTTGGTGGCTCAGATGGTTGAGCATCTGCCTTCGGCTTAGGTCATGATCTCCAGGTCCTGGGATCGAGCCCTGTGTCGGGCTCCCAGCTCAGCAGGGAGTCTGCTTCTCCCTCTCCCCCTGCCTCTCCCCTTGCTCATGCTCTCTTTCTCTGTATCTGTCTCAAATGAATAAATAAAATCTTTAAAAAAAAAAATGGAGGCTGTAACTACTAGGATGAATGAGGCAGAAGAGAGAATTAGTGATATAGAAGACCAAATGATGGAGAATAAAGAAACTGAGAAAAAGAGAGATAAACAACTACTGGATCATGAGGGGAGAATTCGAGAGATAAGTGATACCATAATAGAAAGAATATTAGAATAATTGGGATCCCAGAAGAAGAAAGAGAAAGAGGAGCAGAAAGTATATTGGAGCAAATTATAGTGAAGAACTTCCCTAATTTGGGGAAGGAAATAGGCATTCAAGTCCAGGAGGCACAGAGAACCCCCCTCAAAATCAATAAAAATAGGTCAACACCCCAACATCTAACAGTAAAACTTACAAGTCTCAGAGACAAATAGAAAATCCTGAAAGCAGCTCGGGACAAGAGGTCTATAACCTACAATGGTAGAAACATTAAATTGGCAGCAGACCTCTCTACAGAGACCTGGCAGGCCAGAAAGGACGGGCAAGATCTATTCAGGGTGCTAAATGAGAAAAATATGCAGCCAAAAACACTTTATCGAGACAAGATGTCATTTATGATAAAAAGCTTCCAGGAGAAATAGAAACTAAAAGAATTTGTGATCACCAAACCAGCCCTACAAGAAATATTAAACGGGGTCCTCTAAGCAAAGAGAGAGCCCAAAAGTAACATAGACCAGAAAGGAACAGAGACAGTATACAGAAACAGTCACTTTACAGGCAATACAATGGCACTAAATTCATATCTTTCAATAGTCACTCTGAATGTAAATGGGCTAAATGACCCAATCAAAAGACACAGGGTATCAGATTGGATAAAAAAGCAAGACCCATTGATATGCTGTCTGCAAGAGACTCATTTTAGACCCAAAGACACCTTCAGATTGAAAGTGAGGGGGTGGAAAACCATTTACCATGCTAATGGACATCAAAAGAAAGCTGGGGTGGCAATCCTTATATCAGACAAATTAGATTTTAAACCAAAGACTATAATAAGACATGAGGAAGGACACTATATCATACTTAAAGGGTCTATCCAACAAGAAGATCTAACAATTTAAAATATCTATGCCCCTAACATGGGAGCAGCTAATTATATAAGCCAATTAATGACAAAATCAAAGAAACACATCAACAATAATACAATAATAGTAGGGGACTTTAACATCCTCCCCACTGAAATGGACAGATCATCTAAGCAAAAGATGCCCCTAACATGGGAGCAGCCAATTATATAAGCCAATTAATGACAAAATCATAGAACACATCAACAATAATACAATAATAGTAGGAGACTTTAATAACCTCCTCACTGAAATGTAGATCATCTAAGCAAAAGATCGACAAGGAAATAAAGGCTTTAAATGACACATAGGACCAGATGGACTTCACAGATATATTCAGAACATTCCATCCTGACACAACAGAATACACATTCTTCTCTAGTGTACATGGAACATTCTCCAGGATAGATCACATCCCGGGTCACAAAATCAGGTCTCAACTGATACCAAAAGATTGGGATCATTCTCTGCATATTTTCAGACCACAATGCTTTGAAACTAGAACTCAATCACAAGAGTAAAGCTGGAAAGAACTCAAATACATGGAGGCTAAAGAGCATCCTACTAAAGAATGAATGGGTCAACCAAGAAATTAAAGAAGAATTAAGTAAACTCTACACCCAATGTGGGGCTCAAACTCATGGCCCTGAGATCAATAGTTGCATGCTCGGGATGCCTGGGTGGCTCAGTTGGTTAAGCATCTGCCTTCAGCTCAGGTCATGACCCCAGGGTCCTGGGATCGAGTGCCACACCAGGCTCCTTGCTCAGTGGGGAGCGTGCTTCTCCCTCTGCCTGCAGCTCCCCCTGCTTGTGCTCTCTTTCACTCTCTCTCTCTGACAAATAAATAAATAAAATCCTAAGGAAAAAAAATGAGTTGCATGCTCTAGGTGTCCATACTTTTAATCAGATTCTCAAATCAGCTGATCACCAGAAAGATAAAAATCATTGCCCTAATAGCAGAGAAAGCAGAGCATGGAAGTATTTGTTTCTTCCCTCTTCCAGTTTCTTCAAACCATTGCACCACCTTCCTCACTTCATTCCACCTAGAATACATGATTTGAGCAGTCCAGCTGAAATCCAGGGACAATTCTTTGACAGTCACCTTCATCAGCACCTTTGACTCCTTGCCATGTTAGCCTACTCATCGGTTTCTCATTTCTGCCCAGAGCTACAAAGTGATTGGATAAAGTAATGATGGCCTCAGATGAAGGAATTTCCTTCTCTAGAATTAGTCTTTACAATGCATTCTGGATTCTGCCTCTCCTCAGTTCAAGGAGGATGTTGCTTCTATACAAGTGTCCTTATGGCATTACATTACTTTTGTCACACGATTTCCAGCTTGACCCCATCACTCATCAAATTCACTATTCAGATTTACTATCTGAATCTTTCACTCCTTGGTTAAATTTCTCAAATAGGATATCTGTTCTTATTACTAAAATCTCCCATACAGTCCCTACTTATCCTCTCCTCCAACTAAAACCAGTCTCTATAGATCTCTGAGATGTGATAAGATGGACAATTTGATTTTATTTCAGGATCCTCTGTATTTCCATGGTCCAGACTTCCATCAAGCCAAAGTCAAGAAATGAAAAATCTCACAGATAAGAAAAATCTTATCATACAGATCATTCTACAGGACTCCCAGGATAATTTTCCCCAATAATTATTTGCATCCCACTCTTGTTCTGGCTCATACATCTACCTGATCAAATCAAAACTCTTCATGCCAACATTCAGGCTTACAGTTATTTGGCAGACACCAACATCCAACTCTGTATCTGTCCAAATTCATTTTTGGTTACATTCAGTGAAGATTTCCCTTTTCCACCCATCTAATCTCTTTGCTGACACGCACTTCTGAACTTCTCATCATACCATTCTACCAATCTGAAATTCCCTCCCCTATTCCTTATTGCAAACATTTGAAGATCTACATCAGCCCTCAGGACAAGCAGGAAGCCCAGCTAGATTAAACCTTTCCTCCTTACTCTCCCACACGCTGTGACCTGATCACATATACCTTCATTGTATGGCTCAATATTTTGTAATTTCTAACTTGTCTGTGTTTTTATTTCCCCTAAAGTGTATATTCTCTTTCTCTTCAGGTAGAAACTTAACAAATAGGTTCCACGTATTCTAGTTATTTAACAATTCAATCCTAGATTGAATGATGCTCCATGATGCTTAATCCAAATCCATGCATACCTAAGTACCTAAGTGTCAGTCAAGCATTTCTTGCCTGACAATTTAAACATCCTCATAAGTACAGATCTAATCAGTAAACAAGAAAAATGCAGGCAAACAAATAACGGATCTATAATTAATATTTTACCTGTTCCATTTTCATCAGGAAATAATCAATGAAGTCCCGAGGATTGTTAATGTCCAAGGATTCTTGGTGTTCTTTTATTTTCTCCAAAATGTAATTTTTTACAAAAACAGAATTTTTATACATTGTATTATGACTTCCTGGGAGATAATCAAGGAGAGCGGGGAAGCTATTGTAGACCTTCAAGATTTTAAAAAAATTATTAAATTTAAAAACATGTATTGAAGACATATATAAGACAATATATATGACATATATAAGACAAGCAAAACAAAACAAAACAAATCTCAAGGAGGGGGAAGAAGCTCATTTCCACAGTTACCACATTATAATATCCAAAATGTCCAGTTTTCATAAAAAAAAAAAATAAGATGAAGAAAAAATGGTCTCTGTCTTCTGGGGGAGCATTTTATATTGTGCGTATAAAGTAATTCTCTATGCTCATAGAGATATCTGAGGGAGAAAACTATGACCAAATGATGAAATATGACAATAATTTCCTATACTCACACATCAACCTTACAGTATTATTTTTTTTTAAGATTTTATTTATTTATTTGAGAGAGAGAATGAGAGACAGAGCATGAGGGGGGAGGGTCAGAGGGAGAAGCAGACTCCCCGCCGAGCAGGGAGCCCGATGCGGGACTCGATCCTGGGACTCCAGGATCATGATCTGAGCCGAAGGCAGTCGCTTAACCAACTGAGCCACCCAGGCGCCCCAACCTTACAGTATTAAAGCATCTTTACGTCAATTCTCTTTTTTCTTTTATATTAATTCTTCCCTACAACCGTGAAACATAGAACGCCATGAATTACTATGATTCACATTTTATAGATGAAGACTGAGTTTAAGGGAGTTTGGACAACCTGATATACAGCACAAAGCTACTCCATCATCAGTGCTTCCTGGCAGCATCTGTGGTCCCAAACATTTTCTCTGCTTAAAGGAGATATTCTCTTCCTTCCTAGATTAGCATATTTCTGCTAAGTAATGTGATGAAGAGGTCACTAAGTGTGAGTGGAGGACAAACCTTGTGGGCAATGGGAACATTTCAGCAAGGGCCTGGATGCCCATTGAGTGCTATGGACATGTTTCTGGGCAGTCACCAAAACTGGACTTTGGGATTTAGTGGAAAAACCACAAGCCAGGGAGTCAATAGGCTTCAATTGGACAGCTCCATACTTGGACATTTGTCTTCTTGTCTGTGAAATAAAGGTTTCGACTGTTTCTCAGATGCACACTCCATGACGCTTGCCCTGGGCAGGAGTGTGGTATTCAAAAATTCACTTCACTGAGTATGACCAGTGAAAATGTCAGACTAGACAGCTCCAAAGGCAGGACACTCCAAAAAAAGGCTGAAAATTTTGGCAAAAACCATGAGAATCAACTTGTCACAACTCTAGAAAACAAAGGCTTATAGCAATCAAGTGAATGCTGAATCAAGAAAAAGGCAACTTGAAAATGGTGGAAAAACTTTGTGGAATTTTTAATTTACCTTTTTCCCACCTCCTTCCTCAGTTTGGCAGTGGTCTTAACAAAGGTAGCTTCTTGTATGGGATTCTGGTTTCTAGTGCAAGAGACTAGAGCAGACCTTAAAAAAAATTGTGTTTTCTCTGTTGCAACTTCTCTGGGGTAATCTGAAGGACTGACACAGACTCTTGTCTTTGTTTCATCTAACCTGGAATGCAGGGTGGAAAGCAGCAGGCCTGCCTCAAAAACTCTGTAAGGCAAATGAATAACTCACAGCCTCCTGGGGCAAAGACTAGTTAAGGCATATGATAGAGCACCAGAATCCTGGGAAGAAAAGCTGGGGCGAGAGTATCTTCTGGAAATTAGGGCGTTCAAATGTACCCATGTATACTGAGGAATTTACACATTTTAAAATTTAGAAAGCAGGATATAGGCTAAAAAAAGACCTCAGAAGACCCTAGCTTTCACCTCTGGCTGATCTTGGCTCAACGTAAGCAACAAGACTGAGAAAGAACTGAAAACAGTCTGATGAAAGCACTGAAGGAGTGCCCCAGCCCAGAACCAAATTTGGAAGAGTTCGTTCATTTGTTCGTTTGTTTTTTGTTCGTTCATTCGTTCCTCCCTCCCTCCCTCCCTCCTTCTCTCTCCTCTCTCTTTCTTCCCCCACCCCCCTTCTCTCCCTTCTTTTCAGCTCCTCACATTCAAGGAAAACTCCATTAAAACACTAGCTAAACACAAGTTAAAGGACAGAGATTTCAGAGACCACACATGACAAAGAAGAAGAGACTTAGCAAACACGGTCCAGAAAAGTCACAAAATAAACAAACATCTATAGCCTATAGAAAGCAAAAAGGGAAACAAACCTATAGCAAGCAAAACAAACAAAACAAAACAAATCTCAAGGAGGGGGAAGAAGCTCATTTCCACAGTTACCACATTATAATATCCAAAATGTCCAGTTTTCATTCACTTCACAGCATGATCCATACAGAATTTTGGATTTGTCAGAAAAAAGAGAGGATCTTGAACTCACATGGATCCATGGGGAGCTCAAAATCCTGAAGTTTTCATTAAATCTCTTGAGGAAACCAATTAAAGTCTGATCTGTATAATCAAAACGATGCTGGAAAATAACGGAGCAGATCACATTGCAGGAAGCACAGCCCAGGACAAAAGTGGGATCACAGGGTAAGGCTAAAGAACAGGAAAGATTTAGAAAATACCATTAAAAAAAACATATAAAAATCTTTGTTGTTGATAATAGGTAAAGGTAATTTTAGAATCTCTAAAGCAATAGTTACCTAGGAATCCCCTTTCCAGCAAAAATTTCAGCATGCTTAAAATCAACACATCACTTTTCCCTTAAATGGGAAGTCCATTCCATCCTAGTTTTGTTTAGTAATAGTCTTCCAAATACTCTAGATCACTACTTATGTTTACTTGATTCTGACCCAAGGTGACTATTATTTTGAAGAGCAAAAGAAAAAACTTTAAAGAAGCCACTTTTAAAAACACCTAATGGGGGCGCCTGGGTGGCTCAGTTGGTTAAGCGACTGCCTTCGGCTCAGGTCATGATCCTGGAGTCCCAGGATCGAGTCCCGCATCGGGCTCTCTGCTCGGCGGGGGGTCTGCTTCTCCCTCTGACCCTCCCCCCTCTCATGTGCTCTCTCTCTCATTCTCTCTCTCAAATAAATAAATAAAATCTTTAAAAAATAAAAATAAATAAATAAATAAATAAAAACACCTAATGGGGCACCTGACTGGCTCAGTAGGAGGAGCGAGCACGTGACTCTTGATCTTGGAGTCATGTATTCAAGCCCCACCGTGGGTATGGAGATTACTTAAAACGAATAATTAAAATAAATAAATAAAAGCACCTAATAATTCAAGTTATCAATGCAGAATCACACCTGTCTGGTAAGCTTGTACACTCCTGTAGGAAGGAAGAAACAGCTAGGGACCTGGAAACCTTTTTTAGACAATGAATACTTGAAGTGAACTATGTGTAAAATCAGCAGAGGAAAAGATTAAAGGATGGAAGATGATGGGAAAATTCAGGTATTTTGATGGAACAAACATAAAAAAGCAAAAGCTATCCATGTTGTATGAGAAGAAAAACTAATATAAATGAATTAAAATTATAGTACAGATTTGTTTGACTAAGATAGAAGTAAAATAAGAAATCTTCATTTCAAACTTAAATCCAGCTAAGGCAAAGAAAAAGGTTAAATTGTTAAATACAGTTCTAGGGTGCCTGGCTGGCTCAGTAGGTAGAGCATGTAACTCTTATCTCAGGGTCATAAGATCAAGCCCCACGTTTGGCATGGAACTTACTTAAAATATAAAAAAAGGAAAAGGCAATAAATGGAGTTCTTGTATTTCTTTATTGCAATATAGAAAATAATTTTCTTCTCTAGGAAATAGTGTCCATCATCACCAATCAGGCCTCACATTTACTTAGACAGCCTGCCCTCTTGTGGAATTCTGGAGTATTTCTATAGACAGCCATTCACAGAAGACCATAGTTATAAAATTTTTTAAAAGATTTTATTTATTTATTTGACAGAGGGGGAGCGAGAGCACAGCAGGGGGAGCAGCAGAGGGAGAAGCAGGCTCCCTGCTGAGCAGGGAGTCTGATGCGGGGCTCAATCCCAGGACCCTGGGATCATGACCTGAGCTGAAGGCAGACGCTTAACTGAGCCACCCAGGTGCCCCTAGTTATAAATTTTTTAACTGGACTATCATTTAGGTCAATTCTATCATTTTACAGATAAATTAAAGCAGAGGAAAAAATTTTTAGTGAGAAATATTTAAATGAAATTGCTATAAGCAAATGATCAATAAGCTTTCTCTGCAAAAGGTTCCCAAATTCACATCATTGATGTAATTAAGGGTGACCAGAATCCAAAATGAGGAGACAATGAGAGGGAATTAAAAAATGGGAAACGTGTTTGGTTAACTGCTCCTATTCCAGACTCTTTTTTTTTTTTTTTAAGATTTTTTATTTATTTGACAGAGAGAGCATGCACAAGTAGGCAGAGGGAGAGGGAGAAGCAGGCTTCCCACTGAACAGGGAGCCCGATGTGGGACTAGATCCCAAGACCCTGGGACCATGACCTGAGCTGAAGGCAGACGCTTAACTGACTGAGCCACCCAGGTGCCCACAGACTCTTTTTCAGTTGAAATACTTGAGGCCACTAAGCTTTCAGAAAAACTTATTTTAGAAGGTAGGGGATAATTTGGGAAGGCCTTGAGATTTCTGTGTGTGTGTGTGTGTGTGTGTGTGTGAGATTCACAGCTAAAACCTGGTTTTTAATCTTTCACTTCTTTTGAGAGAATTTAAAAGCAGGGTAATTCGGAATCCAGACTGAAATTCAAATTCATTGTGACATGCACTTCATAGGTCACTAGAGCTGGCAGAGGTGGTTACATAATTACCATAAAAGTTCTAACCCTGGGCCTCCTGAGTGGCGCAGTCAGTTAAGTATCTGCCTTGAGCTCAGGTCATGATCCCAGGGTCCTGGGACTGAGTCCCACGTCGGGCTCCTTGCTCATCGGGGAGTCTACTTCTCCCTCTGCCTGCCGCTCCCCCTGCTTGTGTGTGCTTGCTCTCTCTCTAACAAATAAATAAATAAAATCTTAAAAAAAAAAAAGTTCTAACCCCAAATCCAGCTGTGTTTTAAAATGCACATGGAATTCTGTTTTTATTCAGATGATGAGGCCAATAGATAGGGAAGATAGCCATTGAAAAGAGAGTTTGTTACTCACAGTTCCCAAGAGGAGAAGTGCATCATACAGGGCCACATGGAGAAGGACCAAGGTAGGTCAGGAGGCAGGAGGAACAAGGGGAAAGCATGTGCCAGAGCCTTTACCAGGGTTTTCATGGGAAGGAGCAAGCAAGGCAGGGTAGGTATGCTGAGTAAATTTAGGTAGGTATGCTGGAGAGCTTGAATAGTTGCAGAGGGCTATGGGCTATAGCGGTGTTGACTGTTGTCCAGTAACTGCCCTGGGTTCATTTAGAGCAGGGAGAGTATTGGCTTGGTGTGTGAGAATTTGGTGAAGGAGGCAACTTGGGGGTATGTATGGGCCTTGGATAGGCTGATTTACAAATCAAAGACAAGCTTAAAGATGCGATGTTTGCTGTATCTAGTAAATAGTACCCCTAGGAGGGGAGGTTGCTCCCTGGTTCTGCAAGGCCCCTAAGATGTCAAAACATCACAAAATAGAGAAAACGTAAAACATGATTAATAGACCAAGAAAGGAGAGTAAAATAAGGAAAGCTGAAAGCAGAGCCAAATAATAAGGAAGGCAGGGTAAACAGTTCTTAATGATAGCTGAAATCTAGTTAAATAAATCATTTTATAACCTGGTATTTGTGTAAGTCTCAGGATTATGCTATAGCATATATTTCTTAACATATATTGAACAGTATTAGAGTAAATAGGGAGCAACATCAAAAAACTCAAACTGATCATTTTAAAATAGTTGTTTACACTGGTGCAGCCACTCTGGAAAATAGTATGGAGTTTCCTAAAAAAACAGAACTACCCTATGATTCAGCATTTGCACTACTAGGTATTCACCCAAAGAATACAAAAACACTAATTCAAAGGGATACATGCACTCTGATGTTTACAGCAGCATTATTTACAATAGCCAAATTATGGAAGCAGCCCAAGTATTCATCAACAGATGAACAGATAAAGACGTGGTGTGTATGTGTGTGTATGTATACACACAAAACGAAATATTACTCAGTCATAAAAAGAATGAAATCTTGCCATTTGCAATGACAATGGATGGAGCTAGAGAGTATTATGCTAAGCAAAATAAGTCAGTCAGAGAAAGACAAATATCATATGATTTCACTCATATGTGGAATTTAAGAAACAAAACAAATGAGCAAAGGGAAAAAACGAGAGAGAGACAGAGAGACAAGCCAAGAAACAGACTTTTTTTTTTAAAGATTTGTATTTATTTATTTGAGAGAGAGAGCACACACTCAAGTAGGGAAAGGGCAGAGGGAGAAGGAGCGGCAGAGAATCTTAAGCAGACTCTGTGCTGAGTGCAGAGCCTGATGCGGGGCTCGATCTCATAACCCTGAGATCATGACCTGAGCTGAAACCAAGAGTTGGACGGCTTAACCCACTGAGCCACCCAGGCACCCAAGAAACAGACTCTTAACTGTAGAGAGCAAACTGATAGTTGCCAGAGGTGAGGTGGGTGAGTGGATGGGTGAAGTAGGTGATAGGGATTAAGGAGTGCACTTGTGATGAGCACCGAGTGATGTATCATTATATTGTACACTTGAAACTAATAAAAAAAAAAACTGTGTGTTAACTAACTGGAATTTAAATAAACTCTAAAAAAATAGTTGTTGAAAGGGAAATCCCAATTGATGAGGGCAGCACTAAAGATGCCTAAGCAATTATAACCACAAAAAGGTATCATTACTGGCCAGAAATGTAGACATGGGCCTTGGAAGAAACCCTCCAAAGATCAATGAAGTTGACCGAACACATACAGACCAACTAAGTAAAAAGCACATGTCACTGGTTACAGGTGCTCCATAAGGGTGTGATGAAGTCATTTCCACTGTGTCCACTTGACAAGTATCCCCTGGTGACAAGTTCTGAAATAGGTAACCCACATTTACACTACGGGAAAAATACCGTTCTCTAACTCGGAAAAAAATGGGTCCCCAAATGTACCTTCATGACATAATGATGTGGAAATAAACAAATTTGGGACAGAAAAGGATTAAATGACCTTTTATACCCACATTGTAGGCACAGTCATGAAAGGACACATAACAAGCATAGACACACAAAAGCTCCCTTGGCTCTTTCTGCTGCACACCCTCTGTCCACATGAGGGCCGAAATGTTTCCAAGGACATCAGTAGACGCGAGAATAGCCTGCCAAGGTCAGAGCTATAGAATAACCCACCATTGGTTTTTCTCAATTCTTCTACAAGGTGGCAGGCTTCCTCTTGAACTCGGCTCTCAAGGTCACTCTTCCCCATCCCCAAATTCCGCAGGGTCATGAGGGAGAAGCGCCGTAACTCCTTCCATCTCTTTCCACTGGTGAAAAGGAGTCCTACCAGAGAGGAAACAGAAACTGGGAGGGAGGTCCTAGGCAAGGAGGAGGAAGCTCATCCTTGGCAGCCTTGCAAATGGGCCGAGTTCTGCTGAGTTGCTCTTCAAATTCCAGTTCTCCATCCTTCCCAACCCCATAACCAGTGTTGAACGTGCGTACATGTACACGTACCGTGTCCTTTATTAAGTTTTTCAGCTATTGGGAAACTTCCTCTTGCAGAAAACTCTTCTCCCATATCAATCAGGGCTTCCTTCACTGCTTCATACCCATGCAGCACAACAGTGGGCTTCGTGCCAAGATACAGAGTGAATACAGGGCCATAGGCTTTTGAGAGCTAAGAAATTCAAAGGAAATGCATATATTAGCAATTTGTATTTTGTGCATGATTTTGTGTGTGTGTGCATGTTAAGCCTGATAACATCATCATACTGTCGACGTTTTTATTCTGCCCAAAATGGCTTCAAATATTTCTCGATCTTATATATAAATAAGATTGTTACAGCTGACACACACAGAGGGCCTCTGCTGTGACAGGCAATGGCCCGGGGGATGGGTACTCAGTTTATTACAACTGATGATCACACATCAACACCTTGAGCTAGGTTTATTTACCCTGTTGTACAGATAAAGAGACTGAAGTTCAAAGAATAGAACATCCAAATTTCAACCCCACTTAGCCAACCTATTTTTTTTTTAAAGATTTTATTTATTTATTTGAGAGAGAGAGAATGAGAGACAGAGAGCACGAGAGGGAAGAGGGCAGAGGGAGAAGCAGACCCCCTGCTGAGCAGGGAGCCCGATGCGGGACTGGATCCAGGGACTCCAGGATCATCACCTGAGCCGAAGGCAGTCGCTTAACCGACTGAGCCACCCAGGCGCCCCGAGAGCCGGGCAGTTCTTAATCAAGTGCAGCCATGCCTCTTCTCTCTGCCCTCCTGCTCCCTTCTGGCCCTGCTCTCCTCTCTCTCGCTCAGGGATATGTGCTCTCCCCTCAGACCCTCCTCTGTCTTTTTTTTTTTTTTTTTTTAAGATTTTATTTATTTATTTGAGAGAGAGAATGAGAGACAGCACGAGAGTGAAGAGGGTCAGAGGGAGAAGCAGACCCCCCGCTGAGCAGGGAGCCCGATGCGGGACTCGATCCTGGAACTCCAGGATCATGACCTGAGCCGAAGGCAGTCGCTTAACCAACTGAGCCACCCAGGTGCCCTAGCCAACCTATTTTTTCTGAGTCTCCAGTGCCTACCTTGGGACCAGGACCCAGCTGTTTCAGGATCACCTGTAAAGCTCAACCCCTGGAGATTTTTTTTTTTTTTTTTAAGGATTTTATTTTTAAGTATTCTCTACACCCAGTGTGGGGCTTGAACTCACAACCCCAAGATCAAGAGTCGCAAGCTCTACTGACTGAGCCAGCCAGGTACTCCCATCCCCTGGAGATTCTGACTCAGTAGCCTTATGATGGATACTAGAAATCTATATTTTAAAAAAACCCACCCCAGATGGTGCTAATGCCCCCTCCATTTTGAGATCTGCTGGTATTACTAACACCAAAGGCAGTGCCAGGACATGCAGCATCTCATGGAAGAACAATTTCTTCTATCCTGCAGCATTCACAGGGTATAGACAGCAGCTTTGTGTGGAATCCGAGGATTCTGTTACCATCCATCTGGTCCTGATGATTTCTTATTTCTTGCATTCATTCAAGTTAGTTCTGAACCCAGTTATTTCCTTGACATCAGGCACAATTTGCTTCTTCAGAGTTCAATTTTCATGGCTATTCTGAACAACACACACAGACTACATAATAGATGACTCCTCGAATGAAATCTCTAATCACAAAACACCTCCCTTACCATTTACCTTCAGCCAGAAATCATAGCAAATGGCTGTGAAACAAAGAAAGGCAGCAGAATTCCTGGCTTTTGCCACTTCATTATTATTTGTTTTAAGATTTAAAGATTTTATTTGAGAGAGAGTGAGCACATGAATGGGGAGTGAGTGTGGGGAAGGGGAATGGAGAGATTCTCAAGCTGACTCCATGCTGAGCATGGAGCCCAATGAGGGGCTCGATCCCATGACCCTGAAATCATGACCTGAGCCAAAACCAAGAATCAGACACTCAACCAACTGAGCCACCCAGGCACCCTGGACTTTATTATTTTAATGCTACCACAGAACAGCCTAAATGTTTCTTTATTCATAGAAAACGTTATTTTATTCCACTATTCTTTTTTTTTTTTTTTAAAGTAATCTCTATGCCCAACGTGCGGCTCAAACTCATGACCCTGAGATCAAGAGTCGCATGCTATATTGACTGAGCCAGCCAGGTGCCCCTTGTTCTAGTATTCTTGACAATAATTCACAAGTCGTATTTGCTTTCCAGACATACCTTGATGTTTTTAATAGATTATAATTAATTTTAATAAATATATTTTATTTAAAAGTAGAGGTTGGGGCGCCTGGGTGGCTCAGTCATTAAGCGTCTGCCTTCGGCTCAGGTCATGGTCCCAGGGTCCTGGGATCGAGCCCCGCATCAGGCTCCCTGCTCAGAGGAGAGCCTGCTTCTCCCTCTCCCACTCCCCCCTGCTTGTGCTCCCTCTCTTGCTGGGTGTCTCTCTGTCAAAATAAAATAAAAAATAAAAATCTTAAAAAATAAATAAATAAATAAAAGTAGAGGTTAACCTACATACCCTTTGCAAACTGCTAGAGAATCATAAAGCATACTTACATTGCTTAAGGATTTGCTGATGTCCTTCACATCTACCTGGAGGATATTTCCAATGAAAGGGAGAGGAGTGGGGCCAGGTGGGAGCTTCCCCTTTCCAGAGCTCTGTTTCCAAAGTGAAAGGAGAAGCCAAAAGGAGAGACAGAGCACTAGAACCACAACTGGATCCATGGAGGAATTCTCTTCTTGGACAACTGTGAGCTTGAAATCTAAAGCTTTTATAACACTCCCTGCTAATTCAACATGTCCCTCTGACTCATAAAGTAATCAATCGGCTGGATTTACTTTAATCGCTCTTTTGAAAGGACTTTGGCCCACTGATAATGATAAAAATATGGTGTTCTTTACTCTTCTTTTGCTTCTGTCTAACACTATGCCCCGAGATTCTGGTCTAACGGGTCTGGGGTGGAGCCCAGGCACTGGTAATGTTTTTGTTTTTTGTTTTTTTAAACACTCTAGGTGGTACCAATTGAGAACCAGTGAAGTAAATTACTTAATCACAAAAACTGCAAAACATTCTGGATTCTCAGAGTAATGACCAGTTGAGAATTTATGATTTGGGAGGAAATCCTTGTACACAAAAACGTTTATCCTTTAATGCTTTTTTTTTTTTTCTTAAAGATTTTATTTATTTATTTGAGACAGAGAGAATGAGAGACAGAGAGCATGAGAGGGAGGAGGGTCAGGGGGAGAAGCAGACTCCCCGCCGAGCAGGGAGCCCGATGCGGGACTCGATCCAGGGACTCCAGGATCATGACCTGAGCCGAAGGCAGTCGCTTAACCAACTGAGCCACCCAGGCACCCGCTTTTTTTTTTTTTTTAAGATTTTTTTTTTTTTTTAAATTTATTTGACAGAGAGAACACAAGCAGGGAGAGAGCGGGAGAGGTAGGCTCCCTGCTGAGCAAGGAGCCCGATGTGGGACTCGATCCCAGGACCCTGGGATCATGACCCGGGCCGAAGGCAGCCGCTTAACTGACTGAGCCACCCAGGCGTCCCTATCCTTTAATGCTTTATCAAACACCAGTATATTTTGTCCTAGAAAATGAAAGCCTTTTGAAATATTTTAGTGTAATGTACTAACATCAAATATAAACTAGGTAACATAACCCTTGAACATCCAAATATGTATCAAGTAATTAGCTAAGAAAATTTACATATATTTACCATCAAGCCCTTGTGCCCACACCCCCCAACACAAGGAAAATGAAATTGATTTTACAAGTGGAGAAAGGGAAATTTGGAGGCAACAGGAGGTCCATCCAGCGTTGCACAGCTTTTAAGCGACAAAAATGGGATTTGAACCTAGATCTTTTGAGGCCCATAATGATGCACTATGGCTTACACCACAATTATAGGAAAACAAAATCGAACCCCCAAACATTAGTTCCTCAGTATGTATACCTCACTGACTGTTCACAAAATAACAGGCTTCACTAAGTAGAAGTCTTTATTTGATTCCAAGGATAAAAGAGCCATGGGTTCTCAAAAGAAAAAAATAAAAGATAGGGATTCTTTCCTCTCCATCACTGCAGAGGTGAAACTTGCTCAATAGAGAAAAGAGCCAATCTCAGAATTGAGGGGGCAAGACTTGAGAAAATATGGTTTCCCCCACCTCGCAATGACCTCCAGACATAACTTCTTCTGTTGGTTTTTTTTTTGGCCTGCCACTGTCAAAAATAATGGAATGAAGTATGCACAGCAAAGAAGGCAAGATTTTAAAACAAAAGGTGTAGATTCAGTGGAGAATGGGATGCAGGGAATTCATTAAATAGACCCACAGGACTGGGACACCTGGTTGGCTCAGTGGGAGGAGCATGTGACTCTTGATCTCAGGGTTGTGAGTTTGAACCCCACATAGGGTGTAGAAATTACTTAAAAATAAAATCTTAAAAAAAAAAAAAGACCTAACGAACCACCACCACATGCTGACATGAACAGATGACATTCAGTGTTCATGAGGATCTAGGTATCACTGGAATGATAAATATACTTTATCAGATCACTAATGGTAATGCTTGTACAAAGGGATGTTCTCTAAATTGATCAGTACAGTTATGTCTCAGCTCTTTTACTAAAGAAAATTAAGTTTTATCAAGACCTCAGTTAGTGTTTTATTCCTCATGATTACAGGGATATTGACAATTTATGGAATTTTCACACCTATCATCTTTCTTTTGATACACGAAGTTACCTTACCTAAGATAAAATTATTCCCATTTTAAGGATGAGGCAGCTGGGTCTCGGGGCTGTAGCACCTTTTTCCAAGGACACACAGACTGCAGGTGGTAGAGCTCAGAAGCCACATGCCCTGAGTGGTGCATGCTTCCCTACAAGAAAAACATTCAGTTCAAGTAAGTTTCTTCACATTTATTGAATGCTTACTGAGTATGATTCAGCATTCTATGACTTACCTTCATCAGTGACTTTCAAAATGGCAGCACAGGGTAGTTATAAGCATGGGGTCAGAAAAGATCTGTAACCTTTAGAACTTGAGTCCAGGTCTTGGTGAAACTTCGTAATTTACCAAGGACAAAGAGAAGCATTAATTTGCTGCCTGGCTCATAGCTCTAGTTCTAAAAGAGCCACACTACCTAATGAACTCCGTGATTGTTTTGTTTGTTTTTAAGTAGGTTCCATGTGAGCCCAACATGGGGCTAGAACCGATGACCCTGAGATCAAGAGTTGCACGCTCTACTGACTGAGCCAGCCAGGCACCCCTCCATGGCTCTCTTTATAGCAATCATTTTTATTACTTGGGAGACAGGTGTCCCTGCTCTGTTCCTCCCTCTTTCTGAGGCTCCTGCCTGGCCCTTTCTCCTTAGAAAATGGAAGAGTGACAAATGATTCAAGATAGAAGTCATCAGAAATCCCTAGTGGAATCCCTAAATTAATTTTTGGAGTGAGGAATTGGTGACTTGGTGAGGTGAAGTGCCATCAACTCATCAAGTACAAGACCTTGTCTTAGAATCCAGCTTTCCCATTCCCAGTTCGGTAACCTTGCACAGTGAAGGGATTTCCCATCGCTGCCCAAATGGGTGGTCAGCAGGGTATCAGCATGTGGCCTTCCACAGTGAGAGTACTACAGACCTCGGTTAAAGAAACCTTTCATTGAAGCATAATATACCTAAAGTCCTAAAAGTTCTGCTCAGTGAGTTATCATCTGAACATATACTGTGAAACCAACACACAGGCCAAGAAAAATTTTGCCAGGACTGCAGAAACCCCATTATGCCTCCTACTGAGAATCTTCCTCCTCACTAAATGTATCCAGTATCACATCAAATGTTAGTGTTGCCTGTTTGTGAACTTTATATAAACTAAATTATACATTTAGTATTTTCACTTCATATTGTTGCAAATAGCACGTTTTCTTATAGTGTCTTATTTTATAACTATTCCACTATTTTTTTCCATCATATTGTGATGGACATGTGGGTTGATTCTAGTTTGAGACTACTATGAATAGTATTATTAATTTCCTATAGATGGCTTTTTTGTATCCCAATGTATTGGTTTTCTGTTCAGTATATATAATTGCTGGAGATGCAGGTGTTTTCTTATAGTAAATACTGCCAAATAATTATCCAAATGTTTGAAAAGTTTTACTATGAGTTGCCAGTTACTCTACATTCTTGCCAACACTAAGTATATTCAGTTTTTCATTTTAACCATTCTGACAGATATGTAATAGCTCACTGTAGTTTTGTTTTTTTCTTTTAAAGATTTTATTCATTTATTCGACAGAGAGAGACACAGTGAGAGAGGGGACATAAACAGGGGGAGTGGGAGAGGGAGAAGCAGGCATCCCTCTGAGCTGGGAGCCCGATGTGGGACTCAATCCCAGGACCCCGGGACCATGACCTGGGCCGAAGGCAGACGCTCAACGACTGAGCCACACAGGCGCCCAGCTCACTGTAGTTTTAATTCACGTTTCCATTACACTTCATGATGCTGAGCGCTTTTTCAGATGTCCATTGACAATATCAATTCTTCTTTGTGAAGGGTTTGTAGTTTAGATATGAGCCCATTGCTGGCTTCATAGATATATATTCATGTATTTTACTTTTAATAATCCTAAGTGTACATAAAAGTCCAAAGTCTGTACAAAGAATTTCCTTATTTTGAACATTTGAGAGTAAATCGCTGACCTTAAGTTCCAAAACCAAAATATTTTGGTATTTCCTAAAAACAATGCAATTCTCCCCTATAACCATAATATAATTTTCAAAAGCAGGAAACTAAAATTAATGCATTAGGACCACACAATCCTCATTCTATTAATGTTTCACCAAAAGTCCCCATGACATCCTTTATATTCAGTTCAGAACCTATTATCACATGTTGCAAGAAGTTGTCATGTCTCCTTAATCTATTTCAGTCTGGAATAGTTCCTCAGCCTTCCCTTGACTTCCATGACCCTTGAAGATATATGCTGGGTATTTGTAAAATCTCAATTTGGGTCTGGTATTTCCTCATGATTAGATTCAGGTTATGTATATCTTCCCCCACCCCTCAAAGATTTCAAGTAATCTCTACCCCCAACTTGAGGCTACAACCCTGAGATCGAGTCCCACGCTCCACCAACTGAGCCAGCCAGGCGCCCCGAGGTTATGCATCTTTGACAGGAATATCACAGAATGCTTTTTCTTCTCATTGAATCCTAGTAGATGACAACTTCAATCTGCCCATTATGGGTGTTCACTTTGATTACTTAAGAGTGCCTGGCAGTCTCTTCCACCATAAAATTATATATATATATATATATATATATTTTTTTTTTTTAAAGATTTTATTTATTTGAGAGAGAATGAGAGAGCACATGAGAGGGGGGAGGGTCAGAGGGAGAAGCAGACTCCCCGCCGAGCAGGGAGCCCGATGTGGGACTCGATCCAGGGACTCCAGGATCATGACCTGAGCCGAAGGCAGCCGCCCAACCAACTGAGCCACCCAGGCGCCCCTATATATATTTGTTTTTATTTTTAAAAAAGATTTTATGTATTTGAGAGTGCCCAAGCAGGGGAGAAGGGACAGAGGGAGAGGGAGAAGCAGACTCCCTGCTGAGCAGGAAGCCCCATGTAGGGCTCGATCCCAGGACCTCAAGATCATGACCTGAGCTGAAGGCAGATGCTTAATTGACTGAGCCACCCAGGTGCCCCTTAACAGCATTTGTAATTAAATATTTTGAGGGTAGACTCTTTGAAACTAAATAACTATTCAAGTTTTCAATGGTATTTATTTATTATGGAATCAGGCATTCAATTACTTTCACAGGTTACAATCCATTATATTATTGTTTTTCAAATTGTCTAATGATGGGATTCTTTGCTCTTTTTACATAATTCCATCAACCTTTGAGCAATTTCTTAATTTTCTAACTGTAGTAATATATTCCAGTCTCATCTCCTACTTCTCCTGCTCTACTCTCCAATCTGCCATTTCTCCAGAGTCCTGGTTCTTAATAAAAAATGTGGTTTAGGGGTATCTGGGTGGCTCAGTTGGTTAAGTGTCTGCCTTCAGCTCAGGTCACGATCCTGGGGTCCTGTGATCCATTCCCACGTGGGGTTCCCTGCTCAGAGGAGAGTCTGTTTCTCCCTTTTATCCTTCCCCTGGCTTGTGTTCTCTCTCATAAATAAAATCTTTTTTTAAAATGTGCTTTAGAGGGGCTCCTGGGTGGTTCCTTGGTTGAGTGTCCAACTCTTGGTTTCTGCTCAGGTCATGGTCTCAGCACCATGAGATCAAGCCCCACATGGCATTGGGCTCCTTGTTCAAGCTGGGAGCCTGCTTCTCTCTCTCCTGCTCCCCCTGCTTGTGCTGTCAAATAATTAAAAATTTAAAAATCCTAAAAGAAATTAGAACTCTCATACTCTGCTGGGGAGAATGTAAGTTACACCCACTTTGGAAAAGACAGGCAAACAGAACATTGATGTGACCTCTGCGGACCAAGGGTTGAAGTGACAGGAGCACCAGCCTCCCAGGCTAGTGTTATCAGATCTGACCCATCCAAGCGCCCCAGCAGGGCAAGTTCACAGGTTCAGAGAACACCAAGTCCCTCCTCTGGCCAAAACTAGAGCGTCCTTCTCAGAAAATGAGTTTGTTTGGTCCACATGACCCCTGAACCTCCCAGGAATGTGTCCTTTTCCACCAGGATTTTAAACTACGCAGGGGAACTTTCTGCAGAGCTCAAAGAATTCACTGGGCATCCAGAGAAGAAAAATAACCCTAGGAGGAGTTCTTACATTTTTCTATCAAAAATTCAGATTTTCAGGGCGCCTGGGTGGCTCAGTTGGTTAAGCGACTACCTTCAGCTCAGGTCATGATCCTGGAGTCCCTGGATCGAGTCCCGCATCGGGCTCCCTGCTCAGCAGGGAGTCTGCTTCTCCCTCTGACCCTCCTCCCTCTCATGCTCTCTGTCTCTCATTCTTTCTCTCGCAAATAAATAAAATCTTAAAAAAAAAAAAAATTCAGATTTTCAGAGCCCTAAGATATTTTATGCCAAAATTTAACTGTTTTCCTTTTCGATTTCTAACTTTTGAAGTTATATTATTGTTCATTTTCACACGCTTGTCATAAATGCTCTTAAGTATTAGATGGCACATTATTTCTGCAGTGAATTTTAGCTCTATTCTACCCAGTGAGTACATCCATTGTTTGTATTTTAAAATTATTGTGCAATACTGTCTTGGGTGCCTTCTTTGATCCAAAGATTTAGGAGTTACAAAATTTCCAAGCAATTGTTCTATAATTTAGTTCACACTTTGTAATTATCCTGAAATGGGACTACAGGAAATGATTTATATTACAGTAACTTTTTTAAAGGTTGAGAATCGTTTGTAGTCCAAAATGGTTAATTTTAATTGTTATAAGGTCACCTGCTAATAACATCTGTGCGACATTTAAAATTACATCACTCCTCTATTCTTTTTTAAGGAGGCTCCATGCCCAGCGTGGGGCTTGAACTCAGGACCCTGAGATGACCGGAACTGAGAGCAAGAGAACCATGCTTAACTGAGCCACCCAGGTGCCCTCCTCTATTCTTCATCTATAGGAGTTTTAACCGCCTACTGAATCAGCTGAATGTTATGTGTGAATCTCCAGGGATGGCCAATGATGGATATAAATTTTAGGTTGGGGGCGCCTGGGTGGCTCAGTGGGTTAAGTGGCTGCCTTCGGCTCAGGTCGTGATCCCAGAGTCCTAGGATCGAGCCCTGCATCGGGCTCCCAGCTCAGCGGGGAGCCTGCTTCTCCCTCTCCCTCTGCCTGCCTCTCTGCCTACTTGTGCTATCTCTTGGTCAAAAAAATAAATAAAAATCTTAAAAAAACAACTTTAAATTTTAGGTTGGAATTTTTTTCCTTCAACGCATTGACAATTTTATGGTCTTCCTTTTGTTAAAATAAGATATATGCAGTCTACCTGATCTCTGTCCCTTAGTGACTATGCTACTTTTACATTTCATTAAAGAACTTATTAAAGCTAAAAAAGGAATGAAACCTGAATCTGACCACCTTAGTTGGGTAGGTGGTGGCAGAGTACTGAGCATGAAGAGAGGCAGGCATACTTTATAAATGTTCTTAAATACTCTAGTGAAGTGGAGCAGCTCACGTAATCCCCCACCCCCCCACAGACCCCTAAGAGACCTCTCTTCAAATGGTGATATTTAACCAAGCCAGTGATGGATATGAAGTAACAAGACTCAGGAATAAACAAACAGAAGACTCAGAAGTGTGACTTGGGGGGTCAATCTGTTGATTGATCTGGGTAGGGCACAGATTTGTGAAAGGGAGATTAGGAAAAATTATGGACAATTTACGCTTTAGGACTGTGTTTCTCATAACAGACTCGCAGACATAGCTCAGGAATTCGAGTTTTTAAAAAAAAATATTTTAAAGATTTTATTCATTTATTTTAGAGAGAAAGAACATGAGTGGGGGTGCAGAGGGAGAGGGAAAAGCAGACTCCTTGCTGAGCAGGGAGCCAACATGGGGCTCGATCCCAGGACCCCAGCGTCATGACCTGACCTGAAACCAAGAGTTGGACGCTTAACCGACTGAGCCACCCAGGTGCTCCAAACTTCACTAGATTTTGGTTAAGTTACATCTTCTCTGAATGTAATGGTAATGGTAGTAAATCAAGTCATGACAATAAGTGATTCCAAAAAACTAAAGAGCAAAAGAGATTTAATAAATTTGTATCCTTAACTATGATTCCTTGGCTTAATTTGGTAACCATAATTGATGGTGAAGTAAAAAATATAGTATGTAATTTGTGGAGATGTACTAGCTAATACAGCAAATAGGATCATAAAAACTTAACTACCATTAATTTAAAAAGAAGCTCAAATTGAAACAGTCTTCTCGTAAAGTATTACTTCAAACCACTAAGACTAAAAAATCATATATAACTGCTAAGACATTAGTGAAAGATGCCATCAAACACATTTGCTTAGAAATGTTCAAGTTCCAGGGAGCCTGGCTGGCACAGTCCATTAAGCATCTGACTCTTGGCTTCTGCTTGGGTCACAATCTCAGGATTATGAGACTGAGCCCCACCTCCGGGGCTGTGATCAGCAAGGAGTCTGCTTGGGATTCTCTCTCCCTTCCCCTCTGCCCCTCCCCACTGGTCTCTTTCTCTCCAAGAGAATGAGAGAGAGAGAGACAGCACATGAGAGGGGGGAGGGTCAGAGGGAGAAGCAGACTCCCTGCCGAGCAGGGAGCCCGATGCGGCACTCGATCCTGGGACTCCAGGATCATGACCTGAGCTGAAGGGAGTCACAACCAGCTGAGCCACCCAGGCACCCCATAAATACATCAATCTTTAAGAAATGTTCGTGTACCACTTTCACTACACCTCTCAACACATTAGGAACTGTCTAGTGATATGGAAGACTCAATGAACAAAAAAAGCTAATAAAGTCTTTTTCATGACAAATTTGTCCAACTGAAGGAATTCAAGTACTGTGTTGAGCATACTCTTTTACATAAAAACAGAAGCAGGGAGTATTCGCTTCAGTATCACAGAATTAGAATATTTGTTCCCTTCTGCCCCTTACTAAAATCTAGAACTAAAAGAACATAAAAGGATGAGAGAGGTATTAAACTCCCAGAAGAGAAGAGATGGCACCACAAGTTTTGGAAGCTGAAAATTAAATTCATGGGTTCTAACAGTCTCAACGGGCTGGAGCACGAGTTCTTAAGCTCACATTTGGGAAGTTTGAGTGACTCATCAGGCAACCAAGTAAGAATGTCAAGTAGCCGGATGTGAGTTCAGGAGAAAGATTCTGGCTAGAGATATAACTTTGAGTCATCTATATAAGGCAAGGAGGTAAGACCATCAAGGGAGCCCCAAGCCTTGCTTGGGACATTCTAATGGGTCAAAGACATAAGAAATAGCTAAGAGGACTAAGAACCAGAGAAGTAGGAAGGAAAACCAGGCGATGTGTTTGCTAGAAACTAGCAAACTAAAGAAATTGCTTAGTGGAGGGGCACCTGGGTGGCTCAGTCATTAAGTGTCTGCCTTCGGCTCAGGTCATGATCCCAGAGTCCTGGGATCGAGCCCCACATCAGGTTCCTTGCTCGGCAGGGAAGCCTGCTTCTCCCTCTCCGACTCTCTCTGCTTGTGTTCCCTCTCTCGCTGTCTCTGTCAAAAAATAAATAAAAATCTTGAAAAAAAAAATGTTCCAATGGAAAGAGAGGGATGACTGGAACAGGTTCAGAAAACAATGGAAGAGAACAACAAAAAAAGTGAATACAGACAACTTTCCAAGGAGTTTTCCACAAGAGAAAGAAATGGGGTACTTCTGTTGGCTCTAGCTGGCTCTAACTAGGACAATATATCCATAGTAACAGGAAAGGAGGCTACATGGGCACAAATGCTGGGAGGTTTATAGATGCCATCCTGGCAACTTTTTCAAGTTCTTTTCTAATTCTATTTTCTCAGTGCCAACAGGGAGCAAGGTGAGAGGGAGGAGTTACTACAGATGTAAAACCATGATATAGTCACTGGAGAACATAATAGAACAGACTAGGGAAACTCAGTAGGACTACTAAGCAACCAAGTTACAGGGATGTTTGGTCAGCACGACTGGCTGGTGAATATTTCCACTTAAGAAAAAACACACCTCTCTGTATTTTCATCAGACTGAATATTCTCTCAAAATGGTTTTCCTTCTGAATCCTAGCTCAATTACCCTATGGCAGAGATAATCTGATCTGCATTGAATATAACATTTTCCCAAGAGACAAACAACCTACAGAAATGGTTCAGGGAGCATTCAGGAACTCTCTTCCCAGGGGCGCCTGGGTGGCTCAGTCGGTTGAGTGACTGCCTTCGGCTCAGGTCATGATCCTGGAGTCCCGGGACTGAGTCGAGCTCCCTGCTCAGCAGGGAGTCTGCTTCTCCGAGCTCTGACCCTCCCCCGTCTCATGCTCGCTCTATCTCATTGTCTCTCTCAAATAAATAAATAAAATCTTAAAAAAAAAAAAAAAAAAGGAACTCTCTTCCTCACAGTCTGATATATATACAGGGCCCAAATTATTCCTATTTTGCCCTTTATGTTCCTCTATCATATACTATGAATTTTATTTTATTTTTAAAAATTTTTTATTGCTTCATTTGACAGAGAGAGACACAGCGAGAGAGAGGGAACACAAGCAGGGGCAGTGGGAGAGGGAGAATCAGGCTTCCTGCTGAGCAGAGAGCCCGATGTGGGGCTCGATGCCAAGACCCTGGGATCATGACCTGAGCCGAAGGCAGATGCTTAACTACTGAGCCACCCAGGCGCCCCTGAATTTTATCTTACATTCCTACATCCTATTTTCCTCTCTCAGTACTATTTACCCCTCCTACTATACATTTTCAAGGTCTCTTCTTTCTTGTTCTACCCTTGTTTTGCATGATATCCTACCACTTCCAATTTCTGGTCTTTTGTCAAGACCCTACAGTTTTCAAAGTCTGCTCTGAATTACCCACTGTCCAGTTGAAATCTTTATATGATATATGTGTAGAGTACTAACAAATAAAATTAAGTCAACATAATGTTGAATCACAATGGCAGTCAAGACTTTCGTTATTATTTCACCTGAGCCATTATTTTTCTGAAAAAATAATTTGATGAGAACATCTTATAACAAACATTTATTTGGTAAACTATTTTATAGAAATAGACCTTAAAATCAAACAATTTCTTATTTAAACAAGAGAAAGCATAATCCTAATCTTTCCCCCATCAAAGCCTACTCCATAACTGAAGTACCCCAAACCCATGAACTGTACTGCTAAAAGGGGGGAAAAAGACATTAAACTTCCACAGGAAGACTGAATAAATCTGGCAGTGGTTAAGTACACATCAGCCTGTACCCAAGAATATTACCGAGCCTGAAAAATTAACGGAAAATCTAAACTTACTATGAATACTTCTTTGTTCTTATAAGGCTCAGAAAATTATCACATATTAATTATGCAATGGTACAAGTTTCATTATGTAAACGGATAGGATCAAAAAAGTGGATAATCTGAATTTTAAAACCAATACAGGTAAATCACTAGACGTAAACAAGAACTTTTAAAAGACAGTCTTTAGCTCCACTTTAAAACACACATTCAGGACTGGAATCCTCTGAATTTTCTAGTATCTTGAAAATCCCCATCTTCTCTTTAATCGGTCCTGAGGCATTCATTTGATCTAAGAGAAAAATATATAAATATTTATTTTTAAAAAATTATACAAACATAAAAAGGAATCTTAAAGGAGATGTCCAATATGTCGTTATAGAGTCATCTGTCCAAAGCCTAAAAACCCACAGAAATGTGGGACCCTTTATTCCTTAATCAATATTCAACATAGCAAAAGTGAGAAAGTAAAGTATACTCCTCTTATTACAATGAAAACCGGCCTCTAAGAAACAGACAAATATCAGTTTGCTAATCAAAATCACTTCTGCTGAATTTAAGATACACAGGTATAGAGCACCAATGTGAAATTACATTCTGAGATGTTAAAAAAAATAAAAAGCCCAATCATGGTTAGTTTAAAAACTGGGAAGCAAGATACCATGAAAATTTATTTTCATACACACCCCTCACCGCTAATATGTGGTCTTTTACATTTTTGTCAATGATAGCTATGGAATGAAATCTCTACTGGTTTTGAATGGCATTACTCCAATTTCTTTGGATGTTGAAGCATCTTTGTTAACTGGCCACTTCTTTACTGGTAACTGCCTGCTCAAGTTGTCCATTTTTCTTGCTGACTTTTGGTTATGTGTATGTAATAAACACTTTCTATTATGTGTTGCACATATTTCTGTGATTTGTCTCTAATCTCTGTTCATGGTATCATGTTTTTATACAAGTCTTTAATGTAATAAAATCTATCAATCTATTCATTTAATTTTGTACCTTAAGAATTCTTTTGCTGTTCTAAAAATCATGCATATATATTCCTATGTTTAAAAAGTTTTGCTTTTAATATTTAGGTTTTGACCAATTAATCTATCTAGAATTTGTTACGGAGTATGATATGAGGTCTCCCAGCTGTTGATTAGAAATGTCCCAGCATCATGTATTTGAATAACAAGAATTCTCCCTCTCTAGTTTGAATTGCCATTTCTGTCATTTACTGATTTTCCCCACAAGTTTGGTTGGCTTTCTGAATTTGCCAAACCACTGGTTCATTTATCTTATCATATGCTAATTCTAGCCTTGATTATTGTGACCTTTAAATTGCGTCTTAATACATGGTATGGAATATTCTGTTGTTCTTGAAAACTGTCTTGGCTCTTGGCCCTTTACTCTTCCATATAAATTTTTAAAACTGCCTGTCATAGTTCTTTAAAGTCATATTGGGGTTTTAATTAGAAAATCATATAAGAGGGGCGCCTGGGTAGCTCAGTGTCTGCCTTTGGCTGGGGTAATGATCCCAGGGTCCTGGGATCGAGCCCCACATCCGGCTCCCTGCTCAGAGGGAAGCCTGCTTCTCCCCCTCCCACTCCCCGCTTGTGTTCCCTCTCTTGCTGTCTCTCTGTCAAATGAATAAATAAAATCTTAAAAAAAAGAAAGAAATATAGGTTAAGTTGGGCAAGAACTTATATTTTAACATGTACATATTACACATGACACCCATGAATACAGTTAAATATGTATTTATTCAGTCCTATGTTTCATAATTTTGCCCATAATGGCCTTAAAGGAAGTGTTACATTAAATCCTAGGCATTTTAGTTTTGTAGCTATTGGAAGCATCTTATTTTCGAAATAATTATTGCTGATATGCATACTATTAATTAATAACAACCTTCTTTAATTCTATTCTAAAAACTTCTAAATTCCCTTAACTTTCTGTGGAGATGATTATATCACCTGCAAAAATTATACTAAAACTAAGTACTACTCCCCTAAACCTACTTTTATTATTTTACAGTGTTAGGACTTCCTTGTAAATTGTGCAATGTTGTGTACTGTACAGTGGGAGTGAGACCTGCTATCCTTGAATGCTCTTGATTTTAGTAATTTACTGGATGGATGCATTTTACCAGATTAACAACATTCTTTTCCATGTCTAGTTAAAGAAATATGAGGTGATTATGACGTTATCTCAAGTGGGTTTTCCGTACCTAGTTCTCCTTTATTCAGTTAATGCAAATATTTTCAGATATTACATTATCCTTGCATACCTTCTATACAACTGATTTTTTTTATTTTAAGATTTTTATTTTTTTAAGTAATCTCTACACCTAATGTGTGGTTTGAACCTACAACCCCAAGATCAAGAGCTGCATACTCCAGACTGAACCAGCTGGGCACCCCTATATAACTGATTTTTATTTAATAATATATTTAAGATTTGGTCATAGGGCTTTATCTTTCTCATTTTCGTGAACTATTTGAAAACTAAAATAAACATGCAAATAACCCAGAATATGGGCGCCTGGGTTGCTCAGTCGGTTGGGCATCTGCCTTCAGCTCAGGTCATGATCCCAGGGTCCTGGGATTGAGCCCCGCATCGGGCTCCCTGCTCTGTGGGGGAGCCTGCTTCTTCCTCTGCTTGTGCTCTGTCAAAAAAGTAAGTAAAATCTTAAAAAAAAAAAAAAAAAGAACCCAGAATAGCTAAAACTTATTTTGAAAAAGAACAGAACTGGATTCGCTCCTCACAATTTCAAAACTGACCACAAAACTGTTAATAATCAAGACAGTGTGAAAGTGACACAGGATTGACAAACAGATAAAGGGGCCAGAATTTAGAGTACAGAAATAAACTATTACATTTATGATCAATTGACTTTCAATTAACATTGCCAAGGCAATTCAATAGGGAAAGAATAATCTTTTCAACAAATGGTGCTGGGACAACACCGTAACAATATGCACAAAAGAATTTAGACCTTTACCTCATACTCTACAGAAAAATTAACTCAAATGCAAGAACTAAAACTAATTCTTCAAAGAGAACACCATAACCTTCATTAGGCAAAGATTACTTAGACATGACACCAAAATCATGAGTGGTAACAAAAAAAGATAAACTGGACTTCATCAAAATTAAAAATTTCTGACCTTCAAAAGACACTAATTAACAAAAGTGCAAGACAAGGGGGTGCCTGGCTGGCTCAGAAGGTAGAGTATGTGACTTTTGATCTCAGGGTCATGAATTTGAGCCCCACACTGGGCGTATAGTTAAAAAAGAAAAAAAAAGAAAAAAGAACATGCAAACTAAGCCACAAACTATGAGAAAATATTTGCAGAACATGTATCAGATAAAGGGCTTATATCTCAAATATACAAAGACTTCTCTCAACTCAATGAAAAGAAGACAAAGAGCACAATTTTAAAAAGAGGTATTTGAAACGAAATTAAAGACATCAGGAAATTAAATCAAGTCATGTGCTCGTTAATGTTTAACGACTGACTCCCCTGATGCCCTGCCCCACCAAAAGGCCCTGATTTGTAGTTTTTCCCCATCTCCATGGTATTAAATATCCCTACCATCAATACCAAAGTACCAACATAACAGTATTGAAGTAGGGTTGGGAAAAGATGTGCAGCAGTACAGCATTATACAGTATTTCCAATATACAGATACAATACACACAATCAAGAGCACAGATACTAATAGTACGTTAATAATATAACTAGGAAATGATGAATTTTAAATATTATATTTGTTTTCAAGATAATTTATGGTTGCCATTGTAGACATCCATTCATTATTCTAAAGACTGATAAATAGGGGCGCCTGGGTGGCTCAGTCGTTAAGCGTCTGCCTTCGGCTCAGGTCATGATCCCAGGGTCCTGGGATCGAGCCCCACATTGGGCTCCCTGCTCTACGGGAAGCCTGCTTCTCCCTCTCCCACTCCTCCTGCTTGTGTTCCCTCTCTCGCTATCGCTCTTTGTCAAATGAATAAATAAAATCTTAAAAAAAAAAAATAAAGACTGAGCAATTTATCCTGCTTCAGCTGTACAGACAGTATCCTGTACAGAATAACCAAAGAAATGATACGGAAAAGTTCTTAATAAACTAATTCTAGCTAATAAAGGAATAACAAGACAAGAAAATCACCATTTTGCAATCCTTAAGGAAATAATGGTTCTAAACAATCATCATCAATGGATACTAAAACCATCAAGTCAAATAGAAGGACAGAAAACTTTCTAAGATCAGCCTGAATCAGCTGACCAATCTTAGCTCACTAAAAATAAACTCAGATATATATGCTGCCTGGTAGGATTTAAACTCTGACAACAGCTCTTCTGTCTTGGCTGCTGACATACCATCCCGACTAAGGAAGACATGGAAATGTCAGGATCACGTGAACCATGGCCACACTGGCAAACACCAGACGCACCCAGGAACTAAGGTGATCAACTTCAACAACCATCTACCCAGATTACTTTGGGAAAGTTGGTATGGCGCATTAGCGCTGGAAGAGGAATCAGAGGTTTCGCACATCTGCCAACCTCGATAAACTGTGGACCTTGGTTAGTAAGCAGACACTGGTAAATGCTGCCAAAAACAAGATTGGAGCCGATCGTATCGTTGATGAAAGGCCATCAGACTACAAGATTCTGGGAAAGGTAACGCTCCCAAAGCAGCCTGCCATCAGAGAAGGCCAAATTCTGTAACAGAACAGCTGAGAAGATTAATGGTGCGCTGGGTGGGGGCTGGAAGGTGGGAGCTGTGTCCTGAAGCCACATGGAAGGAGCCTCATTAAATGCTAACAAGTGCTCTTCTCAAGAATAGAATGACGAAGTATTTCTAAGCAATGGAACCTGGATCTAACGAAGCCTGTACAGCTATGTACATAGCTATGTACACTTCTCAGAAAATAAGTAGAATGAGGAACAAATCAAAGGACAACACAAAAGGGGTAAAAAATAATAATAATCAGCCAATTCCAGAATGTAGGTCATTGCATAGGGCAAATAATCCAGTTTTTGTCAATGACTTGGAAAAACAAAAGTGAGGAGGGTGTTACAGAAGAAAAGAGACAAAGCCAACAATGAAATTTGGAACCTGATTCTAACTGTAAAGATTTGAGACCACTGGAGAAATCTCGATATGGTCTAGCTAGAAAGTTTTAGTGCCAATTTTCTTAAATGTAATAATGTAATGACACAGTGACTATGTTTAAAGATACATTCTTCTCAGTAAAAGATGCCTGAGTAAAAGATGGGTAAAATCTCATGATTTTAAGATTCTGACAAGAGAATCACAATGAAAAAAGATTGGTTAAATGCTGTGGACTAGTGGCTGAATGAATTACATATAGGGATACATAAGTATTACTATTCTCTCTTTTTACAAGTCTGTTTCAGTTTCTGTTAAAGGAAGTAAAAGCAGGATACTTGCCAATAAGGTCACTTCGATCTAACAACAACTCCAGATCTTTATCACTAATGACCTTCTCTCTTGATCCTTTTACTTCCCTATAAGAAAACAAAATATTCAAGTCCATATGAGAAATCAAAACTGTGAATTACATTCTTCTAAAATTAAAAAGCCTTACCTTTCATAATCTCTAGATTTTAATAATTCCATTAATTCCTTAGGGTCTAAGAAGTTCTTAGATTGATTTAATCCAGACTGACCACCTTTGAAATGATCTAGAAAAAATTTTCAAGAGATTCAAAACACTGACAATTACTTTTAAAACCAAAATATACTACATTACAAACCAATCAGAATGGCTTACGTTAAAAAGAACAGGCAAAGTCAAGTGTTGATAAGGAAGAAAAGCAACCACAACTCTCCTACTTCATTGGTAGAAGTATAAAATGGTATGTCCACCTGGGGAAAAGGTTAGCCGTTTCCTAGAGGTAAACATACACCCAAGGAAAGACCAAGAACAAACAAAGGCATACGTCCACAAACACTTGAACAAGAGCAGCTTATTCATAAAAACCAAAATCTGGAAAACAATTTAAATGTCAACCAACTAAAGAATAGATACATAAAACTATTAACTTCTAAAACACAAACATAAACGAATCTCAAAATATTATGCTGAACAAAAGTAGCCACATATATACAAATGAATCCATATATGAAGTTAAAGGAAAAAGGAGTCTGTGTCAGAAACTGGAACAGTGGTGCCTTCTACCGAGGGACAAGGGAACATGGAAAATGACTGGTGCACAAGGAAATGCTTTTGGATGAGGGACAGGTTTGTTACCTTGATCCGGAGGATAGTTACAGGAATGTATACATTTGTCAAAATTCATCAATCTGTACATTTAAGATCTGGGTATTTTACTATATGTATATTACCTCAATAAAACACTCTGTCAGTATTTTAAAAATTCCTTTCAAATTGTTCTTTGATATTAATTTTTCAAAATACTGAAAACAGACTTGGGAAAACAAAACTAGACATACATTTTACTGAATTTAAATTATATTCAACAAAGAAAATATATTTCATCATTCAAATTCCTAAAGCAGAACAGGTGAAAATTTTTTAATTTGCACAAAATCTTATTAGAAAAGTTCTTTTTATATAATTAAAAAAAAAAAGAAAAGAAAAAGAAAGTTCCTTTTTCCTCCAGTGTAAATTCCAACTACAGTCTGAACGTTCAATCAAGGCAAATTACAGATTTCTAAAACCTAACCCGTATTTCCCTCAAAATCAGATACACTGGAGAAAGTATTTTCAAGTAGAGAGCAGGCAGAAAAGTAGCATAAAACAAATTGATAGCTGGGGCGCCTGGGTGGCTCAGTCGTTAAGCATCTGCCTTCGGCTCAGGTCATGATCCCAGGGTCCTGGGATCGAGTCCCACCATCGGGCTCCCTGCTCAGCAGGAAGCCTGCTTCTCCCTCTCCCCCATACCCCTGCTTGTGTTCCCTCTCTCGCTCTCTCTCTGTCAAATAAATAAATAAAATCTTAAAAAAAAAAAAAAAAAGCAAATTGATAGTGATTTTCAACATTATCATATTCCCCTTTCTCTAGGCTTCAAAGCTTACAGATGTTTTCAACTTTTGTTAAGGTAGCCACAAAGCCAATTTACCAAATAGAATTTTAGATTTTTTTTTTTTTTTTATTTGAGAGAGAGAGAATGAAAGACAGAGAGCATGAGAGGGAGGAGGGTCAGAGGGAGAAGCAGACTCCCTGCCGAGCAGGGAGCCCGATGCGGGACTCGATCCCAGGACTCCAGGATCATGACCTGAGCCGAAGGCAGTCGCTTAACCAACTGAGCCACCCAGGCGCCCCCCAAATAGAATTTTATTTTGAACAAACAGAAGTAGAACTTCTCCGAAGAATCTTAGGGAACAAAATATAAAACACCAATGTCTCACTTACTTTACTTCCCCTACCTCTCAGAATCTCTTCCAGTTTAAAAAACACTGTATTTGTGCTTAGGTGGCTCAGCCGGTTAAGCATCCCACTCTTGATTTCAGCTCAGGTCATGATTCCAAGGTCGTGAGATTGAGCCCCATACTGGGCTCCATGCTGGGTGTGGAGCCTGTTCTCTCTCCCTCTCCCTTTGACCCCACAACCCTCTCTCCCTCCCTTAAAAAAAACACACTGTATTTAAAAAATACAAGGTTTGAAATGATGAAAAGGACGTTCTGTAGAGCCAAATATTTTTTGAAATAATGAGTTTAACTAAACAGATTTTTTTTTTAGTAGCGCTACTTCAACATTATCTTTACTATTCTAATACTTAATATACTGGACTAGTAAGAAGCGGCTTGAGGTTTTCTTAAAGCCTTTTGGCAGGCAATCTCTTATCAAGAATAAGCATTAACATCCTGCCAAATCCCCATGACAGAGTTGAGGATATGATACTTTGAAAGTGTCCTGGAGAGTTTTCTTTGCCCCTCTGCTCCTCATCTAGACAGTAATGTTTTTCCTTTGTTGTCACACCAACCTCTAGTTTAGGTCTTTACAACAGCAAATTGCGCACTGCCTATTTTTTTTAAGTAGACTTCATGCCCAACATGTAGCCCAACATGGGGCTTGACTTCACAACCCTGAGATCAAGACCTGAGCTGAGATCTAGAATTGGATGCTCACCCGACTGACCCACTTAGGCGCCCCTCCCCACTGCCTATTTAAATCCTACACCAGGTAAGTTGTACCAATTTCTTTTATAAGAAAACAACAGTATGAAATCTCACAGTAAATGACAAATGAAAAAAGAAAAGTACTAAAAAGTATTATTTACTTTTGTGGATGATCAACTTTTCCAGTTTTCTTTTAGCAGCTGCTCTTTCCACAATTTTCTGATCGATAGTATTTGCTGTTACAAGACGATATACAACAACTGGCTTTGTCTGACCAATTCTATGACATCTATCCTGGGCCTGAAGATCAGACTGGGGATTCTTAAAGTGAAAAGAAAAATAACATTTAACAGTTTAACATTAAGGTTATTTAAACTCCTACTGAAGTTAAATGCATGATCCAATCAGAATCTTTTAAAGTCTCTTAACTCATTTTAGCTATCTAGAATGGTTTCAATGATACAACATGTTCAAGATTTTACACACAGGGCACTTGATAATGATTTTTGTCTTAAGATGGGATACCTTTTCTAAATAGATAAATAAAACTGCAAAGCATACAATGAAAAATCAAAAATTCAGAGTGGAAATATAACAGCATATTGCTAAATTTCCAACTTACCCAATCACTATCATAAATGATAACTGTATCTGCTGCAGTCAAATTAATGCCCAGGCCACCAGCTCGTGTACTTACTAAGAAGATAAACACATCTGGATCTGTGTTGAAGCTGTGCATCTAAAAGGAAAAAAAAAAAAAAAAAGGTAAACTCAAGGAATTAAGAAAGCAACTGTTACTGCCTAGAATGTGGATATGATGTTGCATGCGGACCAACCATCTTATAACCACGTGTTTATAACAAAGGAGTGGGGAGGGCAATGCCAAGGGATATAATAAGTCAGCATTCTTGAAACTAGATATGAATTCTTCAGTATCTACAGGACTTTCAGTGTGGAGTAAATAAATACTGAAAACCCCAGAAGTCATGAAAGTTGAAAAAGACCAATTTGCTGAAGAGAAAGTTATCAAAGTCTCCCCTCCCACAAAATAAAAATTGTTCAGCATTACGTACTGCCCAGGTTAAGACAGTAAACCTGGTCTTCAGAGGGGCTTGAGACCGGGTAGCTCAGGCCAGTCACACAGATACATCATGCCTATGTGACTAACCCTCAAAGAAAACTATGGACAGCAAGACTCAGATGAGCTTCCCTGGCTTACTTCACATGTACAGTTACAAATAGCCACTGAGAGAATTAAGTGCTCTCTGTGTGACCCCACTGAAAATATACACCTGGTTTCACCTAGACTTCACCCTATGTGACTTTTCTTTTTGCTGATTTTCATCTGTATCCTTTCACTGTAATAAATCATAGCTATGAGCATTAGAAATAAAGACAACTAACTTTAGCCAAAAGAACTGAGGAGGGAAATTGTTTTTAATTATAGCAATTAAAAGGTGTATCCACAGGAGACCGAATCAATCATTTACGTCTAGAAAGCAATTATGTTAACATATAAAACATCTGCTTATGTTAACTTCATTTGTTTTCCAAGCCCCTCTTTTATTAAGGATATTTTTGTTGGGGCGCCTGGGTGGGTCAGTCAGTTAAGTGTCTGCCTTCAGCTCAGGTCATGATCCCAGAGTCCTGGGATGGAGCCCCGCATCAGGCTCCCTGCTCTGCAGGAGCCTGCTTCTTCCCCACCCCTCTGCTGCTCCCCCTGCTTGTGCTCTCTCTTTCTCAAATAAATAGAATCTTAAAAAAAAAAAAAGGATATTTTTGGGAGCGCCTGGGTGGCTCAGTTGTTAAGCATCTGCCTTTGGCTCAGGTCATGGTCCCAGGGTCCTGGGATCGAGCCCCACAGCAGGCTCCCTGCTCGGCGGGAAGCCTGTTTCTCCCTCTCCCACTCCCCCTGCTTGTGTTTCCTCTCTCGCTGTGTCTCTCTGTCAAATAAATAAATAAAATCTTTAAAAAAAAAAAGGATATTTTTGTTAAAAAAGAAAACTCACACATCACAAGGGAAGTTTAAGGAAGAATATCTAGTATTATTTAAAAAAAAAGTCTAGGGGCGCCTGGGTGGCTCAGTTGGTTAAGCGACTGCCTTCGGCTCAGGTCATGATCCTGGAGTCCCGGGATCGAGTCCCGCATCGGGCTCCCTGCTCGGCGGGGAGTCTGCTTCTCCCTCTGACCCTCCTCCCTCTCATGCTCTCTCTCTGTCTCTCATTCTCTCTCTCTCAAATAAATAAATAAAATCTTCAAAAAAAAAAAAGTCTAGACCATCCTCTCTTAAAAAATAGTGACCAGAACAACAACAACAAAAACCCCAAGTGGTTTCCCAGTGGATGGGGTAGGTAGGAAAACTGGGTTGCCTGAGAGCGGGCATGAGAGAACTTCCTGAGCTACTGTTAAGTTTGCATTCATCAAAACTCAGAAAATGTATGCTTGACTTTATTCACTTCAGGATATGTAAAATTTACCCAAAAAGACAAAATATGCTGAAATAATAGAAGGGAATTATTTTCTATAATTTATTTTGAAATGCCCCCCAAAAGATAAAATGTTAAATAGATACAGAAATGGACTGATTCTATATCACAAGCATATGACAAAAAGGAATAGTATAAGCTTAACGGCAGGTTTTCGGATTTATAGGTGTTCCTGTAAAATTCTTTCAGTTGCTCAGATTTTATATTTTCAGTGAAATGTTGGGGTAGAGAGAACAGCCAAAGTCAGGAGAAAAAAAGCTCTTGTTATCTCAATATTCTTACAGTGGTAGTGAAGTTAGGATATTATTAAGTCAAGTTGGACCAGAAAACATACATAATTTAAGAAACATTAAGACTTACTAATACTAAATAATGCTTATGCTTTTCATCCTGCTACAAGGTTTTTAGTCTATCAATTTGTGGTTCTACGAAGAATATTACTTTAGAAATCAAGATAGTTACAAAAGAGAATTTGGTATGTATGACATAAGTAGTCTTACATTTTTTTCTCTCTCTGAATAAGACATGGATCCATCAAGCCTGCTAAAGTTGAAATTTCTAAAGTGGCAATAATCCATCAAAATGTCCAACATTCTTGTCATTTGTGAAAAAAGTAGCACCTGAAATTTAAATATATCTTAGTATCTATACCAATTAATAGGAAGTAATTAAATAACCCAAATTCCAGTCAAAAGTACCACCTTGTGACCTCTGGCTTTTAGTTCTGGCAGCATTCGATCCAAAATTAAGAATTTCCCAGAATTTGTTACCAATTCTTCATCAATCTTAAAAGCAGGCAAAGAACAGAAAAAATAGTCATAATAATTACCAATAATCTGTTTTTGTCAAAATAAAATCTATGTAAATAGTTCATTTTCAGTAAGTCCCCATAAAACTTTAAATAAAAAAAACCTGACCTTATCATTTGATCTTTTAAAATCAGAAGACAGTTTTTTCTCAAGGAAAGACATACTCTGGTATTTAAAATGGGGGCACCTGAGTGGCTCAGCAGGCTAAGCGCCCCACTCTTGCTTTTAGCTCAGGTCATGAGATCAAGCCCCACGTAGGGCTCCACACTGAGCATGGAGCTTGCTTAAGATTCTCTCCCCTTCTGCCCCTCCCCCCCACTGAGTCCACACACGCTCTCTCTCAAAAAATAAATAAAGCGAATGACTTCACAAAAAAACAAAAATTAATTTAAGTCCTACCTTGAACTATCCTCCCCACTTCTCTCCCAAGGGCTTTATAAGACAACTTTAAGCTTAAACTTACTGCACAGATGTTGAAGTTTACTCTTTTTTTTCAAGATTTATTTATTGGGGGGGGCGGAAGAAAGGAGGGGGGAGGGAGGGAATGGGAGGGAGGGAGGGAGGGATAGTTATAGATATCAAAACAGTACATTATTAAATGGTATTCACCTTAAACTCTTGTGTGACCGGGTCTATAGGGTACTCAATCAAATATGGATGATTACAGCACTTACGAAGGAGCATCATTATATTCTGCAGCTTCAGATTAACCTCAGATTCTATAGGGATATTTGTTTCCACAACAGCTCTACCAAAAAACATAGAATCCATGAATGTGAGAAATACAAAAAGTATCACGGTTTAAAAGATACTTAAATTTATTTTAAACTCACACCTTTCTCGGTCTACTTCTGGCTGCATTTGACTGATCAATTTTTCCAATTCATTAGGGAAATCATCTATTTTGCTGTAATTTATTGACTTTCTAGTTCGCCGTCTTGGTCGTCCAGTGGGACTTAGCTCGACGGTTTCTTTCTAAAAGTGAACAATTAAAGAGAAATATATGTTTAAGAAGCTATACCCTTAAATTCTAAATACATAAAGTGGACTGTAATATTTTTATGTGCAAATGTTTTAAGATATAAAGAAAAAAATAATTTTGTCTTTCATCATCAAGTTTAGGGATTTCCAAAGGCACAAAACGAAGGATCCATAAACTTTGGCCAAGTGCGTATGAGGTCATATGAAATTTATTTTAATGCTTATGACAATATTATAGAATTCGAGTAAATGCCTCTACATCTCAGTGGAAAAAATTAAGGATGGATAGAACTGTTCTGAACTTATTTAAAGAATTTAATAACTTAGGGTTAAATTAAGGGGCTCCACATATCTGCATTAGAGACTATTTCTTTGGATTGGTATAACACTGCAATGAAACTCCTCAAAACAAGCAACGATTATAAATTTCTTTTTTCTTTTTTTTAAGATTTTATTTATTTTTTAGAGAGCGAGCGAGAGAGAAACAGCATGAGAGGGGAGAGGGTCAGAGGGAGAAGCAGGCTCCCCGCTGAGCTGGGAGCCCGATGTGGGATTCGACCCCAGGACCCTGGGATTATGACCTGAGCCGAAGGCAGACGCTTATCCATCTGAGCCACCCAGGCGCCCGCAACGATTATAAATTTCTAATAGCTAAAAAGCCAGATCCTCTCTTTAATTATAATAAAAATTGTGGAACAGGGGCGCCTGGGTGGCTCAGTTGTTAAGTGTCTGCCTTCGGCTCAGGTCAAGATCCCGGGGTCCTGGGATCGAGCCCCACGTCGGGCTCCCCACTCGGCGGGAAGCCTGCTTCTCCCTCTCCCACTCCCCCTGCTTGTGTTCCCTCTCTCACTGTGTCTCTGTCAAATAAATAAATAAAATCTTAAAAAAAATAAAAATAAAAATTGTGGAACAGTCTAATGGTTGCACAAAACAGAAATGTATAGAACCATGTTTTGAAAAATAGATACATGGCATACAGTAAAAAATCTGGACATTTAAACAAAATTTAAGGGTCTCCTAATCTTTTGTTTTAAGATAATCACATTCCACTTTAATCATTCCACATTTTAATGTAATATGGTGGGTGAATAAAGAAGATATTTCTTTCAAATAAGGTATTCTACTACATTTTTTGGAGATTAATAACCTAGAAAGGGATTGTGTGTGGGGGGGGGTGGGATTGGTCTAGCTGGGAAACTCTGGTATATAGTGTGTGCTTGTTCAAATGTATTTCCAAGTCCATTCCCACATAGCATGATTTGGGTTAATCTGGGACAGGAATAAAAAATTTTAACAAACATTCCAGATAACTATAAAGGAATTAATGCATGAGCCATCACCTGAATTTTAGTAGGATCACAGAATTACTACGAGACAACTTTTACTGCCTTCTACTCTAGTTAGAAATTCACCCTCGACAAGTCCTAAAAAAGAGGTGATAACCTCTAAGATTGAAATTAACCATGAAATTTCCAACATCAACTGTCATTTACAGTTTATGTCAAATCCACACTCTACCTCACTGCATCCAAACATGTTTGCAATTGTACGGTTCACAATGGCTGTATAAAAGATCTCTTGTTTCTTTGAAAGCGGTGCATAAACAACTACTTCTCGTTTAGGAGGAACTTCAAGAGTAACATCAGATTTTAGTCTTCTCAGTAAGAAAGGTGTTAGAATCTAAAATTTAAACATGAATAAATGTATGTGAATATTAAGCATTCGTATGCTTTCAGGCAATACTCTCTCCACACACCTCTTTTTCCCTTCTTTCCCCTTTTTCCTTTATAAATACTGTGAAGTCTTAAAAAATGAAGACCCCCACTCCCTCAGATTTAACTTATTCCCTTGCTCTTTCCCCACCCCCAGAGGTCACGTTTTCAAAATCTACTACAAAGGGTTGAACAGGCAATTTATGGGGTTCCTTTTTTATTCTAGGAGTCCACAGTGAGCAGAATTAAGACAAAGTCACAACCTGGTGCAGCATATGCAATACATTCTGTTCTCTTTCTTTAGCAATAATATCTTCAGCAGTTTCAGAAAGACTAGTGATATCAAACCAAGATTCAAAGCTGTAAGAGAAAAAAATGATTACAAGTTAACCTATCATATAAATCAATTATATTAACATATATATATCACGAAGAACTTGCCAAAAAGCTATCATTTTAATCCAACTACCTAGAAGAAAGGAATTAATTTTAACTAAGCACAGATTTGAGGTTAGAAAAATATAGAAAATAGTTAAATAACTGGCTTACCTACCTTTTCAAGTCATCAAATACATCTGGCAACAAAAAGTTTAGCAATGACCAAAGTTCTGATAAATTGTTTTGCAAGGGAGTACCAGTCAAAAGAAGTTTGTTATCTGCATTGAATCGTTTTAACTCCCTGATTAGACGGCATTTCATGTTCTTAATCCTGTGTCCTTCATCTACTATTAAGTATTTCCAATAGCAGTGCTAGAAAAGGAATTTAGGGAAAAACTTTAAAATGATAATCTCACAATTTTTTTAAAAACAATTCAAAAATAAAACTTCTTTATCAGGGATGGATGTTCAATTTTATCAAATGGCATTTCTGTACCTACTGAAATGGTCATGTTTTCCTCTGATCTACTAAAAGGATAAATTTCCTGAAACTGATGTATACTTGTGTTCCTAAAATAGACTTCCCTTGGCTATGAACTAATAAAGTCCACCTGCTATTATGTATTTAAATATTTTCTATTCACATTCTTTAGTCAAAGCAGTCTGGGGGCACCTGGGCAGTGCAATCGTTTGAGTGTCCTACTTGATTTTGGCTCAGGTCGTGAGATCGAGCCCCACATTGGGCTCTGCACTCAGCGTGGAGTTCGCTTGAGATTCCTTCCTTCTTCCTCTACCCCTCCCACTTGTGCTCTCTCTCATTCTCTCTCTCTCTCTCAAAATAAATCTTAAAAAAAAAAAAAAAGGCAATCTGTGGTTTCCCTGTGTAATGCTTTGTCAGGTTTTGATTAGTGTTATACTAGATTCCTAAAAAAGAACTAAAGCTTTTATTAGTTCCCCACGCTCTGAAACATTAAATACTAGAATTTTCATTCTTGAGGCCTACATCTGAAATGGACACTCTTTTTAATCTGATGGTGTTCTCAGTTTCTTACGTAATTACTGATTTGTTTAGACTTTGCCTTTCTTCTGGAGCCAGTTTTAGTAATTTCTATCTTCACAGAAAGCCACTCATTTACTTTCAGCAAGTTGTCATAAAAATTATTTTCTCATTTTCCAAAACTTCGTTAAAAAAAAAAAGCAAAAACAACAAAACTGCAATCTTACTTGGAGCATTATAATCTCAAAGGAGAAAAATACCCTTGTGGAAAAAAAAGCAAAAACAACAAAAAATCTTAATCAGGCAAGCTTGAAGTTCATCTATTTTATTGTTTAAAAATACAGAAATATGGGATATTTCTAGGAAATATAAATACCAACCTGGCAAGTGTAGGTATCCTTGGAGAACAGGATTGGCAAATTGGGGGGAAGAGTATGAAATGGGGCATTTTTTGCATTTCACTTTAATACATTCATAACAGAATAAAAAAACTTTTTTAACATATTATGACTTTTTTTTTAAAGAAAAACAACTTGGGACTTCTTTTGCTGGTAATACCAGATAATCTAAGTAACCTCTCACTGTAAGACATCTACCATAAAAAAGCCAAACAAATATAAATGAGTAAGTAAAAGCAAAGAGAAAACTCAATGCAACAGAAATGAGGGTTCTGAAAAATGATCTGGTAAGTTAACGGATACTTCTGCTGTCACTCAGCAATAGGGGCCCTGCACCCCCAAAGGGAAGATCCTTAAAATAATATCCTAAGTTCAGAGAAAGGGAAAATTACAAAAATTCTAGCCACTAGCAAATGGAATTGACAATAAAGCTTATCTGTTCCAATATGGGCAGGGTAGGGAGGTCAAAATAATCAGAAAGGTCTTCATGTTATATTATTTAGTAGAAAACTGAAGTTTCAAGACACAATGTATAAATTATATCCATATGTTAACAAAAATACTTAATATAGCAGCGGCATTCTCAGAATTACAACTGCTTTGAAGTCTGTATGCTTTTTTTCTAGGAGTGTATATTACTTTTACTGTGAAGAAGTAATAGAACTGCAATTCATATTCCAAATTTCCACCAGCACACAAGTAAAATTTGATACACCAGACAGAGAAAGGAAAACAAAGCTGTAAAGAACTATATGTGAAATAGGTGGAGCAGTGATAGAGAACTGCAAATACCAAAAAATGAACAGAGAGAGGCAATGAGCAAAGGTTAACTTTCCAACTGTATTATAACTTGGGCACTAATAAATAAGTAGCTACGACATACACAAAAAACAGACGCCATATATCCGTAAGACAGTCTAAAAATAACTTGTGTTCATATATTCTATTCTTATTTAATTAAAATTAAATGGGTAAGTTCTATATACTTAAACCACATGTCAGACCTATCTGTAACCTATTCACAGATTAGATTTATGTCTAGCTGAATTTAACACACTAAAATGATATTATGGCTATAGGTCAAGATGCTATTGCTTTAATTTTCTTGTTAGAAACTACAACCTTCTCAATCTGTTAATTTAAACCTTTGGTTTCTAAAAGAATCTGCAGAACACAATCTACTGCTTTCATCAGAAAAAAAATTAAACAAATGCTACCAGATGTGAGAATGTGCTATGAAATACGAAAAATGTGGTTTATGGATTACAAAGAGTTCAATGGAGACCAATCATACCTGTAATGCATTTCGATCTCTCATGGCTATTTCAAATGAAGTAATTACCACAGGATGAATCTGCAGTGTCCCTTTTCGCTTGTGAATATTCTTTACCAATTTTCGACGTTCCTGCTGGGTCCCATGATATAACATAGTAGGAATCTAAAAGATTTTATATTGATTTATAACAAACTTTAGAACAAAATGCAAATATCAACAATTTGGAAAATATAAAATTAATCATTTAGGAGAAAAAAAAGATAATTTAATCCTAGCTCTATTTTTCAATAGCAAAATGTTAATCACCTCTAATAAATTATTACTATAAGAGAATAAGCCATAAAAACAAATCAAGTATAAGGCAAGGATATGGCTAAGATGACACATATATGGAAGAAAAACACCATAGTAAGAGAAATAATTTCTGCCTAGGTCAGTCTTAGGTGAATGAAATTATCCAATGCACTGAAAATCATCCAGGGATATTTTTGGCAAATACCTGAGATTACTAATACTTATTCTTCCATATACACTTAACATGGACTTTGCTAACATTTGAAAAATAACTCAAGTAGGGGTGCCTCGCTGGCTCAGTCAGAGGAGCACACAACTCTTAATCTTGGGGCCATGAGTTCAAGCCCCATACTGGGTGTTAGAGATTACTTAAATAAACTTAAAACAAAACAAAAAACACAACCCTCAAGATGTAGTGTTTCTGTAGTACAGAAATCCATACAATTACAGTAACAATTCTACAATTCAGGCAACAAAGCAATAAAATATTAGAAATGATAACATATCCAACAAAAGGAAACATATCTTACATCTGGTGTAAATCTCTGGAATTCAGCCATCCAGTTAGGAAGTGTAGACAAAGGGCCACAGACGAGAAAAGGTCCAGGTACTCCTCTCTGAATCATCAATGCAATTGTAGCAATGCATTGAACTGTCTTTCCCAATCCCATTTCATCTGCTAAAATGCCATTAATTCCATTTTCCCAAAGCATCTGGACAAAATAATACGTACTGTATTTAAATTGATATAAACACCTATTGGATTAGCAATAGTTTATTTCTTCTTTTTACCCAAAGATGATAATTATGATAAGACTGACATATTCATGGTTGTAACATTTATGGGAAGTTCGTTATCAAAGCCATAAAAGTGTTGGCAGTCTAGAATACCAAAAATTAGTCTAGATAAATAAATATGAAAATAAGTATTTATACACAAAGGTTCACATTTAATAATGAACTTGGAAGGAACAACTCAGTTGTGTTACAGCACATTAATAGGTTATTATATAGATATGAACCAGTATCTTGTATTAAAATTGAGAATTCATTACCCTGAGCCATTCCATTCCTTCCACTTGGTACCATCGCATCACTCCTCCTGTGAAGTGTTTTGGTTGTTGAAAGGGTACTGGCTGTCCATTACATTTCCGAACTGGGTCAAAAAAGAATTTAGTATTCTGCCTAACCGTTTGAGACAATCTATCTTTAATTATACTATTTGAATCTTTGTTTTTCTGAAGGTCTTCTACACAGAGATTAGAAGAGGAGCTTTCATTCTGTAAAGAAAAAAGCTTAATTAGAACTTTGATACATAATGCTGCTACCCTCTATTTATCAGAAAATGTAATCAAAATGTACCCAGTCCTATAATCATTAAGTATAGAGAAATAAAATCATTTGTTGAATAAAACCTTAGAGATAGTTACCCCCATTCCCCCACAAATGCAAAGCCATTGAAAAAAAATTCTGAAAATAACTCTTACAGATTACAGGCATACACTACTGAAATGACCTTTACAATTGTACCTCCCATCCAAACTTTTAAAATGAGCTACTCAAGAATTTATTGAACTATTTTCTTAATAATAATTTCTTTCACCCAAATCAAAGATAATGGGTAATGTCTATAAAAAATAGAAATGAAAAAAAAAATTTCCTTTCAAGGAAAAAGAAACATTTATTTCCATCTAAATATTACTTTTGTTGAAGGAAAAGGGGCAAAGTAAATAAAGTTTAAGAACTCCAAACATCACACTTAAGAGTATTAACTTATCTGATGATACTCATTACCAACTTATGACCAATGACAGATTTTACTGGTTAGTGACGTCCACAACTCTGTTTTTTAAGAATGTGAAAATGAGGATTGAGTCAATTCAGATGGAAGTCTTATAAATGAGAAGTCATAAATAATGCCACAACTAGATATTCAACTGGAAAATTACAAACCCTGAGTTTCACCATTCCATACATAAAATTTGTGATGAACATCACAAACATCATAAAGTAAAACCAGAACTGTAAAGCTGTTAGAAGAAAACAGAGTATCTTGATAACCTTGTGATAAGCAAAAATTTCTTAAACAAGACAAAAACGCACTAACCACCAAAGGGGGGAAAAAAGCCATAAACTGAGCTACTATAAAACTTACAAGTTCTGCTTACTAAAAGATACCATTAAGAAAATGAGTAGGCAAGCCACAAACTAGAAGAAAATACAGTACATAAATCTGACAAAGAACCTGTACCTTATATAAAGAACTCATATATCAACAATAAAAGGGCAAGTAACCCAGTAAATGGGCAAAAGATGTGAACAGAAACTTTATAAAAGAAAACATACAGCCATTCATTAAGAACATGGAAATATACTTTACATCATTAGTAATTAAGAAAATGCAAAATAAAACCACACAAGATCATTTCACTTTCAGTAAAATGGCTAAAATTAAGAAGACTAACATGAAATGCTGGTAATATCAACAGAAATTTTTATACATTGCTGGTGAGATTAAAATAATGTGTTCACTTCAGGAGAAGAATTTTCTTATAAAGTTAAACATACATTTACAGTATAACCCAGCAATTCCATTCCTAGGTATATATCTAAGAACATGAAAACATGTCCACACAGACTTGTACAAAAATTATCATGGCGGTCTTATTCATAAGTCACAAACTGGAAACCATTCAAATGCCCATCCAGAGAATGGATAAAGAAATTATAATATTCATTCAATGGAATTCTACTCAGCAATTAAAAAAAAACTAGTAATAAACTCAACAATATAAATAAATATTAACTATGTTGAGTAAAAAGTTAACAGGAAATAAAAGATAAAAGACTACATATTTAGATTTTATTTGTATGAACTAGCCTGTGATAAAGGTTAAAAATTGGGCAAAACTGTCTGTGACAGAAGTCAAAAAGCCGCTGCCTCTAGGTTTGGTGGTGGGGGAAACGACTGGCAAGGGATATTAAGGGATCCTTCTACCATATGAAAAGATTCTAGATCTTGATTTGGGTGGTAGTTACACAAATGTATACATTTATCAAAATTCATCAGAATTAACACAAGCATAGTACACATTTACTTATTGCATATTATAAAATGGTCAAAATTCCATAGTAAATCATGGGAAATTAGACTGAAGTTTTATCTTTAAAAATTCAACTAAAGGGGCACCTGGGTAGCTCAGTAGGTTAAGCAGCTGCCTTCAGCTCAGGTCATGATCCCAGAGTCCTGGGAAGGAACCCCCGCGCCCTGCCCCCCACCGCCTGCTCAGTGGGGAGCCTGCTTCCCAGTCTGTCCCTCCCTCCCTGCTCATGGGTGCTCTCTCAAATAAAAAAAAATCTTTAAAAAAAATTTAAATAAATATGCAACTATATATTGTAAAAAAAATGCTTAAAAGATTATTTACATTTAACCTTGTTGAGTTATAATTATATCATAAACTAATCCTTATACTGAACAAATAAAAATCAATGCATTTATATAAGATGTAAATTTTGGCCAAAATTATGATGGGCAAACAGAATATATCCCATTTTATAATCATGTCATCAATTTTCCCAAAAGCCTATTAATCTTTGATAGGTAAGTTAATTTCTATATCCCTTGGTGAACATTTTCATGTTACAACTGTTTCTGCTTCTCTAAGAAATCTTGTACTTGAAAGGACATGGATAGTGAATACTCAGGTAACAAGGAATCTCTCCACATAAAATGGGGGTGGGGTGAGAAGCCTTCCCAAACAGTTCCAAAGACAATATTTAATGTCAGAAACAAGATTAAGGCATCTCTCAGAGCTTCCACAAGCTGTGCAATATATACACGTGGAATGCACATGGTTACAGGCACTTGCATTACTGCTAAACTCCCAAGGACCCATAAACTAATATTTACACATTAAGGAACATGCAATAGAACACCTTAAGTTGATATATAAGGAAGAAATATGATAGGATAAGAAATGAATTTTTTTTTTTTAAGGTTAAGAAATAGAGTAACTGGTGAGAAAAAAATGTACACTGGGGATTAAAGGAACTAATGATCAGGTAAACAGATATGGATCCTACATTTAATCTCTCATAAATCTCTTACCTCAATCTCCTTTTTATTTTTTTTAGCCACGGACAAAATTTCCTAGAACATTGAGAAAACAGAAATAAAGTAACAATGTATGTCATTCATTCATTTATTTATTCAACAAGCATTTACTCTGTTCTAACTTCATGCCAGGAAAATGGGCATAAGGCTCTCAAGGTAATTAAAATACAGGGCTCAAACTGGTGGACCTTAGGCAAAATTAAGGTTACAGTGTCTTATAAAACTCTGCATTAGTTAGCAACACTTAAAAATTGGGGTATTTCCTCCTAAATTTTCCAGGGTTTTTTTTTTTTGGTTTGTTTTTTAAACCAAAGCTTATCTGAAGAGACTTAAGTCCAAATTCACACATGACAATAATTCTCTAGAACAGGGATTGGCAAATATAGCCTGTGGACCAACTCCAACTGGCAACCTATTTCTGTAAATAAAGTTTAACTAGAACAAAGTTGAGCCCTATTTGCTTAGTTTGTTTATGACTGCTCTCAGGCTACAATGGCCAACCAAGTTGTGTTGAGTAGTTGCCCACTAAATTACTCAAAGCCCAAAACTATCTGACCCTTTATAGAAAAGGTTTTCTAAACCCTCCTCTAGAGTCTAAGTTGTGGCTACTCCTCGTATTTAAGGATTCATTTCCAAATGTATTATAGTCCCAACTCTAGCCCACTTTAGGCTTCTGTGAATAGATATCTGATTTTGCAATCTTGAGCAAGAGGCAAAGACAAATTAAAAATAAAGAATAGAAGTGTTCTGATTCTGAAGTACCTACTAGATACTAAGGGTATGAAGACAAGCAATACCAAATGCTACTTGATGAGTTAGGAGAGTATTATATCAAATTATCTGAAAAAGTTATCATCAGGGCATAATCATTAAAGATAAAGTTAGGGTATGTTTCAGAGAATAGCATGTACAGAGGACAAAGGGGATGAAATGGTAGATACATTCAAGAAACTTCGAGTGTATCTTAAATTTAAGATACACAGAATGATAGGACATATCAGTTAAGAGGCTGAGAAAAACATATACACGCTTACATGTGTTGTCATATGTGTATGTAAAGTATTATGTAAGTATAGATATTCATACCCTAAGGCTGAAGGGATATAGGAAACTGACAGCAGAGTTGTCTTTTAAAATAAGTAAAAATAAATAAATACAATGACTAAGCCGAACCTTTTGGAAAACAATTTGTGAATGAATCAAAACAAACATAATACTATGAAGTACTGTTAAAAATTAAACCTTGTAACTAAACTCCTGACCCTGCTTACCTCTATAGCCTCATGCTTTACCACCTTTTCATTTATATATAAACTGGTATGTATTTTTAAGTTTTTTGAACTTGTCAGGAACTCTCCTGCCTCTGGACGTCTGGGATGTAGCCCTGCGTCAGGCTTCCTGCTCTATGGGAAGCCTGCTTCTCCCTCTCCCACTCCCCCTGCTTTGTGTTCTCTCTCTGTCAAATAAATAAAATCTTAAACAAAAACAAAAACAAAAAAACAAACTGCACGACTGGCTGAATTTCAATAAATCTAAATAATACTTAAATAATAGTGTTTCTCAAATTGTAGGCTATGTTCCATGATCAATTAAATGGGTCTTGACCATTATTTCATTTTTTTTAAAGACTGTATTTATTTATTTGACAGACAGTGAGTGAGCACAGTAGGGGAAGCAGCAAGCAGAGGAAGAGGGAGAAGCAGGCTCTCCGCCAAGCAGGGAATCCCATGCGGGGCTCGATCCCAGGACCCTGGGATCATGACCTGAGCCAAAGGCAGACGCTTAACGACTGAGCCACCCAGGTGCCCTGACCATTATTTTTAAATGAAAGAAAAAAAAGAAGGAAAATATCAGAGTGCACCCCTACTAAAGACAAGTATGTGAAATTTTGTATTTTATACTTAAAGAAGATCTCAAGAGTTTGAATTTCAGGTTAAAGAAAAATATAGTAGATAATAATGTAAGAATGTAACATTAAAATATGCCTAAGGGATATTTAAGGTTTGTCTAACTAAACATGCTTTTTAATTTCTATTTTATGAGGTAACAAGTGAGAATAGGTAAAAAAGGATCTGGTTTTAAAAATGACTATATGGGGGGGCACGTGGGTGGTTCAGTTAGTTAAGCATCTGCCTCTGGCTCAGGTCATGATCCCAGAGTCCTGGGATCGAACCCCGCATCCAGCTCCCTGCTCAGCGGGGAGTCTGCCTCTCCCTCCAGCTTGTGCTCTCGCACTATTTCTTAAATAATAAATAAAATCTTTAAAAAATAAATAAATAAATAAAATGACTATATGATTTCAGTTCCCTAAAGGTCCTCAATAAGGAATAAGAACAAAGTTCTGAAGATAAGGTTTTGAAGTTATGAGAAATTTCTGATAATAGTAATTTCCTTTTTATTATAATTATTTCTAATTAGGCCAAGCTCATGTTCCCTTAACGAGCAGAAAGACGGTGCCATTTTCTCCCCTGAAATAGTCCCTTAACAATCTGAAAAGCCAAATAAGTAACAGCAATCCATACAGCTAAAGCTGGTTCAAAATCCACAACAGGTTTTACTCAACAGTGAATCTTATGTGCCCTCCCCACTTTATTTTTACCTCTTTTGACATGACCTCTGAAATATTGTAGGATTCATCTTCTCTTCCTCTCTTCTTTCTCATAACTATTAAAAAAAAAAATTTTATTTTTAATAGCAATAAAAGCGAAAATATAAACATACTGTTCAAAAGTAGAACAAGGAAGTTTACCTGCATTCTCCTCACTTGCATCAATGGAATTTTTACCCTACAAAACAAGAATTTAGGATATTATTCTTCTAAGGACTTTATGGTGTTACATATTAAAAGACATTAAGTAAATGTTAAATGTTCCTTGCATTTGAGCCACATCTACAACTCTTTACTATTATTCTTACCAACATTTAACCTCTTTCTACCTTTCCCCACTAGAACTTGTTTATAACCATATTCCTTTTTCTTGATGACTCTACTTTCCTCAATTTTTTTCCATTTGATATAGTTCCAAATTAAACACAGAGGGCATTTTTATTTTGAAATTACCATGTACATTTTCTGTAACTGCAGGTTTATACTGAAGATATTCAATGGGCAGGATATTGAAGAACTACTCATTTTCAGTACATTTTTAAATTAAATACAAGTGAAAGCAGAAATAAAAGAGAATATGGATGTAAAAATATTAGTGAGGGGAAATACAGGAAAGGAAGAGATGTTAAAAAAAAAGTTTCAAAATGAGAGTTGGATAAGATCAAAAATAGGGAGACAATATGTGTAAGAAATCAAAATAACAAAGGTAAATTTTATTATTTTTTTAATATAAACCCCACACCATACATGGGGCTCAAACTCCCAACCTGAGATCAGAGTCACGTGCTCTACCAACTGACTGTATCAGCCACGTACCCCAAGAAGGTAAATTTTAAAGTTAAAAAGTTAGAGGATTAAAAATATAAATTACCAAAAGGGACTGGTGAGATGGAACAAACAGAACTTAATGGTTCACACCTTTAGAATACAGAGGGGGAGAAAAACCAAAACCCTGGTATAAAAAGTTAGCTGGGCAAAACTGAACAATACATTAAACCTACAGGTTGAAGAGTAGGGGGTAAATGATTAAACAAGTAAAATTATCTTATAAGTATATATTCTTCAAAAACCTAAAATAAGTCCCTGGAATTAATAACAGAGTCAAATATTATCAGTTTTCAGTAATTGTTTTTATTGTAAAATTATCTACTTGTACTTTAACATCACCACTAACCACACTAAGAATCAAGTGGACTTAAGGGCACCCTTACTGGCATTTTGATATTACCTAATAAAGTCAGGTTAATAAAGAAGTGTGAGGTCGGAAACTAACTCCAGCAATACTATTTATTGAATATATGACTTTCAGCAAGTTACACTCAATTCTCATTCTGTTCTATACGATAACTATGAATACTAGATCAGTGAACATTGAATCACTGCTTCTAGGAGAAATACAAGCTTAAGTTCCAGCAAGCCTCTGGTCACAATTTATCAACTGATCAAGACAACCCTGTTTTATATGTGTTGCTGTTTAAGGACATCTTATTTAATACATATGTTAACACTGAACTCAGAGCCAACAGCACTATAAACCATGCCTTAAGGAAGCTTAGCTCAAACACACATATTTCCTTCATAAGGCACCTCACAGCCTTCTTGCACTAGAAACACTAGATGGCACTTTAGCACAATATGGCCGAGGGCTACCATTTTAACAGCAAAATCAACAAAACCCACAAAAATGCAAAAATCATGACATTAAATCAACCATGAAAAGGACATTTGTTTACAGAGTAACAGCTTAAGTAAGGCAGAACACCACTTTGTTTAACCTTGGTTGGGAATGTGTAAGTTAGAGACTCAAATTTTTTGCCATTCTGCATAGCCACATGTCTGTGAGTGACCATGAAAACCCAAGTATTGATTCTGGAGTCACAAATTTTACAAGTAGGCTAACAGGCAAATATGGAATCTAGGAATAATGAGGATGGATCATACTTTATCTCTTTGCCTCAGCTTCTTTATATGTAAAATGGGGATAAGCACATTACCTAAGAGATGTTCTGAAATTAAAAAAAAAAATGTAGAGGCACCTGGCTAGCTCAGTCAGTCAGTGGAGCATGTGACTCTTGACCTCAGGGTCTTGAGTTCGAGCCCCATGCTGGGTATAGAGCTTACTTAAAAAAAATAAATAAATGTAAAGCTTAGAATACATGACACACAGTAAGTACTCTAAATGTTGCCCTCTCTTTTCACTAGTACAACTCTTGTTTATACAATTCCCAACAATATGGCATTAAACAGCTTCATGTTAAAACAAATTTATTCCAAACATCACATATAAAACTCAGGCTGTCCCTAAATGAATGATCTATTATCTGAAATGTTATTAGCAGATATACTTAATCTGCTCCAATTTTGGCTCCACTGCTGCAGCTATGCACAAGATACAAATTTAAATTATTATGGATCCACGTTGACATGATGAGGTTGGAGGCATTAAGGGGAAGGAATAATCATTATGAGCACCAAAAAAGCTGACCACTTATAAGAGTGAAATTTTGCCATTATGAAAAACAGAATTAAGAAACCAAAAGGGTTATACTTTAGCTTTCCTTCCATACCTAAAAATACTGAGAAACAGATTTTACATGTTTCTATGCAGCTTATAACAAAGATAGGTTTTCAAATAAAGGTTAAAATTAAGTAGATGATCTATAAAATTAAGACTACAGAAGAATTTCTTCAATATTTAAGGTAACATACAGGATTTTCTAGCTTACTATATACTACCTTAGTAACCTTTAAAGATTCCTTTTTTCTCTCCAATTTCTCTTTCTTCTTCTGTTCCTGTAAGATAATTTTTTCTTAGCATCACAAGTACAAAATGCAAAGTATAAAATACACATCTCAAATAACATGTGCACAATGAAGAACTATATAAAGATTTAAAAACAAGGGAGAACTTGCACTTCAAGCCTTTATGGAGCAACAGGGAACAGACTTACCCTCCTGCCTTACATCAGATAAATATATTAAACAGTGGTTTTCAGATAATATGCAGCAAAAGAGAGTGAACACTGACAAAGGGAAACAAATGAGATGAATCTTGATTGTGCAGTTTACTGCCTGAAGGCAATTTCCAAGTGCAAATAATGAAGGGACAATCTTATTAACAGCTCAACAGCCTCCCTGAATTGAAGAGACAAGAGTACAACACAGAGCAGCTAGCGTACCCAGGGCCAGGTACACAAAAAAAGCTCTCAAGATACACCGTCAAGACTTCAGGCTGAGTACTGATGAGTGACATGAGTATAAGAAAACCAAGGTCACTAGCAAATGGCAAGTGGAATAATCCCTGTGCTTACAGGGGATCAGAAACAGTTCATACCCATCAGGCAAAGTGACAAGAGTGCTCAGAAGAGGGGCTGAGTTACTACCAGACTAAAAGCTGTTCCATATGCACCCTAACAAAACTTTAAAAGACAGACAAAAAGGGATTCAAACCATTCCCAAAAGGTGGTTAAAAGATATATGCGTTGGGTGCCTCGGCAGCTCAAGTCAGTTAAGTGTCTGCCTTTGGCTCAGGTCATGATCCCAAGGTCCTGGGATCGAGTCCCACATCGGGCTCCCTGTTCAGTGGGGAGCCTGCTTCTCCCTCTCCCTCTGCCCTTCCTCCCTACTTGTGCACACTTGCTCTCTCTGTCAAATAAATAATAAAATCTTTAAAAAGATATATGCCTTATAATAACTCATTAAGTGTGATTGCTTTGCTTTCCTATATTTGTGTCTCATTTTACCATACAAAGGTTTATCAACAAAGGAAAAAATATTTAGCAAAAGCAAAATCTTGACTGATAACTGTGAAATGTGAATGATGGGGACACAGGGCATTACTGTAGCCTTGATATTTGCACAAATTTTTAAATTTTTGTATGTTCTAATGGGCAATAAATAAATTATATAGTATCTTATAGTAAGTACAATGGGAAGAACAGAACAAGGAAAAGGGGGTCTGGAGTGTGCAGGTGGTAAAGGTGTCAGACAGCAATTTCATTTAAAGTTGTTAGGGCAGGCTTCATCGGGAAAATGTTTAAGCCAGGGCTTGAAGGTGATGAAGTAAGCTATGCAGATATCTACGAGAAGATGGCTCCAGGCACAAAACAGCCAGTGCAAAGGCCCAAAGGCAGAAAACACACCTGGAATGAAGTCTGGAAAGGTAATAGGGTTAAAGGAGTAGGCTAGACTGCTTATAGTCTTGTGGACCATCATTAAGACTTTGGGTTTGTCGGAGCACCTGGGTGGCTCAGTTGGTTAAGCATCTGCCTTTGGCTCAGGTCTTGGATCCTGGGATAGAGTCCCACATCAGTCCCTGCTTAGCAGGGAGCCCAATTCTCTCTCTCCCTCTGCTCCTCTTTTCCCCCCTCATGATCTCTCTCAAATAAATAAAATCTTAAAAAAAAAAAAAATGATTTTGGTTTTGTCACATTCAATGTAAACTAGAAAACAGTGAAACATCATAGGGGTGGGAACACCTGGGCAGGAGAAAGGAAGCACTGAAGAAAAATAAATTCTTTTTTTTTTTTTAAGATTTTATTTATTTATTTGACAGAGACAGACACAGCGAGAGCAGGAATGTAAGCAGGGGGAGTGGGAGAGGGAGAAGCAGGCTTCCCGCAGAGCAGGGAGCCCGATGCAGGGCTTGATCCCAGGACCCTGGGATCATGACCTGAGCCGAAGGCAGACGCTTAACGACTGAGCCACCCAGGTGCCCCAAAAAATAAACTCTTTACTCAATAAAAATATCTTTCAAAAACAAAAGCAAATGAAGATTTTTCCAGAAATATAAAAGCTAAAAGAATATATCACCAAAAGAAAATGCAAATGAATCTATAATAACAGAAAGCAGATCAGTGACTATTTGGTGAGGAAGACAGGCAGTGAAGGATGGGAGAAAATTTAAAAAGGGGCAGGAATTCAGTCATAAAAAAGAACGGAACCTTGCCTTTTGAAACAATATGAATGGACCTGTGGGCATTATGCTAAGTGAAATGAGTCAGACTTAGACAAATACCATATATAACACAACACAACAAAACACCCCAAGCTCATAAATACAGAGAAAAGACTGATGATTGGTGGTGGTGGGAATGAGTAACAGGTCCAAAGGTACAAATATCCAGCTATAAAATAAGTCAGGGGTATGTACTATACAGCATGGTGACTATAGTTAGTAATACTCCCTTGCATATTTAAAAGTTGCTAAGAGAGTAAAGCTTAAAATTTCTTATTATAAGAAAAAATTTTTTAACTATGTATGGTAATAGATGTTAACTAGACTTACTGTGATCATTTCACAATATATACAAATATTGAATCATAACCTGAAACTAATATTATATGTCAATTATACCTCAACTTAAAAAAAAGGGGGGGGTACAATTTTTTGAGTTGATGGTTATGTTCATTATCTTGATTGTGGTGGCTTCATGGGTGTATACACATCAAAACATAAAATTGTACACTACATACATGTGTTCTGTATATATCAATTATATCTTAATAAAGCAATTTAAAAAAAAAGACTAAGCAACATAAAGTTCACAATTTCCAGCATCCAAAAAACTATCACTAGACCAGGATAAAAATCAGAAAAATAAACAGAGGTATATTCATACAGTGGAATGCTTCTCAGGAATAAAGAGAATGGCCCACTGAATAAACACAAGTGAATCTCAATATGCTGAGCTAAAGAGGCAAGACACAATAAAGTGCTTACCGCATGGTTCCATTTATATAATATTCTAGAAAAAGCAATACCAATCTATTGTGACAGAAAACAGAAATCAGTGATCTGGGGGCCAGGCATGGGGATCACTGAGACAAGAAAACTTCTTGGGGGTAATGGAAATGCTCTTGATCTTGATTGTGCTGGTCATTACACAGGTCTATACACTGGTCAAAACTCATCAAACAGTAAACTTAAAATGTGTGCAGCTTACTGCATGTGATTTTTATCTCAATAAAGTGACCGTTAAGCAATTTAAGCTACTAGTTATAATCAATTACATACACATACCTCTAGTTGTTGCTGTTCCATTTTAGTCAATAAAAATTTGGAGTAGATATTGCTTTTCTCAAGCAAATGTTGAAGTCTACGGTACCGAAGGTCCACAGACTCTCTATCCCACGACATGCGAGCCTACCCAAAAAGAAAATTTCCATGATTATTAAGTTTTCTGACCTTTGTGTGTGATGTTTTGCATTAAGACGTAAAAAAAAAAAAAATGGCTAAATGCTCTTTGAGTTTAATTTACTTCCTGTAATTAATGGGGAAAAAAAGATTTTTCTAGTATTAACTTTACTAACATTGGTTTATTTTCCAAACCAAAAACTAGAACAAATAGCTGAAAAAATAGGATTCCTGGGTTCAACATGCCATTTGGTATGATGCAGCTTGGATACCAAAATATCAAAATTTCAGACACCGGACACATTTACTGGCATCCACTGAACTGAGGGTCCATTTTTGAAACATATAAAATTAACATTAGAAAGTAATCATTTAATTCAAGTAGATTTAAAGTTTTAAACAATCAAATGATTTCAGAAAATTTTTACACACCAGTTTTATTTGAAAGAGCATTAGAATTAAAAAATAATTTAATTGGCTAGGAACGAGAACAACTATTCTTAGAATTATAAAACTATATTGTCCAGATGCCCGGCTGGCTCAGTTGGTAAAGCATGCAACTCTTGATCTCAGGGTTATGAGTTCAAGCCCCAGTTGAGCCTAGAGATTACTTTAGAAAACAAAAAACAAAATAAAACAAAAACTGCATTGTCAAAATATTTCAACATGCTTAATCTACTTATGATTTATTATAAGCTTCTTCCTCTCAGCATTGTGTCCCCTGAAGTTTTGCCCTTCTTTTTAGGCTTGTTTTATTCCTATTCTTAGCTCTATCTTTCACTTTTGTACACCTTCAAATTACAAGCCTGCTTTCTATATAACTTTTACACACCATTTATTCATTAAGTGATTTCTAAGTCTACAATAGGCTAGTGGCTGAGGAGGAATCCTCTTCCAGTTCACAATGACAAAGTAAAATATTTTGAAAAATACCAGAAGGCACAAGATGAAAAACAAAAGCAACAAATAAATAGTATAGTTCAGTGGTCCACAAATTTTTTCTGTAAAGGACCAAAGGGTAAACATTTAAATATTGAGCATATGGCTTATAAACACTCAATTCTGCCTTTTTGTACAAGAGCAGTAATAGACTATATTGAAACAAATGGGCAAGGCTATGTTCCAATAAAACTTTATTTACCTAAACAGGCACAATCCAGTTCATAATATGTCAACTCAGTATAATCTGAATTTTAAAACAAAAAAACCCACAACACACTGAGTGCGCTGAAGTGAATCAAGAGTTGAATTCACCTATCAAAGCCAAATACACGCAAACCTTACCAACCAGCAAGCAATTCTACTCCTGAGACAAAGTGTATGCATGAGGGTTCGCACACAGAGGCTGAGTTAGCATAACCTAATTAACTTTAATATTTAAATGTTTAATGTTTAAGGCTTGACCCCGTAATTCAGACACCACTGTATGTCTATTGGCTTGTATTTCCTAGATATTCTATCATCTCTCCAGCTTTTCATTCAAAATACATTTTTCTATTACAAAAGCAATGACAATACCTAAGAATAAATCCAATGGAAATACACATTTCAGAACAACTAAATATTTTTTAAAAACCCATAAAACAATCCTATCCATGCAGATAAACTGTTGACCTCTTACAAAACTATTTTCAATTCTTTTAAGACAGCGTTTCTTTTACCATTACCAATGTTACTGTGATTACCATAATCAATGAATGAAATAGATTATTATAAATTGAAAGATGAAATTACTTAGAATTTGAAAAAAAATTTTTTTCGTAAAGATTTTATTTTTAAGTAATCTCTACACCCAGCATGGGGCTCGAACTCACAAACCTGAGATCAAGTGTCGCATGCTCCACCTACTGAGCCAGCCAGGTGCCCCTGAAAAAATCCTTAACTTTAAAATTTGTTTTAAATTTCAGTTAAAATATTCTGGGCTTAATTTAGATATATCTGCTACCTTAAATCCTGTTCAGAATAATTTAGCACACATTTTTTAAGTAATTAAAGATTAAAGATAATATGTTACACTAATTTGTAAGTAATATAATTAGGAAACTAAATCACTTACTAACCTTTAACACCAACCTTCCGTATTTCAAAATAATTCTGTAATAAGCCTTATCTACCATTACTGTTTCTTAACAATTTTATTTGTTGTATTAAGGTAAATTGCAGCTCTGTCTGTGGAAAGCACTGAATGCCTGGCAGGAAGAATCTTTTGATAACTAGAATTAAAGAGTATGCCAATGGACACCAGTGGCATCAATTCCCCACTGTCTGCTTCATTATCTCTCCCAATACCAACACCAGATTTGGGAGTGGGGCGTGGAGTTACACTTCACTCCACAAAATATGAACTATTTTCCTTTTACCTAACACTTATCGCAACTCTTACCTTTCCCCTCCCCCACTATGTACACATTAATGCTACTCTTAAGTCTTCTAGACTAACAATGACTTCTTTCAAAAGGAAACGCAGGTGAAAAGCCAACGAAAATAACTGTAGCAAATCAATGTCAAAGCCATTCTCTACTTTACAAAGCTTGCAATCTCCTAAAGCAAAGTAAATGCTTCTCATTAAGAATCTTAAGCAAGTTCTTTTTTTTTTTTTTAAGATTTTATTTATTTATTTGAGAGAGAGAGAATGAGAGACAGAGAGCACGAGAGGGAAGAGGGCAAAGGGAGAAGCAGACCCCCTGCTGAGCAGGGAGCCCCATCCCGGGACTCCAGGATCATGACCCGATCCCGGGACTCCAGGATCATGACCCGAGCCGAAGGCAGTCGCTTAACCAACTGAGCCACCCAGGCGCCCCTTAAGCAAGCTCTTAAGTACTTCTAAATATATGCCCATAAATACTGTATTCTCCCAAAAGAAAAGGAATCTTTATTTTTGTACAATGAATTTTTTGGCCTCCAAAGACAAGTAGGGAGAGACTAATTCTTAGAATTTCCCCCATGGTCAAGTAAGGAACAACTTATAAGTGAAAAGTGTGAAAATTAATCAAATTGTTTCAATACCTATACATGAAAAAGCAATATAATAATAGACCATAATACTACTAGCTTTTTGGCAAATCACACCCTGGTTTTAGTGTAAGAAATGAAGAGAGCTATGCAATTTATTCATGGAAGGATTGAAAATGCTTAATTAAATTAAATTAAAAGCAATTAAAAATTGCTTTTTTGGGGCGCCCGGGTGGCTCAGTAGGTTAAGTGGCTGCCTTTGGCTTGGGTCATGATCCCAGGGTCCTGGGATCGAGCCTCACATCAGGCTCCTTGCTCAGCGGGGAGCCTGCTTCTCCCCTGCCTGCCATTCCCCCTGCTTGTGCTTGCTCCTCTCTCTGACAAAATAAATAAAATCTTAAAAAAAATTGCTATTTTAAGTTCTGTGATGAATAACTGCTAAAGAAAAGCTAGCTTTACCATACCTATCCCTCAACAATAACAATTCCAAAAAAATTTTGGACTGATTGCAAAACATTTGTTCAAAAGCTTAAATATTTAACTTAAAGTATGTCATTTTGATTCCTAGTTTAATCAGCAAATACTTATGGTACTATAAATTGTGAGATCTGGAATGTTGGAAATGTGGGCACCTGACAGGCTTAGTCAGTGGAACATGTGACTCTTGATCTCAGGGTTGTAAGTTCGAGCCCCACGTTGGGGGTGAAGATTACTTAAAAATAAAATCTTTTAAAGCTTCTTTTCTTTTTTTTTTTTTTTTTAAGATTTTATTTATTTATTTGACAGAGAGAGACACAGCTAGAAGAGGGAACACAAGCAGGGGGAGTGGGAGAGGGAGAAGCAGGCTTCCCGCCGAGCAGGGAGCCCGATGCGGGGCTCGATCCCAGGACCCTGGGACCATGACCTGAGCCGAAGGTAGACGCTTAATGACTGAGCCACCCAGGCGCCCCTAAAAATAAAATCTTTTAAAAGAAAAATGTGAAAATGTTTCATCCCTTGAATTAATGCATTCTGGAAATGTATTCTTATTGTACCTACAATCTTTCTTCAAATAGTACTTTCTTACCCAACAATCTTCAAGAGTCACAAAACTGAAGATATACTACTCAAAATGAAGGCTGATATCATTCTTACAACCTCTGAAGTTGATTCAATTCTGGACACTTGCCCCAGGATTCACCTTTTATAAATATCATCTGGTTATATGGCTAGTAAGTACATTTATTTTATTTATGTAATCTTATATATGCTATGTAATATATTATAAAATATTCTTTTTCCATAGTTTGAAATTCAATAAACAATTTACTGATTGCCTATTTGCTAGGTGCACAGCCAACAAAAAAGAAACAGTAAGTGACGTCCTCTCAATAAACAAAATGATAGCAAGCAAGTAATGATAATACTGTGAAATAAAGTACTACGAAAATTTATACAATGAGGAAAGATAAAAAGGTGGTTCATGGTCGACTTCCCAATTCTATTAAAATTTCTTAACATTACCGTAACTGATTATGGTCAACTACGGATGACAAATAACAAAACTAGTATTACTGGAGTGAAAGTACAGTATGGTGGTTAGAAAGTGTGAATTCTGGAATCACATGGCCTACTTTACAATCTTGGCTGTATCACTTAAAGCTGTGGAATTCCCTCCTCCCCGCACATTCTCTACATGTCTCAGTTTTCTCATCTGTAAAATGAAGTGAAAACAACCTACTTCACAGAATGCTTTAATAAAAATAATAGTTTAGACTAGTAATTAAACTAGTAAGTTTAAAAGTTATAATGAAAAGCAGTATCTACTTTATAGTCTTGTTGAGGATCCAATTAGTAAATACATGTACAACATTCACAACAGTGTTCATGTGGTGTTAACAGTGCTAGCAAAAGAATCATTTCTGTTGATATAAAATAGCAGGGAACCAACTGATTCACTAATTGTCTTTGAGGTGCATTATTTCCCAATTTAAGTAGTTTTGTAATTGCATGGAGTTCATTAAATATTAATGTTTTTTCCTTAGGTATAGGGTTAAGGACAAGAACGCTGAAGACAGCCAGAGTTCAAATTCAGGTTCATTGGTGTGTGACCCAACTGCCCCAGTTTCCTCATATGTAAATGGAGAGACACCAAAAGTACCTACAGCATCAGAATATTGGGAGTGCTAAATAAATTATTACAAGAAAATCACTTAGTAGGCAGCACATAAGTGCTAGTGGCTATCACTCCTTTTCTTGCACACGCAATAATGAAGCAGCAACATGGGGCTTTATTAATGGGAGTGAAATACACTTAATTACTGAATTTTCAGAGGCCTGGGTGGCTCAGTCGTTAAGCGTCTGCCTTCGGCTCAGGTCATGATCCCAGGGTCCTGGGATCGAGCCCCGCATCGGGCTCCCTGCTCCGCGGGAAGCCTGCTTCTCCCTCTCCCACTCCCCCTGCTTGTGTTCCCTCTTCTAGCTGTGTCTCTCTCGGTCAAATAAAATCTTAAAAACAAAAACAAAAACTGAATTTTCAAGTGGTTAAAAACTGCTTTCAGTAATCTACAAAATATATACTCTGTAAAAGAAAACCACTTATCACTGAAAAAGTACACCCCATTTTTATCTAAACAATCTTACTTAGCACTAGTCGAAGAAATCAAAAGGAAAACAGAAAACAAGTTTATCACTTGGGTGGTCAATGGCGCTAAAATATCTAAGAAATTCTCTACCGATTTTGGAAGAATTAATCTAGCTGAAGAAGCAACTTGAAATACTCTCAGACCAAGACTACATCTCACAGAAGCATCATCCAAAGCACGAGCAAAGGTGCCTCAAAGATAGCGCGAGCAACCATGCAAATAGATAAATAACAAAGCCCATTTTAAAGATTATGAAAAAAGCAGACCGAAGAACAAACCAAAGCTCCGAGGAAGCCTACTACTGGCTTCAGCGACAAGGAACTTGATTCCTAAATTACCTTTTCGATCATCTTCCGCTCCCTCTCAAGTCCAGCAGCCTCAAGCTGTTCTTCCTCCTCCAGCATGGCTTGGGTAATCACGGCAGGCTCCGGTTGTTCAACCATTTCTGGAGTCAGGGACCCTAAGAGGGGAGAAAGTTTTTAAACTGCAGTTTTTAAAAATTACCACTCAACTCCCACATTCAACAGTCTTACCGGATGCATTTGAGGCAAAAGCTGAAGACCCACGGGGACGCCAGCGTCAGCCCTCTGAAGATATCCTGGGTCTCCACAATGTCAACAAGTGGCCAGGACCCCAGCTGACCAGTCGGGATGCTCGCGAAAATGCAGCCCCCCGTGTAAATCTCCCATATCGTGCACTTACGTGCAATTCCGGGTGCCCCCCACAGCTTCTTGCCCTCCTTTCCTCAGTCTCTGCCCCGAGTCACCTCTACCCACCAATCTCGGCTGCAGCCTCCATGCTGTCCCCCTCCCCCCGGCCCGGACACCGCCGCCGGCGCCCGGAGGAAGGGTCTCCTCACTCACCGCCGCTGCTCGCGGACCGCTGCGCGGGCATGGCTGGACACACACTCCGGAACCCTGTCCTCGGCTCTCAGCGACTGCAACGCCGCGCGCCGAAGTCTCACAGCCGCTGCCTGCCCGGCCTCCTCACTAAATCCCCAGCCAAGGAAAAACGCGCGCTTCTACTTCGCGGGAAAAGCCGTCATCTCGCGATACTTCGTGCTCCCCGCCCCGCCCCCGAAGCGCGGAGGCGCGAGATTTGGCGCAATTTAGTTTTCATTAGAACCCACCCGGGCGACGGTGAGCTATTACCTAGATGTCTGTCTTGGGAAGACGGGGTTCTGCCGCAGAAGTTAGCTTTTAACTAGCTCTGTAACACTGGACGAGTGAGTCTGCCCACTGTGGAGGGCCCAATTTCTTCACGTATTGGATGATGGTTCGGAACTACACAATACTTCAGTAGCGCTCTTACTTGCAAGGCACCTTAACACACTGGCTGATACGATTAAATCCTGCCAACCAATGATCCTTTAGGCAGGAAATAATGTATGAGTATTCAGGTGAGGATGTCAGTGACAAATACTGCCAATCTCACTCACCATCCTTAGTGCACAGTGCACATTTTGGGTGAAAACTCCCCAAAATGACCCAGGAGAGAGCTCTGTTGTGTGTGAAATGGGGGAGAAAAATAGGAAAGTAAGATTATGGCAGAGTTCGGGACGCCTGGGTGGCTCAGTCGGTTAAGCGTCTGCCTTCGGCTCAGGTCACGATCCCGGAGTCCTGGGATCGAGTCCCGCATTGGGCTCCCTGCTCCGCGGGGAGCCTGCTTCTCCCTCTGCCTCTGTCTCTCATGAATAAATAAATAAAATCTTTAAAAAAAAAAAAAAAAGAATTCAGATTATGGCAGAGTTCAAGAAAGGTGTTTCAGGATAAGGGAGAATTGAATGTGGTGATAAAGCGAGTGGAGTGGCTGGTAGAAAAGACAAAAGATTCAAGAATAGACCAGGGACACTTGGGTGGCTCAGTCGGTTAGGCGACTAACTTGATTTCAGCTCCCCCATGATCTGAGGGTCATGGGATGAGCCCTGAGGCAGGCTTCCCACTCCAAGGCCAGTCGGCTTGAGATTCTCCCCTCTGCCCCTTCTCCTGCTCACCCGCGCTGGTGCGCTCTCTTTCTCTCTCTAAATTAAATAAATCTTTAAAAAAAGACCAATAATTAGAATGGGCACCTGAAAGAAGAGACTGGACTTTTGTTACTAGTTTTTTACTTCAGCCTATAATTCCATCCTTTCTTGTCTGCAATCCCTTTACAGTAAATTCCTTGGCTCCCCTCCCCTTCTGAAAATTTGTGGTATACCTGCCATGTTATCACCTGTTTCCTTCATTTCTGACTTGGGACAACTTTAATAATTGTACAAAATTAAGGGCTTGCAACATACGTCCATCATAAACATCTTCAGCAACCTTTGTAACACTCTGAGATTAGTAGATTATTTTTATTCCTACATTGTAGGTGAGAAAACTGATGCTCAGAGAGACTGACTTGCCCAGAGGCCTATGGTCACTTTGTGATAAAACAGGAGCCAAACCCAGGTCTTTTTGCCTCCTACTTCAGTATTATTTTAAGATAAAATATAGCCTCAATTAATACTTATTCTTAAATCCTACCTCCTTCTAACCTAAGACAATAGCTACCAGTCTCACTTAACATTTTTTACTTCCCCAACCTATCCCTTAAAATTTCTTTCCCCTGACTTCTGAAACACAGCTTTTCACAGGGTTTTCCCATAATGTATTGAAAATCTTGTTATTCCTTCTTTTGAACTGAACTGTGGCCCAGCTCCCAAAATCTTTCCTCTATTTGTTGCTTTTTTTCTATATACTTTGTACTTGTAGCATCTGCTTTACAGTCTTCAATGATCAGCTCAAGGCTGACAACTTTCCTTCTAATTCCTGAAAGAGAGAGTAGGAAAGATTTGTCTAAACACACATGAGATGGAGTTCAAGACAATTTCATCTGCTTCTCAAAGGAAAGACATCTCATCTAACATCTGGCCCCATACTTGTTAATACAAGTGCACTGGTGCATTTATTTCCTGACACATTTGTCATTGTGCAGGTCTTCCCTCAGAGTGGTTGTTCCAAGTTTTGTTCACTCACTTTTATTTAAGGGCTTACATTTAGATGTCTCCTGGGTACCAGAAACATTTCTAGGAGCTGTACAGCAATGAACAAGGCAGACAAGATCCCTGTTGATACGGATCTTACATTTCAGGAGTTAAAGCAAGTAAGCATGTGTAGGAGGGGGTATGTGAGGAGTACTCTGCAAGCGTATTAGAATGGAGTAGTGTAAGAATAACTGGGTAGTTACTTTAGACTGCGGAGAGTCAGGTGTCTGAGGAAGTGACAGACATTGAAGCTAAGAACTGAATGTCAAGCTAGCCCAGGGGAAGATAGTTGTAGGGGAGAAAAATTTTTCTCCTACCCTACTAGTTTCTTTTGTCTGATCTATTAATTAAATTGACATGACAGATTAACAGGAGAAACACAAATTTAATTACTTACGTACATGTAGGAGTCCCACAGAATCAATGAGAGGCTCGGCACAGACAGGCAATTGAGGCTTATATGCCATTCTAAGCTAAGAAGGGAAGGAAAACAATTCACAGGAAGATGGGAAGAGCAAATGTTTGGTAAACAAATTTTTGCCATACCATGCAGAGACAAAGGGGGACAGGGAGAATTCTAACAAACAGGCCTCCCAAATTCCCCCAGTTTCCCACACCTAGTCCTTAATCTCTGTAATTGTTTCTGGTGACAGCTCTCTTCCTAGACCAGGCCCTCTATGTAAATTCTTTTAAGCATTGAGGGTGGGAGGTAAAAAAACAAAAAAACTTTTCTTGACTCTTTTGGGCCTTAATTGTCTTTAGCTCAAAATAATTAGCATGCATTCTGGGGAGACTTGTTCTGAACCACTTGTCTGAAACTTCCCTGGAAGTTGTACACATTAAAAGCTGAGCTGGTTGCCATGGACAGAAGAATCAGGTGAGTAGCTGGATGGTAAGACAGCTGCAAAAGGAGGGGAAAAAAACATAGAATGAAGATGAACAAACAGAAAAGAACAAATCGAAGCACATTTCCCCACAACGCATTAAACCACTCTCAATCCTGGGAATACATCAGTCTGATAAAATGGCGGTGCTTCATTTATCTGATGGAAAGTGTTAATCTTCTCTTCTTTAAAAAAAAAAAAATTATTGAGGTAAAGTCCACATAACCATTGTCACTTTAACCATTTTAAGTAATCTCTACCCTCAACATGGGGATTGAATTCATGACCCTGAGATCAAGAGTCCATGTTCTACTGACCCAGCCAGGCAGGTGCCCCCTTCTCTCCCTTTTTTTGAACATAAACTCAAGATTTTATTGTTTTCAGGGGCACCTGGGTGGCTCAGTCAGTTAAACATCTGACTCTTGGTTCCGGCTCAGGTCATGATCTGACTCAGTGCATTCTGCTTGTCCCTCTCCCTCCTGCTCTGCTCTTCCCCCAACCCCCTCACACACGCATGTGCGCAATAATAAATAAAATCTTGTAAAAAAAAAAAAAAAGGATTTGTCTTTGTAATAAAACAAAATATGAAGCTTAGAACTGTACCACATGGCCCTTTCCTCTTCCTATCTCCTGCCAGTTCAAAATGTTTGCCTCTCTTATTAGCCAGCATCCTCTTAGATCTTCGGTTGGGTTCAACCTATTCAAGCCTCAGCACAACCTTCTTTGTAGTTTTAGCCTTTTTTCTAGAAAATTGTCTTAGTCTGCCCATCATAGCCTCTCTCCTTCTTGTCACGCTGTTGCTTTCCCTAGACATACAGAGAATGCTTGCTTTTCTTGTACTATGCTACTTTGTGGGTTTGGTGGTTGCCACACTTCTTACAGAAAGTCCAGTGGGTTTTAGGAAAGTTCACCATGTTTGTAAGAGTACTACTGGCAAGGAAAGAAAGGAATCGAGCTGGAGATGAAATCCCAGCTCATAATATTCTCATGTAATAGACATAAGTTAGACACTATTTGTCCTGTCTCATTTACACAGAAGCAGCATTTTTCACCACTGACTATAGAAGCTCCTCCTTGTTGAGGGTCAGCGTGTCCAGAGCACAACAATTCTGGAGTAACACAGAGGCTAAGCTATTAACTTCTGATTGGAGTATTTTCAAAGTTTGCATAGTAGTATCGAACTCTTGTTCTATTTCTTGGAGAGATTTAAAGCCCATCTTTTTCAAGTCATAAATGACAAAACTTGGGAATAAGGTCCTCAACACTGAAGAGAACTTGGGAGTGCCATTACGCAGTGGGTTCCCTATTGCTTCTTGCCTCGTATGTTTATGTGGCATGGCCTTATGAACAAAGGAGCCCAAGTTTGCAATTTGGCTGGCATTTAAGATGGAGTATCTGGTGACAAAAGAGCCAGGTGTGAGTCTACATGGTCCTGACCATTTAAGTGGGAACCCTGTATAAATTTTGTTGCCACATAAGATAAAAAGGCCAGTGTGGTTTACAGACAAGGTCAGAGTGGAATCTGTAATTTTCTAGATCTGGGACATCCCCAGGACCTTTGCTACTAGTACTTTTAGCACCCATACATCTTTACTTTCCATGTACTCCTGCCAGTTTGTAAGAACAGAACAGGTTGCAAAATACTTGCTATAGGAGGCCTACAGTCTGGCTTTGGCAGCTATAAAGCTTGGTTTTGTCACCTGACCAAGAGTTCAGATTTTTGATCAACCCATATATAGTGTGGAATATTGGCCAGTCTATTCAGGGAAGCAGTGGAGATACCCCAAGTTGTACAAGGATGGCCTGTGAACCATCCAAAACATTTGGTGATTTGCCAACATCTGTGCTGTAGAAGGCAGTACCAGAGTCACTTTTAATCTCCTTGACAGGGTTTGATTGTAACACTATCCTGGTATATCATCCAGGACAGGTCCAGTGGCATCCTTTTTTTGATACAAAGGGAAACTTTTTTGCCTGTTGTGTTTATCTGGGCAAGGGACAGTCCTTGAACTTTTTTTTTTAAAAGATTTTATTTAGGGCGCCTGGGTGGCTCAGTTGGTTGGGCGACTGCCTTCGGCTCAGGCCATGATCCTGGAGTCCCTGGATCGAGTCCCGCATGGGGCTCCCTGCTTGGCGGGAAGTCTGCTTCTCCCTCTGACCCTCCCCCCCTCATGTGCTTTCTCTCTCTCTCATTCTCTCTCTCTCAAATAAATAGATTTTATTTATTTATTTGAGAGAGAGAGAGGGTGCAAGCAGAACAGAGGGAGGAACAGGGGTTGCAGGGGAGGGGAGAATCCCAAGCCGACCCTGCGCTGAGCACGGAGCCTAACGTGGGACTTGATCTCATGACCCAGAGATCATGACCTGAGCTGAAACCAAGATTCAGACGCTTAACCGACTGAGCCACCCAGGCGCAACAATCCTGGAACTTTTATAGAGGTTTTCCTGGGTCCAAATAACTCAACAGAAGAAGAGACAGAGTGACGTTTTTCTAGTCATGGATACCTTACCCTGTCATACATCCATCTTCTATACTTAGTCCACCACATATTCACAGTGATAGGAATGAAAAATATTCAGGTTCTTTTGCACTATGTAGATGTTAGACATAATCAACAGTCATATTGATGAGTTAATGTGGCCAGGGTTTGGTAAACTGACATAAGGGTATGTTTGGTCTGCACCCAACTTGTTGGAAAAGTAAGGGTTAATAAGAGCAAGGCACAGGTTGAAAGAGAATCTATAGTGAAAACTCTATAGAGTTTCCCCCTCTACAGAAAGGGGAAGGAGGGTAGATAAAGCACTCTCCAGTCAGCCTTCTAATAAAATGATGAAAAAATGAAGAGTGTTCATTAATGAGAGAAGGTGGCATTGTGTGTGTGTGTGTGTGTGTGTAGAGAGTCTTAAAGGGTGGAGGGGTATGGGTGAAAGAGAAGTTTCATGATAGGAAAGGCTGCCTTTTTTTTTTTTTTTTAAGATTTATTTATTTGAGGGTGCCTGGGTGGCTCAGTTGGTTAAGCGACTGCTTTCGGCTCAGGTCATGATCCCGGAGTCCTGGGATTGAGTCCCACATCGGGCTCCCGGCTCAGCAGGGAGCCTGCTTCTCCCTCTGACCCTCTCCCCTCTCATGCTGTTTCTCTCTCGCTCGCTCTCTAATAAATAAATAAAATCTTTAAAAAAAAAGATTTATTTATTTGAGAGAGATAGAGAGAGTTCATGGGAGGGAGGGGCCGAGAGAGAGGGGGAGAGAGAATCTTAAAGCAGACTCCCTGCTGAGTGTGAAGTCCGATGTGGGGCTTGATCTCACAACCCTGAGATCAAGACCTGAGCTGAGATCAAGAGTTGGACACTTAACCGACTGAGCCCCAAGGCTGCCCTCTTCCTGATGCTGTCTACTTCTGGGGCCTTGGAATTGACCCTGGAAATCCTTAACTTAAGGTCACCTGTAGGATTGTCTCCCGTCTTGAGAGCAATGTTCTGGGTCTATTTTGGTGTGGCTTGTGTGAATCCGGGAGGATGTTTCTTTTATTCTGATGACAGGTAGCAGTACTTCATAAGGTTCTTCCCATCAAGGTGACAGTACTTGTTTTCTTCTAAAGACCTTGATGTACATCCAGTCTCATGGCTGAAAGGGATGGTGAGGCCTGTCAGTTGGTGGGGGCTATGCATCTATTACCTTTTGGTGATACGCTTCAAGTATACTAGTTAGGTGTTGTATATAGTTAGTCATAGTATCAAACTGTTCTCTTAAGTTTTCATAATGCTCACTTAACCCAAGAATGGAGAGTTTAGAGATTGGAGAAGGCACTGGACAACCAAACACTATTTCAAAAGGGGTCAATCCATGTCTCCTATTCGGAGTATTCTAGATCTTTATAAGGGCCGAGGGTAATGCTTCTGGCCATTTAAATCTAGTCTCTTGACATATCTTTCCTAAAGTCCTTTTTATGTCTAGATTTTTATGTTCCACTTGCCCTAATGATTGAGGATGACAGGGAGTATGAAATTTTAACGAGTACCTGAGGCTTTATAGCAAGTAGTTAATCTCTGTTATAAAACGAGTTCCTTGGTCTGATTCCACCCATGAAGGAATACCAAAACAAGGAATAATCTTAGTTATTACTTTCTTAACTACTGTTGTGGCATCAACTCATCTAGTCAGATAGCATTCAGTCTATCCACTAAATATGCAAACAATAAGCTAACAATGAGAATAGCTGAAAACTAGAGGCAAATTTATCAAATCCACTTGGAGTGCCACAGAGGACAGTGTGGACCTAGCAGAAATTCCTGAGGTATACAGGCATACCTCAGAGATATTATGGTTTCAATTCCAGACAACCATAATAAAGTATGTATCACAATAGAGCAAGTCAAATTAATTTTTTGGTTTCCCAGTGCCTATAACAGTTATGTTTACACTATACTATAGTTCTATTAAGTGTGCAATAGCATTATGTCTAAAAAATACCCAATGTACATACCTTAATTGAAAATACTTTATTGCTAAGAAATACTTTATTGCTAAAAAATGCTAACTATCATCTGAGCTTTCAGCAAGGTGTCATGACTGATCCCAGATCACTATAACAAATATAATAATGAAAAAGTTTAAAAATTGTGAGGATTACCAAAATGTGACACAGAGACAGGAAGCAAGCAAATGCTGTTGGAAAAATGATGCAGACAGATTTGCTCGACACAGCGTTGCCACAAACCTTCAGTTTGTAAAAATAATGCAATATCTGCAAAGTACAATAAAGCAAAGTGCAATAAAACAAGGTATGGCTACACTGATTTCTTCCAGAAATTTGGTGAGATTTGTAAGTGGTACACTGGAAAATAATCTAGTCAGAAGTTTTGTGGAAGCCAGGGCAAAACCAATTGTTTTTAGTTCCTTAACTATCCCCCATCTGCATACGTCTCATTTGGTGGGAGATAAGCGCAAGCCAAAAGGTCAAAGGAGAAGGGGCTACAGGAAGTATGTCTGGCCCAATGTATAACCCCTCAGATAATTGTTTGGCACTCTTTTGTATCTATTTGTTTTTTTCAGATTGTGGGACATTTGCCTAATAGTTAATAATGTCAGCCAGGGATAACAGCAGATTTAAAATTTGAGGGGAGAAAGGATGGAGGGAGGGTTCATCTGGAGTGGAATATTTAATAGCCCTATCAGCTAATGAACATTCCTAATGATATGGTATCAGTCTCCTTACTGTGGGCTGAACAGTGAACAATGGTAATTTTAGAAGAGGTGAATAGCTTAATTGAGCAACAATTATATGCTCACTAGCAATAGGAATACGGCAAAAGTTAAGAATCCCAAATTGTGCCAACAGCATGGCAGACACCAAAAGTCTATCTGGAGTCTGTAAATAATGGCAGTTTTCCCTTTTGCCAATGTGCAAACTCTATTAACAGCTGTGAGTTTGGCAGATTGGGCTGATTTAACAGTGGGCAAAGAATATGCTTCAAGTGGTTCATGTGAGGAAACTATAACATAACCAGTTATTATATTTCCCTGGAAATTTCTTGTACAGGATCTATTACAAAATAGAAGTACATCTAGGTTGTCCAAAGGGGTATCTAAGAGGTCCTCTCGTCACTACGAGATCATTTCTGTAGTTGCAATGCAATGATGTAGAATGGAGTGGGTCTTTCCATCATCAGGGAGGGGCAGTAAAACACCTCAACTGTTACAATGAGGCCACTTGGCTGGCTCAGTTGATAGAGCATGAGACTCTTGATCTTGGGGTCTTGAGTTCAAGCCCCACGTTGGGCTTTGTAAAGCCTACTTAAATTTTTTTTACAAAAATAAAATCTTAAAAAAAATTTGTTACGATGACACAAGATGATAAAAGGGTTGGCCGAAGGAGCCTGTTCATAAGTGGTTGTCACCATGCAGAAAGATGCTATGTCTTATGAACTTCTAAGAGGGCAGACACAGCATGGCAAACAGAGGTGAATGAGGGAGCCTAATATAAGCCTACTGGCCTTGTCAATCAAGATGGCAGCTGCGGCTGTTGCACACAAACATGGGGGTATACATGATGCCACAAGATCTAACTGGCATGAGAAATATGCCCTAGGACGTATCCAGGAGGCAAAAGGTTGTTCTAGAATACCTGCCGCAATCTCATTATTTTCATGGATTTAAAGGTTTGTCAAAATTAGGTAAACTAAGAGCTGGGGGTGTGGACAATGTTAATTTTAAGGTTTTAAAGGAGGTTAGTGCCTCTGAAGGCCAGGAGTGGTATCTGTGAGGAGGGCATACAGAGGTTTAGCAAGGGCAGCAAAATTAGGAATCCATTGGCAGCAGTGGTCAGCTGGCCCTAGAAATTTACATTACTTTTTTTGTTTTGGGAAAAGGGATGGACAAAATTGACTCAAAGCATTTTGGGGTGATTTTTTAAAAGTTTTATTTAAGTAATCTCTATACCCAACATGGGGTTTGAACTCATGACCCGGAGATCAAGAGTCAGATGCTCCTCTGACTGGGCCAGCCAGGTGCCCCTTGGGGTGAGCTTCTGAGTGCTCTGAGATATATTATGTCTTAAGTAGTTAATATTTGTTTGCACCCATTAAAGTCTAGATCTGGAGGCTCTATGGCCTTGCTCAGCTAGTGCCTTTAGGAGAATGAGGGAGTCTATAAGAGCTCCCTGCCTAGTTAGATTACAAAGTAAAAGGCTGTCAACTTACTGAACAAGAGTGGAACCTTGAGTCAAGGCTACAGAATCCAAGTCAGCTTTAAGGACCTGGGAAACCACTGAGGGAGATTCACATTATCCCTGAGGTATGGAAGCCCACATTAACTGTCTCCCTCTAAAAGTAAAAGCAAAGAGAAATTGTGGGTCAGTATGCAATGGGATTGAAAGGAAAGCTGAGCAGAGGCCAGTAACTATAAATCAGGCTGCCTCAGCAGGAATTGAGGTTAAGAATAGTACCTGGATTAGGGACTATAGGGTTGTAAAGAATTATAAAAGATTTTACATCTCTTAGGTCTTGTACAAATTGAAGTTTGGTTCCTGTCTGAGTCAAATTTACCTTCTTTCTTTACTGGCAAGATTGGAGTGTTACAAGGTGAGGAAGTAAAGACAAATATACCCTGTTGCAAAAGATATCTATTATAGGTCCAATTCCTCACTCCAAGTCTTTGGGAAGGGGATATTGGGCTAGTACTGATGGAAATGGTTTTTCTTTTTCCAAATAAGGTGCAAAGGCTCTGTACTCAGTAACAATGCAACTTCATTTGCATGTGTAGTCCAGAGATTAATTTGGACCATATGTATTTATGTATGTATATATTTACTCACTCAAACTCACAACCCCGAGATCAAGAGTCGCATGCTCCACTGACTGAGCCAGCCAGGCACACCAACTGGGACATCTTTTAATCTTTTTTTTTTTTTTAAAGATTATTTATTTATTTATTTGACAGAGAGAGACACAGTGAGAGAGGGAACACAAGCAGGGGGAGTGGGAGAGGGAGAAGCAGGCTTCCCGCTGAGCAGGGAGCCCGATGCAGGACTCGATCCCAGGATCCCAGGATCATGACCCGAGCCGAAGGCAGTCGCCCAACGACTGAGCCACCCAGGTGCCCCCAATTGGGACAAATTTTAAACATGCATTCTCTTCAGAGGAACTTAAATTGAGATGAATTTCCAGTAAGCAAAGTAGGAAATCTGGGGTTTGGTTTGAGGATAGGGAAATAAAAATGCCTTTCTTATTATATTTTATAGTGGCATTAAATTTACATAACAAACCTCCACCTGAAAGGTATGCTGGTAAGGAGTTGGGGAGACCAGAAAAGCATGACTGGGGCACCTGGGTGGCTCAGTCAGTTAAGCCTCTGCCTTCGGCTCAGGTCATGATCCCAGGGTCCTGGGATCAAGCCCCACACGGCTCCGTGCTCAGCGGGGAGTCTGCTTCTCCCTTTCCCTCTGTCCCTCCCCCAATTGTTTGTGTTCTCTCTCTCTCAAATAAATAAAATCTTAAAAAAAAAAAAAAACCATGATGGCTGTTAAGAGTGCCTAAAGATATTGGGGTGAGCTGGGATAAAGGCAGTGAAAGAGGTTGCCCAGGGACTCCTATAGCTTGAATAGAATCAGACGTGACAGGTAGAGTTAAATTCTCTGAGCAGATTGTGGAGAAAGTTACACCAGTGTCAATTAAGAAATCCAATTCCCTTGGGGCGCCTGGGTGGCTCAGTCAGTTCAGCATCTGCCTTCAGCTCAGGTCATGATCCCAGAGTCCTGGGATCAAGTTCCGCATTGGGCTCCCTGCTCAGTGGGGACTCTGCTTCTTCCTCTCCCTCTGCCCCTCCCCCTGCTTGTACTCTCTCTCTCTCTCTCACTCCCTCTCTCTCAAATTAAATAAAATCTTGGAAGAAAGGAAAGAAAAGAAAGAAAATAAAAAAGAAAAAGAAAGGAAAGAAATAAAGAAAGAGAAAGAAAGAAAGAAAAAGAAAAAGAAAAAAAGAAAGAAAGAAAGAGAGAGAGAGAGAAAGAAAGAAAGAAAGAAATCCAATTCCCAATTCTCTGTTTTAGGCTTAATGGCAGACTCTGGGGTGGAAGAATCAGCTGGCCCTGTCATTTGAGGGGAACTGTCCCACAGGAGGAGAAAAACCGTCTGGAGGTGATAGAGTCTAGGGAGACTGTTTCTGTTCCTTAAATTTTCCTTTCCCTTATGTGCAGGACAATTTTTCTTCCAAAATTTCTCCTTGATTTTTTACAGTATCTGCCACTGTCTGGAGTCAAATGGGGAAGACTCTAAGTAGATTTTGCGTTACTCTCAGAGTCATGCTTTTGTTTTTCTGAAGGTTCAAGTTGCAAAGCAAGAATTGTTGCTTTTAACTCATTTCCTCTTGTATTTTTTTTTTTTTAATTTTTTAAAGTTAGCTCTATAGCCAACATGGGGCTCGAACTCACAACCCCAAGATCAAGAGTCGCATGGTCTACCAACTGAGCCACCCAGGCACCCCTCCTCTTGTATTCCCGTAAGCTATTTCCAAAGAATTGAGTAGCTTCCTCCCTTATGACCCTCAGAGATTGGCAGGACCACCATGCTTTTTTTTTATACTAGGGAGAAAATTTCCCACTAAAGCAGAAATTAAAAGATTTCTATGTTCTGGGGTTTCTGGGTTCAGTGCAGTATGCTACTGCCAAGTCTGTATAAAGCGTTCAAGAAAGGTCTTTGCTCTCCTTTCTGAGTGCAAAATTCAACCTTAGACCAGTACACTTTGTGGGGAGGGGGTAAGTCTCCAATATTGCTCCTATCAAGCCTTGAATATGAGCCTCCAGCTGAGCCATTTCCTGGTCATTTGTAGGATGGCCTGGAAGAAATTCTGGCCATCTGTTTCCTCTGTGTGTGGGGTTTTCCCCAGGGGGCTGTCTGGCTTGTCTGATAACTACAGTATAATCATGGGCAGGAAGAACACCCCTTAGTAGCCAACATAGGTGCCTGTGAACGGGGTCGTTAATGGCCACTAAGCTTTCCATCTCCTCTCTAAATTTGTTGGACTCTTCTGAAAGTAGAGGTAAAAGGGCTTGAAAATTCAAAAGATCTGGTGCTGTCCAGGGGACATGAATTCTTTACGGTGGGATCCAGGATACATCTGCAAAGTACATAGCATAGGAATGTCTGAAGTTGGCAGAGACTGGTTACAGAGACCTGGAAAGTAGGAGGAGCTATAAGGAACAGCAAAGAGAGCCCTACCGCCCTTCTCAGGTGCTTGTGCTAAGTTCACTTCCTGGCTTTTAGTATTTGAGTAACCTGCATAACCTGGGTCTGGTGATCAGGCCAGAATGCTCATTGTAAATCTTGCAAATAAAGGGAAGTGAACACAGGCAGCTGGGTATTTAAGGGATTTTCTGGAGAAACTGGAGAAGTTTTAGGATCTAAGAGAATTGGCTGAGGAGATGGAGTAGGGCTTTGAGAGGAGGGGCTTGGACCCAGGGCCCAGAGATCCGAAAGATCTGAAGGGTCAGGGACAGAAAGTTGGACATAAAAATGTGTATAAGAGGAAAGAGAGGGGCACCTGGGTGGCTCAGTTGGTTAAGCGACTGCCTTTGGCTCAGGTCATGATCCTGGAGTCCCAGGATCAAGTCCTGCATCGGGCTCCCTGCTCAGCAGAGAGTCTGCTTCTCCCTCTGACCCTCCCCCCTCTCATGCTCTCCCTATCTCATTCTCTCTCAAATAAATAAATAAAATCTTTAAAAAAAAAAAAAAAAGAGGAAAGAAAAGGGAGGACTTAAATAAGATGTGGTTTTTAATTTTTGTTTTAAGATCGATTTCTGTTCTTTCCTCTTATTAAGGGAATCCCTAAGGCTAGCCATTATACTTGTGTCCTCTTTTCAATTTGGTCTCCCCATAGGTACCATTTAAGACAGTTATTTAGAATGAGAGCTTTCTAAAAACTTTTCAAATGTAAAAGTTTTTGTAGTTCCAGAAATCCATCATCTGGCCATTGATGAGTAAGACCCACAATGGTATATTTATTCTAATAGCAACTCAATTCAATAAGCCTTTTTTGTGGGAAGACCTAGAGGCAACTTTCGGGATGAGAATAAATTTTTACCATGAACACAACAGGCATCCCTGGAGTGGGTGCAGAAGATGCAGCCCCCATGATCCAAAAAGTTCACTCCAAAGATAGTCTAGGAAAGTAAAGCCCCTCATCACAGGGTTACAAACGTTAAGAATTGTGCAGTGAAAACAATGTCTTGGTTGCCTCCATTCATAGACCCACTAATCTGTGACACGGGGCAGGCACTACTGGAATGGGATTTTTTCCAGCACCAACAAAACAATGAAGATTGAGATGACAAAAGCCCCTTATGATAAGCTCCCCTGAAGCTGGCACAGTCAGATGAAGAGAATGCCGCTTGTGACTTTGTCACTGGGAACCACAGTCAATTCAACTGGCCCACAAGATGCACATTGGTACATGCACCTTCCAGTTGTCCAAGACCAGAGACAATATTCTCACTAGTCACAAAGCCAAGCTTTCAAGACAGAATAAGACAGGGGTGCCTGGGTGGCTCAGTCATTAAGCATCTGCCTTTGGCTCAGGTCATGATCCCAGGGTCCTGGGATCAAGCCCCGCATCAGGCTCCCTGCTTAGCGGGAAGCCTGCTTCTCCTTCTCCTATTCCCCCTGCTTGTGTTCCTGCTCTCATTATCTCTTTCTCTGTCAAATAAATAAATAAAATCTTAAAAAAAAAAAAGACATAGAATAAGACAAAAGGAAAACTTCCATCTGGTTTTTCTCATATGCACATTAACAGCTTTCGTTAATCCTTGGGTCTCTTGGAGCTAAACTAATACCCAAGGAGGATGTGCTGCTGGGTTGGGGATTGTGTGGTGTGTTCCTTGTTGCATGGATATTTTCTTGAGGTTGACCAACTTATCCTAACACATGTGTCTTTGAGTTAGGCGGTGAGCACTCTAACCGCTCTTAAGTGCTCGACCCATGCCCACCAATTTTGCAGCTTTGGCTTCACAGATGTCCCTTAGCAAGAGCCTTTACCTCATGTGCCCATTAGACCACAACAAAGTTTGTCTACACAGATGCTGGTCTGGTGAGGACTGTGAACTCGCCAGTCTGTAAGGTTGGCTTGAACAGCTGTCTTATAGGGCCTATGCCAGAGACAGATGGAGACAAAGAAAAACAGTGACCATCTCTGGGAGGAAAAGGATCAATAAAAATCAAGAGTACTCATAATAAATCTTTACCAGAGTTGTTATACCCAAGTAACTAGCTCCATAAATATTTCCTCCTGCTAATCTAAATTTAGAAAAGGAAAACAAAGGACTCTTGCGTCCACCAGACCCTGCAGGCAAAGATCTGGGAGACTGATGAGGTAAGAATTCTTACCTTCTGCCAGATTTTTTTCAGAGGTCCCAGGATTTCTCAGCTGTAGCAGCCTCAGAGTGAGCACTGTCCAGCCAGAGAAGTTTTTCCCTTTGTGGTAGCCAACTGTAGGGGAAGAAAAATTTTTCCTCTACCTCTTTAGGTTCTTTTATCTGGGCTATTAATCAAATTGACTTATGACAGATTAACAAAAGAAAACCAAATTTAATTACTTACATACATACAGGAGCCCCACAATGAAAACAAGAATTTCCCCAACAGTCAGGCAATTGAAGTTTATATGCCATTTGAGTTCTTTACAAAGAAGGGGTTGGGGTCTGGGACTTCAAAGGGAAGGAAGACAATTTGCATGAAAATGTGAACAAATGTTTGGTAAACAAATGTTCCCCAGGCCATGCATAGGGAAATGGACACAGAGAGAACTTTGAACAAACAGTCCCTACCCATCTTACCAGCTTACCATATCTAGTCCATATTCTTTGTAACTATCTTTGGTGATATTTCTCTTCCTGGACCAGGCCCTCTATCTAAATTCTTTCAGGCAGTTGAGGGGGAACCTAAAAAACTCTTCTTGAGGCTTTTGGGCCTTACATGTCTTCAGCTCAAAATAATCAGCATGTAAAATAGGCACATTCTGGGGAGACTTGTTCTGAACCCCTCATTGAAGTCCAAGAAGCAGCTATTGCTAGTGCAAAGAGACTAAGGCAAGAATAAGCTCGGGCATGTTTGAGTATTAGAAGGTGGCCAGTATGATTGAAGCAGAGTTGGCAGGGGAGGGTAGGATACAAAAGTCGGAAGCAGACTGTCCAGATGAAGCACTGATATTTACTTCTAAGATGTTACAGTCATTATTTTTCCCCACCCACATATAATGTTTTCCTCTCCTAGAAATCCCTTTCATATTAATGGTTTCACTTATCCACCCAGTTGTAGAAGTAGGGGGAAAAAAAACCCAAATCAAAAAACAAAACCATGTTCCCTCTTGCCTACAATAGATGGCCCCACTTCCTGCCTACCTCCCAAAGTAAACAATAGCTACAGTCAGAATTCTCCTTTCAGATTCCAAACACCAAATTTACAAACCTACCTTCATCTGAACACCTTTTCCACTTTCCCTTATGTCATGCTCTGTATCCATTTCCCTGCAGCCTGTTCAGGAATCTTAGATTACATATTATCCTATTCTCTATTTCTTAAACCTCTACTGAATATCTTCCATTAATATTTAAATACTTAATTCACTCCCATCTTAAAAAAAGGGAAGAGGCAACCTCCTTTTTTCCCCACCAGCTATTTACTGTCTGCTTTCTCTTTCCCTTTACAGATAACTTCAGAATTATTTACACTAGCAATCTTATTTCCTTGCCTCCCACTGATTCCTCAACCATTTGTCTGGCTGCTACACTCAACATACGCCAAACTAACTAGAGAAATCAATGCTAAATTTAACAGGCATGTCTCAGTCCTCATCTCAACCTCACTGCCACCTTACACTATCACAATCACTCCTTTACGGAAACATGCTTGTCTCCTGTTTTTTCTGACCCCAACATTCTGCTGATATTCCTATTTCTGACATCTATTAGTTCACTCTCTTCTACCCAACCTTTAAATGCTGAACCTTCTTTCTGGATGAACCAGAAATATTATGAGTTGGGTTTCTAGCTACATGCATAATCTAATAGATATATTTTAAATGAAAGGTAAGTTCACTGACGAATGGCCTAAAATAAAAACAATCTATTCATCCATATCCATCATGATTAGTGCCAAGCACTACTTTGGGTACTACCAACTCAGTGGTAAACAAAGACAATGTTTCTGATCTGAGTTTACACTGTAGTGGAAATAACAAACATATAAAACAATGTCAAGTAGTGATAAGTGAAAGACATTAGAAAAAAATACGAAGCAGAGTAAAGTCATGAGAATGATAGAGGATGGATACTTACAGAAAGGTCCAACTCTGAGGAGGTGACGTGAAGCAGGGACCTGAATGTAAAGAACGTAAGCCATACAAAGACCTAGGTAAAGAGCATTTCAGAGGAAACAGTAAGAGTAAAATCCCTTAGATATTAGGCAGATAGGATGTTGGCGGATTGAGAAATGGCAAGAGATCCAGAGGTCTGCTGTAGAGTTAATAAGGTTGACTGGTTGTTGAAATTGTAGAGAAGGGCAGAGACCGGAACAGATAGGACCTGGGTAAAAGAGTTTGGACTGTTATTATTAGGAATGCCACTAAAGGGTCTTGAACAAGGAAATGATGGGATTTCATTTGCATTTTTTAAATTTATTTGACAGAGAGAGAGAGAGAGAGAGCACAAGCAGGGGGAACGGCAAAGGGAGAGAGAGAAAGAGGCTCCCCAGTGAGCAGGGAGCCCAATGTGGGGCTCAATCCCAGGACTCCGGGATCATGACCTGAGCCAAAGGCAGACATTTAACCGACTGAGCCACCCAGGCACCCCCTTGATTTGCATTTTTAAAAAAGAGTAAAACAGGGGCACCAGGGTGGCTCAGTCGGTTAAGCGTCTGCCTTCGGCTCAAGTCATGATCCCAGGGTCCCTGGATTGAATCCCACATCAGGCTCCCTGCTCAGCGGGGAGCCTGCTTCTTCCTCTCCCTCTACCCCTCCCCACTGCTTATACTTGCTCTCTCTCATATAAATCAATAAAATCTTAAAAAAAAAAAGACTAAAACATGTAGTCTAATTAAAAATTTGATAAGAACTGTTTACTTTTCAAGGGCTCACATAAATGGCCTTAAAAATTAAATCAGAAGAAACATTACAACAAAGTAATGAGAAATTCCCTTTCTACACTAAAATTTATTTAAAAATCACTTGGTTTACTTTAAGAATAGAACAAACCCTATCATTCAAACACTTTCCAATTTTTCTCCTCACTTTCAAAGTCCAAACACAGGCACCCTACATATAATCTACAAGGTTTTAATCAAGTCAATACTTCCCTTTCAAAGTTTCTTAATATAGATGCTAAAATTAAAAGCCTTGGGATTTATGTGACAATCAAAATACATCATTTACTTACAATATTGATTATCAATATTGCCTAGAACGGGAAAAAGTGAAGCTTCACTTTCTGCTTTTATAATACCATTATGTATAGTATTCTGCCTGAAGATGAAAAATGAGAACATATATACAATACTGTTGTCAATTTTATATACTTTTTCAAATCTGTGTTAGCTTACATTTACATTTTTATTATAAAAATGATTTTCCAAATACAATGCAATAGTACAAAAGTCATTTTTAAATAAAATCATGAAAGCATTGTTTATGTAAATGTTCAACAAATAAAACACTTTGTAATGCAATTTTTTTAAAAGTCAAAACTTCTTTCTGGTATTTATTAGAAAATAAACCCAACCCACAGAATGAAATGAAAACAGTAAAACCTTACTAATTGGAACTGAGGGAAGATAAATATGAGTGGTAGAATGTTTGGAAAGAAAAGCAATTTTGCTAACTTCTTAAGTCTTGCAATTTTATTTAGCCTATCAAAATATTAAGAGAGGCAGTGTTTAGCAGGGCTTAGCAAACGTTCCTACTTTCATTCAAAGTACCAAGTAATTCACTTCTACTGCAATTACACTGTTAGTAAACAAACAATATTTTTAAAGGGCCAGGTTTTCTTCTCTCTCTGAAGTCACTAGTTTCCCTAAAATCTTCTATTTTAATTTTTGTTTTCACATGTTGTGAAGCAGTGCAGTTCTAATGAAGTTTTACTACATTTGGGAATTCATATTTTGGACGCTGCTTTGACAACATCAAAATAATACAAATTTGATACAAAAATCACTTTTCCCCAGAGGTAAGATTTTGTTTTCTGACACTGTTTATGTCGACTAGTCATGGCAAATTAAAAGTTGATTTCCCAATACTATTTTGTCACATGGCTTTTTTGCCTCTTTTACACCCATCTCTGCTGTCTGAATATGCTCATGGAATATAAAATAGTTTTATCCAATCAAAAATAAGAAAAATCAAACCATATTGCATTATGAATATAAATTATTCCATGATTATATGCTTTAGAATTATACCCTCCAATAGTATAGACTCTAAAACATTGACTGCTCTAGATGAAAATAGCATCAATTCCTAAGCTACAATGGAAGCTATTATCCTGAAGTGAGAGGCTTGAAAATCTCAATGCCCTTTTGCAAATGCTACCTAGCTTTTGTAAAACCAAACAAATATACCCAAACAAATAACATCATATTAAGATCATCACTACAAAATAAATCAGCAAAAATTATGATTATGTTCTATGACTTTTAGAAAACTACGCTAGTTACTTGGATCTTCTAAGTAGCACTTAAATAATACAATGTACACCTGGGCTGAAAGGACAATGAGGAAATTATATATATACACTTATATAAAACAGACTAATGAAACATGTTATACATATTAAATTTCACATAATCTTGAAGATTTTAGGAAAACTTATTTTTTAATTGAAAATATACTTTAACCAAAAAACCCCTGTCATACACTGACCATGTTGAATAACCCTATACTGCCTGTATAGGAGGTTCAAAGGAAGATACAGGATAATATTTGAGCTGCCAGTATTGAGAGTCTCAAGAGGCTGAAGGACTAGAATACCCCTTGGAAGAGAAACTGGGGGGAAAAAAAATTACTCCTTTTTTTTCCTCCAAATGTTGTTAAATAAACCAGTTATCCCCGAAGTAATGAAGACACATTTCAAGTAATTACTCTGCTTACAAGTTTTATTTACACAGTAATTATTAATAGTGGTTTTTAGTGAATTCCTTGTATATTTACATTTTATATACACATTTATACTTGAAAGGTAAAGAAACTGTACAATAATAAAAATGAGAAAAAGAAATACAGTAATTTAGGTCAAACTCAGGAAACAAATACTCACAAGTAAGATTAAATTTAAGCAGGTAATATAACTTCAGTGAGATTACTGCCAGGGATTACATTCCCTCTGATCAGGGCCACCAATATCAAGGAAGTAGTTACCAGAGTTAAAATGTCACTCTAAAACCTATTAAGACCCTGGGTACTCCCTCAATATTTATTACAATACCAGTTTCCACTAAGTAAGCTCCTAAGATAGGAGTTAACTTCTGACGGTTCCACTAGTGGTCCCTAGGCTAGAATGACCCATGGGGTAAAAATATATGGACACCATCTGGTCCCATACTCCTAAAGAGGCAGTCACTGAACTAACAAGGTTGTCAGGCTTGTTAGTTTGAAGACTATATACCACTAACAGAAATAGTATGCTCAAGTATTGTTTTAAACCAAACTGCAAACATAAAAGCACACTGTACATCTAATTATTAACCAAAGAGCACGTTATACAGATATCACTTATAATACTCAAGTGACTTATTTTAGGTTCAAGGATTAAACATATAATAAATTTCATATTGATTTACCAATAATTAATAATTTCTTTATCCACTATACCATCAAAGTTAGACTCATTAGAAAAAAGTTAATTTTATCTTTTTCTTTTACACTTATTTCCATTGATTAGAAAATTATGCACAGTGTTTTACAAGTCATAGACTTGGCTACATATTAAGATTTCGAATTTAAAACTAGAATTAAATTTTGTTTCTACAGACAGTGAAGGAATTTTAACTAAAAAGTTTAAAGTCTTGCCAAGTAGCATGCTATTTCAGAACTCTCAGAATTCATATGTTTTACTCTTACCAGTGAAAAATCTCATTTATATATATGGACTTACTTCCAAAATCAAGTCTTCAGTCCACTAAAGTGCAAAGAACTTTCCTTCTACCAGTTAGCTTCCTTAAATTACTAGATGAATAACTCCTCAGACTAGAAACAGAAAGGCTAAAATTCTTTGAGTGATAGGAATTACTTAAGAAACAATTTTCCTTCAAAAACAAACAGACATGATACTGTAGAAAAACACCTAAATAAATGTGAAACAAGCTCCCACCAGTGTTTCCAGTTCCCAAATTTGCCCCAACCTGTGAATGAAGGCAACAACTTCAGTGACTTAAATCATTTACAATCAAAGTTGCTTTCTCTTGGTCTCTAGTATCTTCAAAAGGTTGGAACTGGAGATAATATTTGTATTAAGGTGTTTACTTCAAAAAGTATTTTGGAAGTTAAAGTTAACAATCCTGCTCTGACCTCCAAAGTGCTTTTATGTTAATTGTTAAAAAAGAAAAGATGTAAAAATTTGAATAATCTCCAAAGCTGTTAAAAAAGTTTATTGCATTAAACTGTTCCACTCCAAATTATGGAGTATGAACTAGCCATTTAAACTCTTCCCTTTGTAAAATGGCTCTCCCTGCAAAATACTTTTTTTTAATACTGTCAATCGGTTACTCATTTCATTTACTTCAGCCATGGAATTCAAAATCAGCAGTTTCCCATGTCTTGATTCTTTTAGATTTCGCCAACATTTTCTTCCATGCTTTTTACATAGGAAACGAAAAACTTTTATCAAAACAACATTATTTATGTTTCAATTAGTCTGTTAATTTTGAAGATTAGCTTTTCAGAGCAGGACTATTATTCTTGTCTCCTTCTTTAATATCCTTCATTACAGATGCAAAGACCTGGAAATTATATAAAGGAAAGATTAATCCTCAAAATTAACTACCACATAGATTAAAGAGATTGAAGTAACTATAGTTTATTAATATGAAAAAGCTTTAGTATATTTAACTCCTCTGGAAGTCCTCTGGAAGACTGCTATTCTTAAATCCTCTTGTTCGTTTCAGCCCAATTTTATGGTATATAATTAGATTTCAGTTTTCATCACTGGCCAAATATTCTGAAATTACTATTTGGTAACAGAACATTTTCTGGATCCATATTCTTACATTTCACTTTCATAAGCAATAAAACTGTGAGCTTATGATGCCTACGGTCTATCATTCAAGCAGCAAGTGATAATGCTTTTATGGCACTTAACTTAGACTGCCAATGTTTGCTTCCCTAACAGGACTAAGCATCTAAAAAGCCAGGATCATACATTATATTCTATTGCAAATACTTAGCATAAGGTAGGTGGTTTTTGTTTTTGTTTAAGTAGGCTCCATGCCTAGCGTGGAACCCAGCATGGGGCCTGAACTCATGACCCTGAGATCAAGACCTGAGCTGAGACCAAGAGTTGGACGTTTAACCAACTGAGCCACCCACCCAGTCGGATGTCTAACCAACTGAGCCATCCAGTATGTGACTGATACAACTGTTGTCTATTTGAAATACCAAAGTAAAAAAAAGAACGAAAAAAACAAGCCAAAGGTACTGGACTTACATAAAAATAAAACCATAGGTTTGGATAGGTGAAAGAGCAGCAATCTGCTTTAAACTCTTGCCTTTTCAAAGTCAAAAATTATTTTTTGCTGTTTTTTAATTAAGCACTAACATTTGAGAAATAAATTTTTTTATAAGAAGCCAACTGATTGTTTTAACACATCCATTAGAAGAAGTAGGAAAAGGTCACTCTACCTGAGTCCATTTTTTGGTGCTATTCTGCATCTGAATGGCTGCAATACAGCTGAACAGCTTTTCTGATGTGATATCTTCTGGCAATTTAGTTAGAAACTGTGCTATATGAATAAAGTCCATTTGTAGGAGAATATCTTCATATAATCGGAGGATTCCTAATCCAGTCCTAAATAAAAATTCCTCCCCATCTCTGCAAAATACATCCCAGACTCGACAGGCCAGATCAAGTGGTAGTGATTTGCTATATAGTGTGAAGATCCTAAAATTAGGGAGAAAATAGTCATTGAAATTTTTCATTCATTTATTCATTCACTTATTAATCATCTCTCTATAAAAAGAACAGTGCTTAATTAGGGATAAAAAGATAAATAAAATACGGCTCCTTCTTTCAAAGAATTTGAATAGTAGGAAAGTAAGTAAAAGTAATTTACAACCTTCCACAGAGACATGTCCTAATACAAATCAGAGTGGCAAAAACACCTAGTGGTTAAGGGGATGGGCTCTGAAACCAGAATGTCTGAGTCTGACATTAGTGATGTTACCTTGAGCAAGATCTCCACCCTTGCTGTGCCTCCGTTTCCTCATTAGCAAACAAAGAATAATATTACCTACCTCTCAGGATTGTTTTGAAAATTAAAGGAACACATGTATTCAGAACAGTGCCTGGCACATAAGAAAGGCTCAATAAAAGTTACTTATTGTATGAGGAATCCAAGTATCATCTTTTAGTAACCTAAATACAAAATCATAATCTGACTTCTCTCTTTTCTCCTACCACAAACATCTACTGTTTTTTTCCCCTTTACCAAACTTTACTTACTACTTCTTTTGGAGCATGTAGAGCTCCAACAGAATCACCAAAATGGTTTTTCCCATCTTTTCTGACAATGTTTGATCATGTCATTCTTTATCCAGTGGTGCTTCAGGGCGGCATTCTGGTTGGGGAAACAGGGCCAGTGGGTGCTAAAGAACTTCTCTTGAAGCTGCCTTGGCAAAGCACACCTTTTTTTTTTTTTTTTTTTTTTAAGTAATTTCTACACCCAATGTGGGGTTCAAGCTTACAACCCTGAGGTCAAGAGTTGCTGATTGAGCCAGGTGCTTCCAAAGTACACATTTTTCTTTACAAAGACCGTGTTTATTTGAGGTAGTGCTGATGAAACTTGAGGAAGGGAACTAAGGGCTCTTTGCCCCCCTCCTCCCTACCCCTAGCCTTTAGCACTGCCACTTATTCATTCCTCTTTTTTCTTGCATGATTGATCCTGGGATTTGTATGTAGTAAGTTCAACAAAGGCAGTGAAACAAAAATCCATGTCTATTTCTTCAATTATAAACACGTATTTAATTGCATAATAAAAGCACACCCCTGGTAGTACAGAGAATAGTAATTCATTGCTCAAAATGACAGCAGGTACCAGCAGTGCCTAGGACGTGCACAGTATTATTAGTTACATTCTGCTCCCTATTACCAACTGTGATACTGGTTTGCCTTACGTTCACACTCCTCAGACTGACAATTGAGTATTTTCCCCCTTTCTCTACAGATTTAGTATTTGACCTTGGGCTTCTGGGTCTCATAACATAAAACCTTTCTTCTCCCCATTATCTTGGGGCCTTCCCAGAAGAACTCTTAATGTTCCTAGTGGAAATAGAAAAGAATATACACTGAGGCAGCTCTTTCTGCCCTTGGGTCTTGTCCCCACGCTTTAATAAAACCACCTTTTTTGCACTGGGGGAAAAAAAGAACACACTGAAATATAACTAAGTTTTTTAAAAAGCTTAAATAAAAGAAGCCCCAAACAACTGGGAATATAATATAGCATATATGATCAAGGCCATTAATTATATATGAAAACTTAGTATCATTTTCATGAAATCCACTGAATTGATGAATGGGATTTAAGGTTTGAATGTTTCATATGTACTCTTAACAACCTATCTTAAGATAATTGCTCCATCCCTTTGGCAAAATTCACCACCCCACCATTCTATAATCAACTGGTGATGGCTCACAAGACTCCTCGGCAAGGAAGAGTTGTAATTGCAATGTTGAAAAAAAGACACTAGCACCTAAATAAGGCATCACTCCTCTGTCAAAAAGCACGATAAAGCCTTGAAAAAAACAAAGCCTTCAGTTAAAAAAAAAAAAAGAAAGAAAAAAAAAGAAACACTATCATAACTATCATAAGCTCTTGAGTGTTAAGAATGATAAAGAAATGGCTCTCTCCTCTGAGAGCGTGGCATGCAGGCACTGAAGGAGATAAATCAAGTAAAACACTCTCACTACAACCCAAGATACAGATACTACTCCCATTTTATAGATAAGAAACTAAAACACAAACTGAGGGATTCTGATTTTAGCCCAGAGTCCATGTTCTTAATCAAATGCCTCCCCACAAAAATGTCAGCGTTTCTCTCTTTGTAAGGGAAGGAGTTTTTATATGTATAATCATGTGCATGAGATTTACTCTAGTTCCTAAAATACCCAAGAAGTTATACTTTTCTTTTAATTGTATTTTATTTATGTGATGACTTACCAGTCTATCAAGTATATGTCTGGTGTAAGACTGTAAGATTTGAAATGAAGAAATAGTTTGGAGAGATTTTCTTCAAAAAATACTTCAAATGTTGCAAAATATTTCAACATCTAAAGATAGAAATATCAATAAAGTTATTAAAGAGTATACTTTAGAAATAGAGAAATTAAATCCTTAATAAATTAAAAGAAAATCTTGCTTAGCACTTCTGAGTCTTTTTATCAAGCATTTGTAAAACTATAGTTCAATGAAAAACTTATTTTAGATCAGATTAGTTTGGTCTTCTAATTACTGTTTTTCACTCTAAAAGAGCATTCAGACTATAGAAACTGACAGTCAAAGGAAAACATGATTCCTTCCAAATGTTCATACCATGCTGTGATCCACACGAAAAAAGGCCAACTGGCAAGGCTTATTGAGGAGGTTTGCAAATGCAATGAAGGCATCTGCCTCTTCCAAATTGAGAATGAGAACTGCTGCTATGAAGGACATCCCTTGGACCTTCAAAGAGAAAAGAAATTAATCAAAATGTGCTTACAATAATAATTCTGAACAGTTTATATTATTGTATTGCTTAAAAATTATAAGGTGATATTAAAGTAGAATTAATCAAGTTTTCTTTTTATTTGTCAATGAAAGTAAATACAGAGGACCTGCCAATAACTATGAAATCTCCCTAATCCTAAATTTCTTGTTCATGTGCTATGGTTTAAAAAGAATTAGGGAAAATTTTGGAAAAAAAGAAAGTATCAGCTTTTACTTGCTACAAAAGCCTATCTCCGTGTACTAATCTCGCTTTGATTTTCTCTCAATCTGAAGTCTTTCAAAGTAGAGGGTAGTGAAAATCCGGTGACTGTCTTCATTGTCACAGCACCTCTGTCTGAGGTAGAAAGTGAGGAACCAAGAATAAAAGAAATATATGAGAAGTGCTGCTGAAGTTCTAAGACAGAAGAGGTGGTGAGAGGGTGGACAGGAAGGCTGGGTTCCTGGAAAAGCAGGACAAAGAAATAAGAAAAAACCATCCCAAGAAAGAAAGGAATATGAGCAAACACACACAGGACCAGCCCAGCTTGAGCACAATCTTTTTTTTTTTTTTAAAGATTTTATTTATTTATTTGAGAGAGAGAGAGAGAGAGAGCACATGAGAGGGGGAGGGCCAGAGGGAGAAGCAGACTCCCTGCTGAGCAGGGAGCCCGATGTGGGACTCGATCCCGGGACTCCAGGATCATGACCTGAGCCGAAGGCAGTCGCTTAACCAACTGAGCCACCCAGGCGCCCTGGAGCACAATCTTTATACTGGTAGAACTTAAGCAGGATGCAGTTACAAACAGTAGAAAGCCTTGAGGAAAAAGCTCAGCTACACAGATGCTTGCTTGTGAGTTATGGACAACTGCTGTACATTTCTGAGCAGATAAGTGATATGGAACTGCTGCTCATTCTTTAAAGAAACTTCATCAGGCACTTACTTCTGGTAGAGATTTGCATAATACACTTACCCAAAAACAACACTAACGGTATTTACAATGAAACCACTGTCTCTTTTTCCCAGCCAAATGTTTTGAAGGTTTGCCTACAATCACTATTTTAGATCAGATTAGTTTGGTCTTCTAATTACTGTTTTTCACTCTAAAAGAGCATTCAGACTATAGAATTCTCAGCTCCCTTTGAAATTTTCAGCACACGTCAGTTTGGATTCCCACTCCATTACTAGCCGATCTTGAAATTCCTCTTGCCAGGATAACCAGTAACTCGTAAAACCCAATGGGCACTTTTCTACCCTCTTAGAATTCCCTTTGCTTCTGTGATCCAGTATTTCTTTGTTCTCCTCCTACCTCTCTGGCTTCTTCTGAGTGCTCTTTACAAAATCTACAGTAATCCCCTATTTGATTTTTCAGAGTATAAATTCCATGAGGATAGAGCCTGTGGCAGGCAGAATAACATACCCAGGAAGATATCCACATCCTAATCCCTGGAACCTGTGAAAGTGTTATCTTACAAGGCAAAAGGGACTTTGCAGATGTGATTAAATTAAGGATTCTGTGAGGGTAAGATTATCCTCGATTATGTGGGTGGGCCCAATGTAATCATCATGAGGGTCCTTATAAATGAAAGAGGGAAATGGGGAGGTAGGAGAGTCACAGAGAGATATGAGGATGCTACACGACTGGCTTTGTAGATAGAGGTAGGGGGTCAAGAGCCAAGGAATGTAGGCGGCTTCTAGAAGCTTGAAAAGGCAAGGAAATGGATTCTTCCCTAGAGCCTCCAGAAGGAAAACAACCCTGCTAATACCTTGACTTTCAGACTTCTCATCTCCAGAGCTGCCAGATAATAAATTGGTATTGTTCAAAGCCACTAAGTTTGTGGCAATTTGTTATGGCAATAATAGGAAACTAAAACAGTACAGAGACAAGACCATGTCTGTTTGTTCACAATTATATTCTTAATGCCACAAAATTTGTGGGATAGATGCAAGGGGCAAACTGTTAGGTGTCTCTAACAGACAGGTAGCGAATAAAGGAATTAATATATTTAATTGAATCTAAGATGCTGTTTAAGAAACACTACTTTACATAACACTAAAAAAGGAAAATGTTGCCTATTAAAGACAATGCTTTCCCAGAATTTTTATTTGGTGATGCATGAAATCACAGAGCTTTTTGAAGCTCACTCAGATTTATCAATAAAGTTATTTCTTAAGTATCTTCAAAGTCCAATTTTTCTGAATATTCTGAATGTTTTATCAACTTGTGATGTACCAAAATGAGCACATCATTTATGTAATATTTCTATGAAAAATGTATAACCTTAATCTAATCATGAGGAAATGGTCAGGAAACTACTGTAAAAGTATCAAAAGTGTTACAGGCTTGGGGTGCCTGGGTGGCTCAGTTGGTTAAGCGACTGCCTTCGGCTCAGGTCATGATCCCAGGGTCCTGGGATCGAGCCCCACATCGGGCTCCCGGCTCAGCGGGAAGCCTGCTTCTCCCTCTCCCTCTCCCCCTGCTTGTGTTCCTGCTCTCGCTGTCTCTGTCTCTGTCAAATAAATAAATAAAATCTTAAAAAAAAAAAAAAAAAAAGAAGTAGTAAAACTTCACCCATTGAAGTACCTGTGTAACCCACCACCTTTCTGTTTCTTGAAGTCTTTCTTCCTTCCCTTATGCCTGCCTAGGTCATAGGAGGAGGTCATCTACTCAGATTCCCCATTCTTTATTCCCCTTGCACACATGCACATGGATCTTTCTTGTTTTAGTTTTGCTGATAATCACTATAGATAAATGGAGAGCTATAATGAAAAATCAATGTGGGAAAGTTACAAAGCTCACAAAGTTCTTACAGTAATATCTGAATCCTGGTCTACAGTTTGACTCCCCCTGAGATACTGGGAAATGTGTCTTCTCACTTCCACTTTTATGATTATGATATACCGACCTTCCAGCCCCACCCCAGTTTACAGTAGACACAGTCCAGGCAAAATAATAACTACCTACTCCCTTGCTGCAAAGGAGAAAGCTTGTGTTAGAGGACCTACAGACAGCTGATACTCAAGATTCTAGAGTTTTATTCTACTCAGAAGGAACTTACAACCATTTCCTCACAGCAGAAAAAGAATACAATTCAACAATCTAGACAGCCGTGGTCTTAAACTGGGAAGAGGGCGCCCTGGAAACACATAAAGAATACTTTCCAGAGAGTCCATGGTACACCATCATGGATTATTTTAAGGGAATCCATTCCCAGATCCTCCATTTACACGTTTGCTTTCTACACATGGTTTGCCTAAGAATGTCACTACATTCACAGTAGCAAGTGAAAGTCACAGTCCTCACTCATCCTATAATTTATGACGGTGAACTGCTCTGAAGCACGAAATGTGAAACAAAAGGATAATTCGAAATACCGTTTGGAGAAAGCTCATGGCTTCCTATCACAGGTGAATAGAAACAGGACTGAATTTCATTATATGTAGAACAGAGATGAGTAGTAACAGCTTTCATTTGGTGACCTCACCTCTTCCATACCACCTTCTATCAAAGAATGCACAGCCACTGAGGGAGAGTCCCAAGAAGAACAAATAAAGAAAATAGTAATATAGATTGGTGCCCTTGGTTCTTTTAAGCTGGTTCACAACTGGAATATGAACTATTACCAATTTTTTTCAAGATATACTGAATAAATTCCAGAAATAAAACTTTTGTGTGATTTACTGATAGATTCAGCATGTGTTATTCATTAATGTAATTAAAAACCTCTTTTGTCAAATAATATGAAATATATATTCCAACATAGTTTATACTATTCTCTTATCTTATAAAATAAATCTGATTTGGCTGACTGGTTTGCCACAAAGGTTTGGCATTGTCAGGTTATATTGTGGTCCTTTTACATGAATTCAAAGAGCTAATCTGCATAATTTGTAAAATATTAATGTAGGGCTTGTTTATATATATATATATATATATATATTTAAGATTTTATTTATTTGATGGAGAGAGACACAGCAGAGAGGGGACACAAGCAGGGGGAGTGGGAGAGGGAGAAGCAGGCTTCCTGCCGAGCAGGGAATCCAATGCGGGCCAAATCCCAGGACCCTGGGACCATGACCTGAGCCGAAGGCAGATGCTTAACGACTAAGCCACCCAGGCGCCCCTGTTTTTTTTTTTTTTTTTTAAATTAAAGTATACTTGACGTATATTAGTTTCAGGTGTACAACATAGTTATTTGACAGCTACATATCTCATACGTTTTTCTTTAAATGGATGAGATATATAAAATCATTATACTGTTTAAATTCCATTGGCTACACTTTTTTAAAAAGATACGAGTTTTATTTTAAAATAATACTTAGCAAGTGCTAAAAATTAAATCCTTTATAAACTCATGATGAAAGAAATTTAAATGTCAACTTAAAAATGTGAACATTATAGGGGCACCTGGCTGGCTCGGTTGGTAGAGCATGCGACTCCTGATCTCAGGGTTGTAAATCTGAGCCCCATACTGGGTAATTTTAAGATTACTTAAAAATAAAACCTTCTCTTAAAAAATACTTTTATTTATTCATTTACCAGGGAGAGAGAGAGAGAGAACCAGCAGGGGGAATGGCAGGCAGAGGGAGAGAAGCAGGCTCCCAGCTGAGCAAGGAGCCTGATGCAGGGATTTGATCCCAGGACTCTGGGATCATGACCTTTGTATAAACAACAAACAAATAAATCATGTTACATTAAAAGGTGATAACTGCTACAGGACAAATAAAGGGGGGAAGTGCCAAGTTTGGGAATGGGGCAAGTTTTATATTACATATTATATTATATTTTATATTAAAGAAGATGGTCCAAGTAGTCCTTATGGAGAAAGTGAAATCTGAATGAAGAGTCTAAACTTTCTTGCTCATGTATTGTCATAGAATAGTAAAAACATTATGTAATGTTCACATTTTTTAAAGATTTTATTTTGGGGATGGCTGGGTGGCTCAGTTATTAAGTATCTGCCTTTGGCTCAGGTCATGATCCCAGGGTCCTGGGATTGAGTCCCACATTGGGCTCCCTGCTCACCGGGAGCTTCCCCCTCTGCCCCTCCCCCCTGCTTCTGTGCACTCTCTCTCTCGCTCACTCTCTCTAATAAATAAATAAAATAAAAAAAAAAGACAAAGGTGAGAAGATGAGGTTTTATGACTTCCAATTAAACATGGCAAACTGAACACTCACATTTTTCTTTGATCCCTCCCAAATCCAACTAAAATGACGTTAAAGAAAAAAATAAATATTAGCCTAGGAGGACAAAGAGAATGGAAAATAATATAAACAGTAAATAAAAATGTCACTAGCATTCTAGAAATTGTAACTAAATGGAGAATGTTGAAACTAAGATATCTGCAGAGGAAGCAATAAGTAGCAAACTAATTCTACCACAAATCTGGAAGGCTCAGAAACTGAAGTTATTATGCCCCTCTGAAATTGGGGGTAAGACTAAAGTTCCAACCAAAGGATTGGTTGAAAATTTATAAAAGGAGCAAATCCCTTCCTCTATTCTATACGGACAGGTGCCTATCTTTCCCCAAACCCAACATAATATAAGGAGTTTATCTCTAGAGGCACAGGCATAGGGAGGAGGCACCACACCAACAGCAGTGGCAATTAATAAAAGTTTCCAAACTGAATAATAAAGCCCCCAGTAGCTCTCCCAGAAATCTGGCAGGCAGTCTCGCAAGCCCCTGGGAAGATTCGTCTCTGGGTCAATTGACAGGCCCGAGAAAAATAAGACAGAGAGATACAGACATTTGGGAGCTAGTACAACATAAGATACTTTGATAAGATAGATAAAATGTTTATATTCAAAAACTAGATTGAAGCAAGTACTTACATAACCAACATCAGGTCTGTAACATGTATATGCCCCTAAGATACTATGTAAGACATCATGATATGGGCCACCCTTAGGAGAGAAAAATGAAATGTCAAACTATGCAAATAAGTGTCTGTAAGTTAATTCCCAAATAAGTAATTTTTAAATAAACTTCAGCATTTCCTAAGTGAGTAGTTTTAGTTAGTATATTGTATCACTGTCAGAAATATGCTAAATATACTCTGTAAGATGTGTTCTCTAAAGAATAAAAATATTTAATCCTGAAAAACAAAAAAAGCCAAATAAACTCACTTGATGGATGCAAGTTATACAGTCTGTGTACTATTTTAAAGATTTCTAGATTTGGTACAATAGGATTATGATGAAAACAGACTGTTTCATTTCATACAATACAATTTTAGCAAAAGGAAACCATCGAGCTACATCAAATTAAGTTTATTAATAATTTTAATCTTAATGGATAAAAATTTTTATTTCATTTTATCAATCTAAATAGAGAAATTCCACGTGTGAAATATAAAGTACATACAAAATGTAATCACTTCTCATAAAGTATTAGCAACTAATGACAGCCTATGCACAAAATCATTTTTATGAACCATTTTTTCATATTTCAATAGTAATTCTGGAAAACTAAGATTTGGGAAAATGTTCTTTACATTTTACCAACTGAGCAATCAAAAATGTTAAAGTTCAAATATCTTACAGAATAAAAAGTAAGACAAAGAAATTCACCTTAATGAATAAAGATATTATGGGCTATGCTAAATGCAATGCATTCAGTCAATGGAACAAAGTAACAGAAATTCCTTTAGAATTTTCCTACTAGTTTCACACTTTTATATAAATGTCTCTAATTTTTATGGTTTTGCCTTTTAAAAAGGCTTTTGAGAATTTGTTGCCTTGGATTACAAAAAAATTTAAAAAGTAGTTACAACTGATTAGAAACCCTCACCTTCTGAAAGATGTAAAGGGATGGAAATGTACGGGATATGTCCAACTTAATTAATTCCAGACTGGCCTCCCGATCAGCAACAGACACACCTGCATTTGTCAGGTAGATAAAATTAAAATGATTACTTGGCTATACCCAGTTCAATCTTGTACATACAGAATGATCACATAGTATTGATATGTTACTTAAGGAAAGTTAAAAGATGAATAATAAAGAAATTTAAAGAAATGCCACACAGCTTTTGCTGGAACTTAGAGCAATTCTTTCATGAAAAAAATATTTATATATTTATCAGAAAGATATATAAAAGATTTCTACTTCCAGTTTTTATACAAGGTAAGAGCAGACTATCACTCCCACAGTAACAACTGGGAAAAAACAAGTAAGTTTCAAATAGCACAAGGTTTTTAAAAAGGCATTAAGTGGGGGGGATAAAAAAGGCATAAGAATGCTGTGGACATAGACAGGTCCAGAGGATTTAAATCCCAGAAAGAGAAGAGCCATTTTTCTTCCTGGAAGCATGTGCCAAGTCTGGGCATGAGTTCGGGATTGAGTGTGCCATAGACAAAAGTACTCTGCTTGGGAAAAGAGAAACCAGAAGAGCTTTTTCATGGCCAAATATGACTGATGTGATAGAATCTGGAGGAACCTGAATGTATAACTCGTTTACCCCTATGGGATTTCTGCCGAGTGTTAGTGTAGTGCAGAAGGCTGGGCTGGAAAGGCAGAAGGAAATCACCCAAAATTACAAGGCCTTTGGGAGAGTATCTCAGGAGAGGGAGAAGCCTATAATAAAAATAGGACAGTTCTTCCTACCAAGATGTTTGAAACCCATGATGAACTAAGTTTATCTAAAGCTGAAACCTTGGCCTAATCTAGCTCAGTTACTGATTGAACTGAGGTAATAATCCAACTGCCTCACAGAAAACAGCATGCTTCCTCTTCAGGGGAAACATCAACTTCAGTTTATATATTCTTCTTATATACAGTGACTGACATAGAGTAAAACATTTTAAGATATGCAAAGAAGCAGGAAAATATGACTTATAATCAAGGGGAAAACAAGCCAACAGAAGCAGACCTGAAGATGACCCAGTATTGGAATTAACAAACAAGAATATTAACTGTTAAATGTTAAAGAAAATAGAGGAAAAGACGGGGAGAAATGTATGGAATGGAAAGATGAAGAATTTCCACAGAGAAATAGAAGAATCTACAAAAAATACCAGGTGGACATTCTAGAATTACAAAATATAATATCTGAAATTAAAGACTCATTGGACAGATCTAATAGACTGGAAAAAAGAAGATAGGTGAAAATTGATTACAGGTCAATAAAAATCATCTAAACTGAGGCACAGAAAGAAAAAATTTGTTTTTTAAGCGAAAGACTTGTAGGACACTGATAAATGGTCTAACATACATGTCCAAAAAAGAGTAGAATTGAGGCATAAGTAGTATTTGAAAAAAGTTAAATGACAACTGCAAATTATAAACACATAGGTAATAAAAAATAAGTAATTTAGACGGAGTACCGTTTCTTTTTCTTTTTTTTTTTTTTAAAGATTTTATTTATTTATTTGAGACAGAGAGAATGAGAGACAGAGAGCAGGAGAGAGAGGAGGGTCAGAGGGAGAAGCAGACTCCCCGCCGAGCAAGGAGCCCGATGTGGGACTCGATCCAGGGACTCCAGGATCATGACCTGAGCCGAAGGCAGTCGCTTAACCAACTGAGCCACCCAGGCGCCCTGGAGTACTGTTTCTAATTGGAACAATTCTTCATTACATGCAATTAATTTCCACTAAAGTGCAACTTTTACCACTTAATCATGACAAAAATGGCTCAGAAGTAAATGCTTATTATTTTAATTCTTACACTTTCAATACTTCATAAAATGAATTCAAAAAGAATTATGAATCAGCTAAGGCCTTTCCATTGTGAAGCTTCTTACATCTTCACCTTCCCTGCACTTTTAGTTTCCCACAAATAGCTGACAGCTAACAGGTCTCAGGATGACACTTATATGAACCCTTCTCAAAATCAAATCTTCTCTCTGACCTTGTTTAGTCAATTTTCCCCACCTTACTGTTCACTCTTCTAAAATAGAAATATATATTCAAGGAATTTAATAGAGTTGTTTACATACTCATAGAAAACCACTCTGCCATATATACCACTTCTCTATTCTAAACCATGTTCATTTTTAGAGTTTTACTTACTGGCAAGAGACGAATGTTTGCTATCTATGAAGTAGAACAAATATAGAAAGAAAAGTGGCAGACAAATAGCTCTCCATTATTCAAAAACAAGAGATGGCTGAATAAATTTACCTATATTTAATAAATAATGATAACAGGAAAAAAGTGTTCCTATCTTCTCCAAAATGATTAGGAAAAAAAACTGAGTGGAGGGAAAGATGAGGTCTATGAGTTAATTAAATGAACAAAGGCTAAGGCATGGTAAGAATTATAAATAATGTATTAGGGAATGAGTGAAAGTCAGTGAGTAAGGAGATAGGTCCTAAGTGAGGAGAGAAGACCACCTATCTTTAAGTTAAAAGTTGGCTTAAAAATACTTCATTTTTTAATTATTAGTCTTACTGTTGTGAATAAATCTTGGGTTCCGAGGTCCAAAAACCTGGGTTTACATCACAGCTTCACTGCTTACAAGTTAACTACTTTGAGCCCCTGTCTCCTCTTACACCATTCAGGATAATACCACCTACTTAAAGGGTTATTAACATTAAAGGAGATAATGTTGTAAAGCAATTACTACAGTTCCTGACACATGATAAAAATCACACTAGTATCTTCACTGACTGGATTCTCACCCAGAAATTTTTATTAAAAATAAATAAATAAATAAATCACACCTTCGGTATCATTCTCTGAACTTGTTTCACTGAAGCTTTTCCACCGTTCTTTTGCTCTTGAGAGGAAGATTTCATAAAGTTCTAGGGGAAAACAAAATAAAAATTAATAAATAGTAGGAAAAATAGATTCATATATTTTAACTTTTCCTCTTTTATTTCCTGGCTATGGAAAAGGTTCATTTGTAAACCTGGGGCCACACATGGAACAAGGCAGCTTTGAGAGTTAAATGCCATGAGAAATATATACATGGAACCATGGGATCACTTGGAGAGTTTCCTAACTCAGGTGGGGGATAAAGGAAAACTTCTTAGAGGAGGTGATGACTGAGCTGTCCCATAACGAATAAATACAAGTTTTATAAGTGAACAAGGTGGAAGAAGGCATTCTAAGAATTCTCGTCATGGGCAAAGTCACCAAGAGAAAAAAGAGATGACTTATTTGCATGAATTACAAGTGATTTCAGGACTCTTAGATTATAAGGGGTGAGGGAGGAAGAGGAGATGATAAGGTTGGATGACAGAGGCAAGCACTAGTTGCTGACAGGACAGGACCTGAATGGCATGCTAAGGGGGTTAGATTTTATCCAGAGGTACAAGGGTATAGCACACTCTGATCTGTGTCCATTATGCCAGCAGTAATGTTGTGGGTAGGTTGAAGCTGAAGTTTTGCTGAAGGGAAGTTAGAGTTTTATTATAATAGCCCAAGCAAAAGACGATGAGGCTTGAACTTGAGCAGTGACAGTGCAGCTGGAGAGAAGAAATGAACACAAGAGATACTCAGAAAGTAGAAAAAGCAAAACTTGTTGAAAGAGAGTAAGGGGAAGAAGGCAGACTCATTAGGACTCCCAGGTTTCTGGCTGGGGTAGCTGGGGTAGATAATAATGCCACTGAGAGAATGAACACAGAAGAAGAAGCAAATTTGTGATTTGTGGGAAGGAGGAAGGTGGTAAGTTCTGTTTCAGACAAATTGGATCTTAAGGCGGTGCATGCACACTGGAGAAAGAGTTTGGGAGCCATCAGTATAGATGATTAAAACCATTCACAAGTGTGTTCAGGGCAAGAAGAAATGAGAAATACGGATTTCCAGGAAAGACAAATATTTAAAGGGTAGACACAGGAAGAGGCACATCCGAAGAATAAGAAATGCAAAGAAATAAAAGAGAACCAGTTGTCCTAGAAACCAAAGAAAAAGAGCATTTCACTAAGTATACATAGGATAGGGAGTTGCTGTGTCACACTGGACAAGTTTCTTAACCTCTTCTAACCTCAGTTTTCTCATTCATAAAGTGGAGACAGTACTAGTACTTACATCCTGGGGCTTTAAGTATTAAATGAAATAATAAATGCAAAATCCTGAAAGCACTCAGATGTAAGCCACAAAGAAGGAAGTGATCAACTACCCAGTATCATATAGCAAGACAAAATCTGAAAAGAGCCCATTGGAATTTATAGCACAAAGGTCATGGGTGATCTTGGTGGGAGCAACATCTGAGGGGGGAGGGGGCAGAAGCCCAATTGCAGAGATCTGAACAATCTACAGAATATACCTTCTAGCTAACAGACTGGATATATGGGGGGAAATGAATTCTGATTTAACTTTTACTTTTAAAAATAGAGAAAAGTCCTATTACAGCTCAGGCCTCCCTTTACGTAAAATAGCAGGCATCAAAAATGTGGCAAACTGAAGAACTTGATTCTACCAAAACTATTACCACAACTGGAAAGATAGAAAATAAAAATATTGTACAGTGGTCATCCAAATAGCTACAACAGAGAATGTACGTATGAGGCAGGAAGAGATGCTTTTTCAAAAGGAGTACCATTGTGGAATAGCAGAAAAATGATTTTTGCAGTCAGTCAGACCTAGATTCAAATACCAGATTTTTAGTATTTGGGACTTTAAGAAAGTTACATGGTTACTCTGGAACTTGGCTCTCTTCATTTGTAAATTAATACCTACTCATGGGAATACTAATGATTAAACAAGAGAATTTTCATAAAGCTCCTGACAACTTATAGACCCTCAATAAATGCCAGTGCTTATTTTCCTTCTCTTTTGAAACTGGTTTCTTTCTCCATTATGATACTGCTATCTAAAACTACCTAAACTTCAGATTTGGTCAGAGGGCCTGCATTAAAAAACCTCTACTCGTATCTTTTTATTTTAAGGGCCCCATCACTTTGAGACTACCACTTTATGCATCTATATGCAGGATCTCGATACAACTTCAAGAACAGAAGAAACAACTTTCTTCTCAATTCTCAGACTTTAATTGCCTTTACTTTCTAACTAACCATTACTGATACTCTAAATTACAAAAAAAACCCAGAACATTTCAATGACAGATGAACAGCAAAAAATATTTCTTACCAAACACCAACATTTATATATTGCCTAAAATGCCAAGAACATTTTTGCTTCCATTAATCTTTTTTAAAAAGTTTAAAGGCAATACAACAAATACGATTTTTAAAAAATTCAAATAGTATAAAACAGTATAAAATGAAAAATAAATTCCTTCCCTCAGATGTAACTATGCAGAAATCTAAAGATGAAAACATGCAGACACAAGTATATACAGATCTATCTTCACCGTAAAAAAAAAAAAAAGTGTGGCCACATATTACAGTACTGACCTGCATCTTGCTTTATTATATTGGAAACTACCCTTTATTAGGAAAATAAATCTGCTTTAGTTTTTTTTTTTTAAACAACTGCACAGTATTCCAATGTATGACTGTACCATAATAAGTATTCTTATATTGCCAAGAATCAGATCTTTATAAAAAAGCTGACTAGATATATTGCAAACAGACTCTTACTATTCTGATCTCTTCTCCCTTCTGTTCATTTTTCATTACTACTAATGGTTTAGAAAGAACTTTTTTTTTAAAAAAAGTCAAAATTTCTATTATTTGTGTCCACCAATAATTTGATAAAAGAGGTAGATATAATTTTTTAATTTAGATATACAATTTTTTTGCAGTTATCAGGTACCAAACTGAAGTTCACAATTTCTGATTTCAAACTGATAACAAGCCACATCCAGTTTCACTATTCTACTCATATTTTAAAGCTGTCCTGGAAGAAGAAGGGCTCACTGAATAAATCCTCACCTTTGGGAGTCACAAAATTGATCTAATAATAAAAATATGGTAATGCATTTTAAAACATCAAAGGACATCTCTGCAGGGACGATTTACAGTGCTTGTCTACAATAAGAAGACCTGCACCTCAGTTCAATTCCATTCCTGACCCCACATGTCTCATTTATGTTATTCTGAATCTACAAATGTAGAACTTGAAGCAGATTTAAAGATGTATCTTGGACATGAATTGAGAACTCTTTGAGATCAGTGTATGTTTCACTTTCTCATTTTCTGACAATGATAATATTGTACATACTCTTCGCAAATTTCACTTTCACTATGGTTTTATATTACCACAAATAACTGTTAGAGCAATCCTTTGAGATAGCTAGTAATCTAACTCCATTTACAGATGAAGAAAACTAATTCTCTTAGATGTTAAGTAATTTGCCCAAGGTCACAAACCTAATGCATAGTGGAACCAAGATTTGAATCACATATGACTGACTTTAGAACCCTTGTTCTTATTCTCTATTCTACTATTCTATTCTTACTCTACTAACCCTTGTTCTACTATTCTCTAACGGTTATAAATTTCATGATTAAAATAAATAGGTAAAAAGTAAAAAACTGTTAAGAGTCATTAAAAGGAAACAAAGTTATCAAAAGTAAATTTACTTCAGGGTGCCTGGGTGGCTCAGTTAGTTGCTCTTGAATTTGGCTCAGGTCATGATCTCACTCAGGGTTGTGAGATCAAGCCCTGCATTGGGTTCCATGCTCAGTGTGGAGCCTGCTTGAGTTTCTCTGCCTCCCCCTCCTCCCATTCACTTTCTCTCTCTGGAAAAGAAATAAAATCTTAAAAAAAAGCAAATTTACTTCAATTGGAAATTTAGCTTCCTTCCTACCACTAATAAAAAAGAATGATCACCTAGTCCATTCCTGAATATAGAAGTGGTTAGTGGAGAAAATATAAAATTACTTTCAAAGTAAATGACCTAGTTATGTTACCAACTTTATAAATTTTGAGCTTGAAAAAGAACTTTTTGATTACACTATCACAAAAGGTTAATACCAACTTCACCAATATTCTAATGTAGAAGGTATAAGGACACTTAACATTCTAAAGTCAAAGTTTTCAACAAAACTACAAACCAAATTTCAAATAGCCCTCAATATTTTATCACCTCATCTGTATGTAAAACCGATTCCTAAGACTTTAAACAATTAAAATATGTCCAACAATCCTTAATGTCAAGGATTTTATCTGAGAGTTCTGACTATAATGTAAAAATATTTCCTTTTAATCAGTTTCAAGCACAGAGGGCAAAACAAACCTTTGTTTTATTTGGAGGGAACGGTTAGGTTAAGTACACTCTAACCTTTTCTAAGTTAAATTAAAAATTCTTAATTCTTCCTTCCTTTATTTATTTTTTTATAAAGTAAACTCCTACCCCCAATATGGGGCTTGAACTTACAATCCCAAGATCAAGAGTCGCATGCTCTATTGACTGAGCCAGCCAGGTACCCCACTTAATTCTTCCTTTAAATTATATTTTTAAAATTAAAAAAAAAAAAAAGTCTGGTTAAAGTAACATGTTCGTTATGGAATACTTGTGAAAATCAATGTTAAAAATCATTCATAGGGGTGCCCGGGTGACTCAGTCAGTTAAGTGTCTATTGATTTTGGCTCAGGTCATAATCTCAGGGTCCTGGGATTGAACCCCACATCGGGCTTCTCACTCAGCAGGGAGTCTGCTTATCTTCCTCTCCCTCTGCCTCTGCCCCTCCCCCTGCTCATGCTCTCTCACTTTCTCACTCTCTTAAGTAAATCTTTAAAAAAAAATCATAATCATGCCATTCAAAGTTGGCATCACTTTTAAGACTAAAGATAAATATTTAGATTTTTGTTATAATTCTGTCCAGTTATATATATAATGCTGATTTGCTACAATGGGCATCCTTGTAAAAAAGCTTTTGTACCCAATCCTGATAATTTTCTTATTCTTAGAACTAGAATAAATAGGTCAAAGATTATTTTTTGAGGCCTTTGATAAATATTTCTATATTATTATCAGTCAGACCCTATGTGGGTAATTCTCATTTATTTTAATCACTTTTGAGAGGTAAAAAACAGTACCCTGATGTTCTTTTAACATATATATCATTGATTTGGCTATCACTAAGAAAATGATTAAATAAATTATAGTACAGCCAAACTGTGGAATACAGTGCAGCTACAGTATGCATAATGTACATTTGTATGTAGTGACAAGGAAGGATGTTCAAGGCAGATTATAGTGTGAAAAAAATAAGCCATGGAATAAGCTTATGGCAACATTCTTTTCTGTGGGGGAAAAAGGAAAGAAAGAGAAGCCTTAAACATTATCATATGTTGATGCACACTTTTTTTTTACGTGCATAAAAAAAAATCTGAAAGAACAAACACGAAACTGCTAACCTGTATTTATAGTAGGATCAAAAGCAGGAGTTTGGGTAGAAGAGTGGGAAGAAACATACAATTTGTACCTTACTATTGCTTGACTTTTAAAAAATCAGTATGTAAGTAACATTGTTTAAGTAACAGCAAAAATCTAGACACATTATTATCCCAGAGTTCCTGAGTCTTCCTATGGTGCCACTGTCTAGCTCTGTCATTATCCCTCAGGCCTAGTCAGCACTTTTTATTATTAGCTACTTTATATTTTCCTCTATCTCATATTATTTTGATTTTATCTAACTTTTTTTTACTGCATCAAAACTACTTTACATTTTACTTCTATCTTTTAAGGTTTTTAAAAAGCATAAGAAAATAAAACAGTTCTTTGAGAGTCTTACTTTTCTATTTTTTAAACTTGAAATTTTCAAATAAAAAAAATCTGAAAGAGATGTAGGAAAAGAAACTTCTGGCCTTCCACCAATATTTATGTTTTTCTGAATAGACGGGAAACCTTTCCACAATTAGACTATTTTATTTTTCCCTGTATATACTTTATATACTTATACATCCACTGCTATCTAGAATCCCAGAAGTTACCTGCAGTGAAGATATTTGGATCTCAATAATATTACTGATGGTTGTCAACTAAAGGAAAGCCCATAAATCTTATTTATGTAATAACTTACTCATTAAATCATACCAGGTTTTAGAGGGAGTAGGAATGAAGCATGCTCTTAAAATGACATTATATATGGTAATGTCTTTTTAAATGGCCAATCTACTAATCTGCTTTGTAACTCTGGAGATGGCTATTCGTATGTGTGGGAGTAACTGAATATAGAATACAAACCAGGAGTGATATTTAGTTCATTTCCTACAGCTAGACTCCAAACTTTCCCACGAACACTAGGGGGCAATCCCTGCCACCACAATTCTCGAACTCTTCTCGTACTACGCCTAGAATTAAAGGGGGAGAAAAAAAGGAGAGAGTTACTTTTTATACCAAAAACACTAGTTGCATGATGGTTTACCCAGTCTGTGGCCAAGTGACTGAATGATTTTTAAGAACATGGTTAAGTATATGATGCATTCTTTCTGTGGGGTTCATGTTTGTAGGCAACAGAAACCTAAAGAACACACAGCACCCTAAAGGAGGACAATAGTAATTTAAAGGGAGCTGCCTTCTACAACTGCCACTTACAGGGCACAATGAGAGAATCAGAAATATGTGGACAATCACAAAAATCAGGATAAAAGGAACATAAAAATCTGTTGTCAACTCAGTACCAAAAAGAAAACCACAAGGTATTTACTATAGGTAAGGCCCTTGTCTTTGAGAGGCAGTGTAGTCTGCTGAAAAGTGTAGGCTTTAGAGTCCGAGAGACCTGAGTTCAAATCTGGTTTAACTATTCATTAATTGTATAACCTTGGGCAAATCATTTAACCTTTCTGACCTTGGGCTTCTCTATAAGTGGGAGTAAAGGCTGTAAGAATCAAATGTGATTACTTAAGTAAAGAGCCTAATTTGCTGTCATATTGTACCAATATTCAACAAACTTCCTATGCATATCCTACACTAGGCACTGCAGAATACATCTCCCTCCTACCCTCCAGTGTAGAGGGAAGATAAGGCATGTACAAAAACATTATCAGAAAATAAAAGGCAAAGTAAAGCAAGAAGTACATTAGTCTCAAACTATAATGGGACATTACAGAAGGGAAAGATCATATATAGTATATTTATGATTATGAGAAAACATATTAAAAATCTTTAACATTTAATAAATCCATCTTACAATGAATGTACATATTTAATATTTTCTTTGCAAAAACCTGCCATTACATCAATAGTGCATCTTGTGACAGAGGATATGTCAGAATTAATATGGTAACCGAGGAAATTAACGTTTCATGGATCAACCAGCATTTCAGATGGATATCTTCAAAGGATAGGTAAGATTCTGACAGGCATAGAGGGTGGTAAGTAAGGAAGGTATTAGAGATTGAGGGATTTATAAAATTAAAGGCACAGAAATAATCATGAAATTTTTCATACACTGATTAACAGTATCATTTAGCCAAAGCATAAGATACATGTTGGAAGTAATAAAAATAGGGGATTAGAAACATGAGATCTTTGGAGACAGACTGGAATTCAGGAAAAGTCTGCTTACTTACATTACTTCCCAGTTGGGCAGTATTTCATTTATCCAAATTACCATTGCACTTGCAATATTTTCTTCCTGTTTAAATCGTTCTTTCATTATTTTTTTCCTTTTATAGGCTTCTTTAATTTCTGTTTTAAACAAGCAAAAATTATTTCAATACAAAAAAGCTAGATCATATGCCCTTCTTCTACCTAAGTCTAAAAAAGAGGCACTAAAAATGATATTAGGGGTGTCTGGGTGGCTCAGCTGGTTAAGCATCGAACTTTTGGTTTCTGCTTAAGTCATGATCTCAGGGTCATGAGATTGAGCCCCTCACCTGGCTCTGTGCTCAGCGGGGAGTTTGCTTGAGATTCTCTCCCTCTCCCTTTGCCCCTCATCCTGCTCACACTCTCTAAAATAAATAAATGAATCTTTTAAAAAAATGACATTAAAAGATAATTTTGCCAATATTCTAGTTAACCCTTTCTACTACGATGTCTCACTTTACTAATTAGATTGAAATTTAAAAAAAACTCTAACATACACCCATACACAATACTCCTCTAAAAATCAGATGTCACAATTCTGAAACAAGAGATGCCTCAAAAACAAAAGTGATAAATATATACATATTTATATATATTTTATTACATAGTATAATTATACATTACAGAAAATCAGAAGTCACAATTTTGAAATGAGATGCCTCAAAAAGAGAACAGATATGTACATAAAATTATATATGATAAATATATAATTGTTATGTATTATAATCATATATTTTATATTATAATGATATAGAACATGTCATATTAATACATTTATTACATACTATAGATTATAGTATATATTAACACATTAATATAAATATATAATTATATATAATGTTTTATATATATGTTTGTTTATAGCTATAATTTTAGACTCAGTGGGGACTTCAGAGGTCAGCTAGCCAAAATATTTACTAATTGTGTTTCACAAATGCCTCAAATCATTTTAAGGGGAAAGCAGGAGGCCAAGTGAGCAGCTCCTCTTTCTTTTATTTGTCGTATGTATTCAGACTCTATATAAGGTTTCTTTTTTTTTTTTTTTAAAGATCTATTTTTATGAGAGAGTGAGCAGGGGTTGGGGGAAGGGCAGACGGAGAAGGAGAGAATCTCAAGCAGACTCCCCACTGAGCACAGAGCCTGACTGAGATTCAATCCCACAACTCATGAGATCATGATCCGAGCCAATACCAAGAGTTAGAAGCTGAACCAACTGAGCCACTCAGGTGCCCCAAATAAGGTTTCTTTGTAGAGAGTTCCACTGCTTTTAAAACAAAAAAGTGTTAAAAAAAATAATAATAATAAAATAAGCCAAAAAAGATTTTAGCCAAAATCTAGTCAACGTGACCCCTGCACTTCAGACTTGAGGAAACTAACATTAGGTTTATTTACAGAATCATATCCAAGTAGTGTCAAAGAAGATTAAGCTATTACCTTCTTTTTTGGGGGAGTTCTTTTTAATTTAAATTCAATTAATTAACATATAGTGTATTATTAGTTTCAGAGGCAGAGTTCAGTGATTCATCAGTCTTATATAATACCCAGTGCTCATTCCATCCAGTGCCCTCCTTAATGCCCATCACCCAGTTACCCCATCCTCCCACCCTCATCCCCTCCAGCAACCCTCAGTTTGTTTCCTATGATGAAGAGTCTCTTATGGTTTGTCTTCCTCTCCGATTTTGTCGTGTTTTATTTTTCCCATGTTTGTTTCTTTTACTAATCAGATCATGCTGTCTGTATTGTTCTTTGATGTAAAGCTATTACCTTCTGATTTCCCAATTTAATGTTATTTCTACCATATCATGTTGTTAGGATCATGTATTTATCAATAATGATCTTAAACATTAATCAACTAGTAAAGTCAAAATTCAGAGTCAATTAAAATTTGTTGGGTATGTCAGGAATATTTCAAATTCTAGACAGTAAAATAAACTCAACCAATGTTTAAATGATTAGGGCTTTCAGAAAAATATAACTGGCCTTATAGGTTTCTTATAACATTAAAAAATTAACTTCATTTCCAAAATAGTGTCACAAAATAGAAATGTATACTATGATAGTATTCCACTAAGTTAAATCAAATATATACAGCTGTGTAATAGTTTCTGAAAATGTATCCTGAACTAACAGTGCTTAGTAAATAAATACTGTTAAATTATCCTTACGTTATACTTTTTGGTTGGAGGAGAGAACGAATAAATAAATGTGCGTATTTATATACCAGTAAATACATTTATGTGCCTGCCCAAATGACACAACTGGGATTCTAGAGAGACTCCATTAATCACAAAGGCAAATTCTAATTTCAAATCGTATTCTCATGGTCATATAGGAAGTTACCTTAAAGTGTTAAAATTAATAAATTATAAAATATTAAAAGTTTAAAAACTGTAAAAGTGAATTTCATGAAATAAATTCATATAATCTCCATTCATAAGTTAAAATAATAGTCCAAGGTTTATGACTGCAATTACAAGAATTCTCTTAGATAGTCTGCTGCCTTTCTCCTATTAGTTTTGTAAAAGTACTTGGAGAAAAAGTATGACATTTTTTATAAAGGTTTTTATTTGTCAGAGAGAGAGTGAGAGAGAGAGCACGCAAGTACAAGCAGGGGGAGCGGCAGGCAGAGGGAGAGAAGCAGGCTCCCCGCTGAGCAAGGAGCCCGATGTGGGACTCGATCCCAGGACCCTGGGATCATGACCTGAGCCGAAGGCAGACAGACACTCAACCAACTGAGCCACCCAGGCATCCCTGACATTTTGTTTTTAATAACAGATTTAGTTAGAAAAATAAGAAATCAGCATCATCTTAAAGATGAACTTAAACAATTTCATCATCTACCTTCCTGTTGAAATTAACCAACAGGTTAGCTTCCTAACTGACATTAGGAGATTAAATATACCAATTGGGAGTTAAATTTTATACCTCGTTTTTTAGCCTCAGCCACCATTTCATCATATTCTTGTCGGTGACGTAAAGCTTCTTCCACAGATTTGGCAGGTAGATTTCTGGGGAAAAAAAGAGTTTTAAGTTAGTTTTTAAAAAACTAACTTAAATGTAAACTTCTTCCTTTTCATTGCCAAATACAAAGAATTTCTATCTTAACCTTCTCATTTCATACCTTAAGGAAGTACAAGGTTGAAAAGAATTCTGCATTTTAGAAAAGAATCAGAATCCAGGTTGCTAATATTTGTTTTTTTTTTCTTTTTTTAAGATTTTATTTATTTATTTGAGAGAGAGAATGAGAGAGAAAGAACACATGAGAGGGGATAGGGTCAGAGGGCGAAGCCGACTCCTTGCCAAGCAGGGAGCGTGATGCGGGACTCGATCCAGGGACTCCAGGATCATGACCTGAGCCGAAGGCAGTCGCTTAACCAACTGAGCTACCCAGGCGCCCCAAGGTTGCTAATATTTGTTATGTAAATGTTACTATACTTATATGTCTGACGTACACGTTTCTATATTATTTAAATGTGTTAGATTTCAGCCAATATTTCTAGGTTTGTTAAACCCACTTACTAGTTTTTTTTAGTCAATTTTTTTGAGGTGTAACTTTCATACAATAAAATGAATGAACATATTTCAAGAATACAGTTTGACGAGTTTTAGCAAATGTATATACCTGTGCAACCAACATATTAATCAAGATATAGAACAGTTCCATCATTCTACAAAGTGTCCTTATGACTTCTTTGCACTAAATACTTAACCCACTTCCTACCTTAGGCAATTACATCTCTGATTTCTATCTCTATACATTAGTTGGTTGCCTTTTAATTTTTTTAAAAGATTTATTTATTTATTTATTTATTTATTTATTTATTTATTTTAGATAGAGAAACAGAGTGAGAAGAGGGAGAGGGAGAGAAATCCTCAAGCAGACGCCCCACTGAATGTGGAACCTGACACGGGGCTGGATCTTAGGACCCTGAGATCACGACCTGAGCCGAAACCAAGAGTCCACGCCTAACTGACTGAGCCACCCTGGTTGCCTTTTAAAGAATTTCATATAGATTCTTTTGTGTCTAGTTTCTTTTGCTGAGCATGCTTTTGAATTTCAGCCATGTTATTCTGCATATTAGTAATTCTTTTAATTAGTATTTAATTAGTATTTCTTTTAATTGGTGAGTAGTGTTCTATTTATCCATGTGGATAAACATTTAGATTGTTTCCAGTTTAGGGCCACTGCAAATAAACTATAAATATTCACTTCAAGTCTTTGTGTGGGTATCTGCTTTCATTTCTCTTGGGTAAATACCTAGGAGTAGAATTCTTGGGTTATATGGTAAGTGCAGGTATACTTTTAAAAATTGCTTCCTACTTTCAGAGTGTTAAGATAACATTCTACCTACAAATTTGATAATCAGAGTTAATCACTTGCATATATAATATTTTGGCTTATAGAATTAATGGCTTTACAGGGCAGGTGATTTAGATAAATGATTATGCAAAAGAAGTACTTTTGAATATTACCACATATCCAAATATATCATAATAATGTCCAGTTTGGGGAATCAGGTTTTTTAATTAAAGTTTTTTTTTTTTTTTTTTTTTTTTGAGAGAGAGAATGAGATAGAGAGCATGAGAGGGGGGGAGGGTCAGAAAGAGAGGCAGACTCACTGCTGAGCAGGGAGCTTGACGCGGGACTCGATCCCGGGATTCCAGGATCATGACCCGAACCGAAGGCAGTCGCTTAACCAACTGAGCCACCCAGGCGCCCAGGTTTTTTAATTAAAAAAAATTTTTTTTAAAGTAGGCTCCATGCCCAACGTGGGGCTTGAACTCATAACCCTGAGATCAAGAGTCACATGCTCTATGGCTGAGACAGCCAGGTGCCCCTCAGTGTTTTGAGTTATTTTCAATAGGTTAGGATGGGGAAAGTATGTGACAAACTTTCAAATCATACATTTTACCTCTTCTTCTCAAGTTAGATTCCTCAGGTATGTTGTAACAGGGAGGAACGATGGTTAAGACTTTTTTAGGCCAAAATGGAATAAGAGGGACCAGGCTTAACCTCTTGCCTTGATTAATTAGAAAAATGAACAGAATATTCTAAGCAGACACTGTCTAGATACTGGACAATAGGCAGCCCAAGATAGTGATCCTTATGAGAAAGGAAACAAACAAGGTAACAGTACAAATGCCTAACCACACAGCTGGGAGTATCCAGGTCTCACAGCTGGAAGTACCCAGAGTCCCTCAGTCTTGCTGAATTGAGTCCACAGCTAGACTTTGCAGATCAGAGTACAGAGAGAGGGGAGCTACCGAGGGGTCATCTCAGATTTCTGGCTGAGTACTATTTGTGCATGTGTGTGATTAAACTATGGTAGCCAAGGAAAGAAATACCAGAAAGCAATAAGTAGAACATTCTCAAAGATCACACTGGGCCAGCCAGAGTGGAAAGACCTCCTAATAGATAGTGTATCCTGTGGAATCGTTAGGGTATTGCTTCAGTAGTAAGGATACTAGTTCTAAACTAAAGACTCTTCTAGATTCACTCTAACAATGATTAGATTAAAAGGGGCAAGCCAATTCCAAAGAACTTTCTACAAGACTAAAGCCAAACAATATTTAAAGGAATACAAAAAGTCCAGCATCCAACAATGTAAAATCACAAAATCTAGTGTCCAATAAAGGTTACCAAGGAAGCAAAGAAGCAGGAAAATACAATTTATACTGAAGGAAAAATAATCAACAGAGATAGTGCAGAAATGTCAGGTAACGGGATTGTAACTCAAGGATGATACAACTGCTGTTATAAATATACTCAAGAAAGTAGAAGACAGCAGGAACATGATAAGAAAAACTCAAGATCCAAATCAAACGTCTATAGATGAAAAGTACAATTTCTAAACTGAAAAACACAAAAGATGGGCCTGACAGCAGATTATAAACTGCAGGGAAAAAAAATAAGTGAGCTTAAGATACAATAGAAATTTTGACAAAATGAAATACAAAGAGAAAAAATATCCCTCAACCCCTGCAAAACAGCCTGAGTTGTGGGATATGAGCAATATCAAGCAACATATGTTTAACTGACTCAGAAGAAAGGGGAGAGGAGGCACACAAAAAATAGCTGAATAAAGGCTACAATTTTTCCAAAGTTGATACAAAATTATAAATGCAGACACATTAGAGTTCAATGAACCCCAAACAAAAGGAACATGAGGAAAACCACACCAAAGCATATCATCAAATTCATGAAAATCAGAGATTAAAAAAAGTCTTAGAAGCATTCAGAGAGTAAAAGAATTCAGACAGCAGGCCAGCACTACAAAAAGTGTTAAAAGAACATTCAGTGGGGCATGTGAGTGGCTCAGTCAGTTAATTGTCTGCCTTCGGCTCAGGTCATGGTCCTGGGATCGAGCCCCACGTGGGGCTCCCTGCTCAGCGGGGAGTTTGCTTCTCCCTCTCCCTCTGCCCCTCCCCCCTGCTCGTGCTCTCTTGCACGTATGCGCTCTAATAAATAAAATCTTTTAAAAAAAGGGACATTCAGTAGAAGGAAATAATAGCAGATAGAAATCTAGTTACTCAAATTCTTAGAAGATAAAATGTTTAAAGAAAAAAATAAAAATGTATGGTGGGATGTGATGGTTAGTTTTGTGTGTCAAACTTTCTCACTCTCTCTCCCTCTTTCTATGCCTGCCCGCCTGCCTTTGAGATGGGACACGGGTCTTCTCCTTCCTTTGGACTTGGACTGGAAATTATACTATTAGCTTTCCTATTTCACAGCCTTGGGACTTGAACTGGACATGGAATATCAGCTCTCCTGGGTCTCCAGCTTGCTGATTGCAGATCTTCAGACTTCTCAGTCTCCAAATTCATGACAGCCATTTCCTTATAATAAATCTCTTACATATAGGATATATATAAAGAAGAACCTTAATACATGGCATTCCATTTCTCCAAAGAACACTAATACACGAGGTTTATAACATGTAAAGTGGAAGCATACTGCTGTAATGTTCTTATATATCTGAAATGGTATAATATCACTTGAAGGTAGTCCATGAAGAGTCAAGATATATATTATAGAGAAACTACTAATATTAAAAATATAACAAAATAAGTTAACAAAATATTTTATCCAAAAGAAGGCCAAAAAATAAAAAAGTAGAAATTTGATTGCCATCCTACAATAAAGACAAATTTCTCCACCTAGGTTTAAACACAGAATTGTTTCTAATAAGATTTAAAGAAAAGTGTGGAATCTCTTGGAAGATTTTCTAAAAGGAGAGTTGACTCAGCCACAAGAGACCTTTTGTTCTACCCGGTTTGTCCCAACTGCAAGTGCAAGGTCAGCATGAGACTGAAGTCAGTTCCTGAAGGTGGTACAATAGAAAGGTATGAACCTGGGTTCTTGATGCATGGAGACACCATACTAGCTCTGAACTGCCCAATTCTGGGCCATGTATATATGAGGGAATAAATCCTTGCGTGTTTAAGCCACTATTAAGTCTCTTGTAGTTGAATGTAATTGCTGAGTGATATACCAGTTAAACAATAATGCTCTAAAGGGCAAGGACCATCACAAACCTCACCTGACTCCAATCACTCTCAAAATCCACTGAGTTCAGCCCTTACACTAGATTAATTAATCTTATGATTCCTATTATTGCTTACCCTTAAATCTTACAAACTGATGTTGTCCAAAGCTGCTTCCTACCCAGGTCCTAACCAACCATTGACCCCAATCCCAACCTTAAGTCTCTCTCATTTCCTTTTACAAACTATCCTGCCTGTCTCTCTGAATATAGTTTGGTACCACAAGAAAACGGGTTTAATGGTTTCTAAATTTCAGATGCTATTACTATGTAAAGAAAGGAGAAACCTTATTTATTGCAAGAAAATGAGACCACAGTAAAAAGAGAAAGAAGCTAAATATAAATCTAGTTTTCAAGTTAATAGTGATCCAGACTCAGTAATACTGTTTTCTCTTTTGCTCCCTCCAGCCCAGAGAGTAAGTGTTTTCCTGAATCTATTAATCTTTTGACCTCATATTCCCTTCTTTTGCTTTTCTAGTCCTTCTAACATCCTTGTAATAAATTCCTCTATTTAAGTCCCTCTGTTTGAAATTACTATGCTGGTGTCGGTTTTTCCTGATTGGACTCTGAACCTTTAAGATACAGAAAGTTATTTGATTGATAGCTATAATTCATCTACCTTTAGAAATTTGTATTTTACCAACAGAGAAACAGCTTAATTCAAATTTTACTTCCAGTTTTTGAACTATAAATCTACTTTTTTTTTTTACGATTTTATTTGAGAGAGAGAGAGAGAGAGAGAGAGCACAAGCAGAAGGAGCGGCAGAGGGAGAGGGAGAAGCAGACTCCCCACTGAGCAGGAAGCCCAACACAGGGCTCGATCCCAGGACCCTGGGGTCATGACCTGAGCCGAAGGCAGATGCTTAACCGACTGAGCCACCCAGGTGCCCCAAAATGTCAATCAGTTATGTGGTCAAGAGAAGAAATCATTAATGAATATTTAAGATAGCATATCATGCTAAAATACATGATATGAACATTTGCTGCTTTTCAAAAGTATCATATAAAAGCCTATGCTTTACTTTTTTGTCAGCCTTCACTTGTATCTTAAGGATTTCTCCATTTGGTTTGGTACTGTGTATGCAGTAATTCAGCAAGGAAGCCAGAAGAGAAAGAGGATATAGCTCTATCCATTGGTGGTTTTAAAAAAGTCCTCTAAGCATCAGTGATTTAAAACATAGAAGAGTCAACTTGTATGGATGCTCTTAACTTCCTGTCTAAGGCTTTATTTTGAAGTGGATTAAGATAGCAATAAGCAGAGAGAAAATTAACTAAAGGATGAAATTACAGAAATTTCTACATTTGAAATCTTCTGAGACTTCAGATGATTAAATTCTAGAGTTGCTTCATATGTAAGGAAGTTCCAACTATAAAAACCTATGCAGTTGGGGCGCTTGGGTGGCTCAGTCGTTAAGCGTCTGCCTTCGGCTCAGGTCATGGTCCCAGGGTTCTGGGACCGAGCCCCACATCAGGCTCCCTGCTCAGTGGGAAGCCTGCTTCTCCCTCTCCCACTCCCCCTGCTTGTGTTCCCTCTCTCGCTGTCTCAGTCTCTGTCAAATAAATAAATAAAATCTTTTTTAAAAAAAACAAACCTATGCAGTCAATGATGCTGGATGTTTCTGCAAAATTACAGAGGCTAAGAAAGGAAAAGTAGCACCAATTCACAAACTCCCTTTGCAAGGGGAAATTCTTCTCCTCCTTCTACTATCACTGTGACCTATGAAAGAGGAAGTTTCCAACATCAGTTTCATGCTGAGGAAAAACTTCTGCCCCTTTCTCTGCCCACAGCCCGATGCTATCTCATAGATAAAACAGTGGTATTCACAGAACTTGGCTGCATCCAGAAACAGAACAACACTACATATTATACAAGTCTCTGCTCCAACTTCTCAGCCTGTGAAGGGATGTATGTGAACTGGCCCAGATCTGCTGGGTATTCTGAGGGAGGATAAAGTAGGAAGTGCCATTTATTATTTATTTAAAAAGCTTATTTTAGAGAGAGAGTGTGCATGAGCAGAGGGAGGGGCAGAGGGAGAGAAGAGAAAATCTCAAGCAGACCAAGCTAAGTGTGGAGCCCAACATGGGGTTCGATCTCATGACCCTGAGATCATGACCTGAGCTGAAATCAAGAGTCGGACACTTAACCAACGGAGCCACCCAGGTGCCCTGGAGTGCCATTTAATATGCAGGTTGCACCCATGCATTCTCATCTCGTTTTATCCTTAATAAAGTCAAAGTTTTCATTCTCATTGGTTCTCTAGATCTGTTTTTCAACTGTTGAAGTAGAGAGGGGTGAATGATCAGGTACTCCCATATTCCAAAGCTTTTGATTGTTGGCTTTAGTTACATAAATGGTAAATCATACAAATCACTTCCCCAAAAAAGACCGCTCCAATTTTAGAAAGGTGAACAAAATTTTTAATTAAATTGCAGCAATCTCAGAACTGAGGGGAACAGTTGCTATCAAGTTGAATCTCTATATTATAGATGAACAAAATCACATAGAAACAGCATAGAAGCTATATTTATTTTAATTCCCATATTAATTTCAGATAGTAGTGTGGAAAAGAAAGTCATTCTTTCTGTTGTTTATACATTTTCTGTACACTGAGATCTTCTTATAAATTTACTGTGTCTAGGGTACTATTTCAAGTTCCAATTTTGCGGAAATGCTTGTATAAGTTACAAGAAAAATTTAAGAGAAGCAGAAATCACTGAAGGTTGAAGTCAAAGACTTGACTGGATGGCAAAGATAAAGCCGAGTCCTTAAAGGATTAGGTAGGTGAGAAGTGGAAATAAGTTAACTGCAGCCCAAGTGAGGGCAATAAATGGGCAAAGGTATGAAGGCAGGACTTAAAGAAATAGGTTTGGTTGTAAGATAAAATACGGCGTAAAGAAAAATATGTCCCAAATACTGTTTAGAACAGAACTTTTTGCATAGAATTTTTATGAACTCCTGGGAAGAAATGAACAGTCCTGGTAAAGAGCTTAATCCATTTTGGATGAATTTTAACAAGTTTAAGAAAACTCTTCTGGGAACTTAGTTATCTACCTGCTCAGCTGACTGCCTGGCAGTCTGAAGGTCTTTAACCAGGCATTCTTTTCTTGCTTATCTAACCACTCTGAATTGGCCTGGTTCATTCTCCTTCCTGGCAGTAAGACTGAAATAAAACTCTGACATGTTCTTATAACTAAATTTCTGGAAATATATATATATTTTTTTAACCAATGGAAAAATAAATATGAACATGTTCACCAAGTCCTTTGAAAGGAGTGTCGTGATCACAATTCTTTAGTGTGAAGGTATGCAACAGGAATGAAAAAAATATATATATACTTATGTCCAAACTTTCTTCTCTCACAATGTCTAAAAAATATTCAATTCAACCTCTGCCTGTTTGGCTCTAGATTCTTTTATTATGCTCCTCTTGATAATGGGTGGAAAAAGCTGCAGACCAGGAAAATGACAAAACAGGTTAGGAATTTTTACTCTAGAAGGAAAGAGAAGTCTAGAAGAAGAAAAAGAAGAGATCCAGAGAGCCCAAGAAGGGGAAATGAGTTAAGAACCAAGGGGTGTCTTGCTTTAGGGAAGGTGTCTTTTGTTTAATAACAAATCAAAGACAGTATTTGGAAGAACACCAGCTTTGTGGAAGGCTGAGGTGGGAAAGGCAGAAAAAGCAAAGGGAAGAATTTAAAATGTGTTGCTGGGTATTAAGAATATATTCTTGGGGCGCCTGGGGGGCTCAGTTTGTTAAGCGTCTGCCTTCGGCTCAAGTCATGATCCCAGGGTTCTGGGATCGAGTCCCATGTGCGGCTCCCTGCTCAGCGGGAAGTCTGCTTCTCCCTCTGCCTCTGTTCCTCCCTCCCCCACTCATACTCTCTCAAATAAATAAAATCTTTAAAAATATATATATATATATATTCTTTATAATAGTAAACCAACTAGTTGACAGTCAGTAGTTATTATTTCAAGTTGCAATTTCAAAATTTGTCCAAAAGGCAAGGACAAATACATCTTAAGTACATATTAAATGTCAAGAAAGGAAAAATAATTGCCTTATCTTGTTAAGATAGGCAGGATGGTTGAAATAAGAATAGATATGAAAAAAGCAAAGGTTTTATGTTTCATACACTGGCTCAGAGATACGTCAAGAAAATATGTATAAAGTCTGGACAAAAATAATATATTCTTCCCTATTAGTTTTAGGATACATGACTGAGATTTTTAAAATTTTCTTTAAAAAAGCATTTCTATATCTAATTTCTCAATATATTTAAATTGAAATTTAAACTGAAGTTTAAAATATAAAGCATGCCTGATGACAACCAGAATACTTACGATGGCCGATCCTCAAGAATCAGGGCAGTGGTAGAAAGTGGCTCAAATTCAAAATTCTTACGTCTTGAAGACTGAGGTGGTGGTTTACAGGTCCTCCCAGTTCGTGCTTCATATTCCTAGGACAGATAAAAATATACTTTATGCAGAACGTTTTCCAATTTTCAGTTTGTATTATTAAACCTGTATCATTAAGGATATCACACTATAATAAAAGATACAATTCATACATTAATTTGGTAAAACCATGAGGCAGATAAAAAAAAGTCACTAAATTTTTTCCCCGAAGCAATCGAAATCATGAATTTATATTACATATAAAGTATCAAAGTATGTTAAGGGAAGGGGAAGATACAAATGCACTCTACACTAATGAGTTAGGTAGTTTTAGGGAGACACTCCTGATTGCCTTCTATGGATGGTATCAGCTAGCCAAGCCCAGCTGTGAATAAGCAGAGAAACCTACCTTCTAACCCTTCAGTCAGATCAATAATAGAAATGTTGACACAGGCAGAATCCTATTGTAATGCCTTGAAGACCTCTCCCAAGAGTTAACACTGATCTGTAATCAAATGCTGGTTTTCAATTTCGACCTACTTTGAATCTAAATACTATAAATCTACCTATTTACTTAAATGTAAACAATAATCCACCATCATTTCTTATCCAAAAATATGGCAAAAGATTGTCAAATGCACCACTAAAAGTAAGAAACTATTATTACAGTATTTTTCTAATTCATCTGAACAGATAATCTTACCAAAAGAAATGAAGTTAATTTGACATGGTAAGTTCTTGGTGGATACCTTTAAATTTCTAGATGAGCATTTTTTCATAAATGTTCACAGACTTCTACTGAAATTATTTCCAGAAATTTAACAAATCAGTAACAAGTTACAGGCTTATAGTTTACAGAATCCACATTTTTCCCTTCTAAAAAAATAATAAAAAATAAATCAATCTAGATTTGATCATCTCTAGGTAACAAATACATTTTTCATGAACTTCTCAAAGGGGCGCCAGGGTGACTCAATTAAGTGTCTGTCTGACTCTTGGTTTCAGCTCAGATCGTGATCTTGTGATCCTGAGATCAAGCCCTACATCGTGGGGTTCTGCATTCATCGGGAGTCTGCTTAGGTTTCTCTCCCTCTCCCTCTGCCCCTACCCACACTCGCACGTGCCCTCTCTCAAATAAAATAAAATCTTTTAAAAAAAAATCTTAAAGATTATACAATTTCATGGGTAGATTTGCAAGTCTTTACTGGCAGCTACAGAAGACATTAATTTAAATGAAGAAAATGAAACACACTTAAAGTGATCAAGTGCTTTACTTACTAGCTGCTTTCCTACCATGGCCTATAATTCTTTTTATATTATTATTATTTTTTCCAACTCAAAGACTATTTCTCCCTACTGAATCAAACAGTTGTAAAATAATAAACTGATGGTTCTATCCCCCTTAAAAATCTGATGGTCTTGTGAGGCTTAATCTTCTAATTTGAGATATTACTTTTTAAAAAATTTATGCTGTCGGGGCGCCTGGGTGGCTGTCGTTAAGCGTCTGCCTTCGGCTTAGGTCATGATCCCAGGGTCCTGGGATCGAGCCCCGCGTCAGGCTCCCTGCTCAGCAGGGAGTCTGCTTCTCCCTCTCCCATTCCCCCTGCTTGTATTTCCTCTCTCGCTGTGTCTCTCTCTGTCAAATAAATAAATAAAATCTTAAAAAAAAAAAAAATAAATAAATAAAAATAAAAAATAAAAAATTTATGCTGTCTTAAGCATTTTCTATAAACTCCAGCTTATAGTCACTGCCAGTGTTTATAAAGGTTTGTATTATTGTTTTATAATTCTTTAGTTGTGCATCTCCCCTTCCATCTAGTAAATCTATGCTCTGTTAATCTGAGAGCTCCTTTGGATAACTGCACCGGGTTTTTAGAGACTTCTTTCTCAAGTTATTAAAGACTGTGTATGCTCATTTATACTATCTCCCATCCCAAAGAACTATACAGCTTTTGAGAGTCAAAGGTCACTCATTTCTTTTTCTTTTTCCTAATATATAGGATATATGTAATTATGATCAATGTTTTTTTTCTTTGTTACAAACTCAAATGTAACAAATCCTCTTTTCTGCTAATGTTTCTCTACTAAAAATTATAGATGTGGGGCACCTGGATGGCTCAGTTGGTTAAGCGACTGCCTTCAGCTCAGGTCATGATCCCAGTGTCCTGGGATGGAACCCCACATCAGGCTCCCTGCTCAGCGTGCACTCCCTTTCCCCCTGCTTGTGTGTGCACTCTCTCTCTCTCTCTCGCTGTCAAATAAATAAATAAAATCTTTAAAAAAAAAACATAGATGCTAGACATATATGAAGTTTTTTTTATCATTTAAATAGCACTTTGTTTTCCTACAATGTGAGCTGGTCTCACTGCCAGACAAAATACAATAAATATTATCCAATAAAGCACTTCCCATGCAAATAAATGCCAATGCAAAGACAGCAAAATAGCACTTCTAAATCAATATATTAACAATATTTACTGACACAATGTACCATGCACTGTTTTAAACATTTAACACATTTGATCCTTGAAAAAAACCCCGTGAGGCACCTAACTCACAATAGGGGAAACTAAGGCACAAAGATATACAGTCATTAGCTGCAGGTCATAAATGGCAGACGGTATCGCTCCAGACCCTGGCCTTTTAACAATCTATTACTTTACTATATTAACAGTCAAGTAGCTTTCTATGACAATTTAAAAAAATGAGATAGATAAAATCATTCAGTGAGAATAATGGGGATCTTTAAAATGGGTAGATCAGGCTAACAATTCACTGATCCAACTAAACATCACAAGAAAAGACCACCAGATGATGTTTCCTGTTATGATGCAGTATGAAGTACATATCACCATTCTTGAAATATTCTTGCCAAAAGAAAAATCAAACTTAAATATGATTAAGCCTCTAGACTGTGCTCTCCAATATGGTAGTCAAAAGAAGTAATAACCAAGTATGTCACATACGCTTAAACATATGTAGAAAAACAACGAGGAATCTGAACCATTAAGATGTTCTCCTCTGGAGGACTGGACTAAGAATGAAGGGCATTTGTTTTACTTTAACGTATTCAGTATTATTTGAATTTTCTTACAAGAAGAAATAAAGTATTTTGTAAGAGAGATCACTTACATTCATGGTAGATAATTGACAAAGATTTTACTGAAGAGGTAGGATCAGAACTGGGGCAAAAATGATGGGTTTTAATTCCATAGGCAGAAAGGATTGGAAAGAACAAGTCAGGGGGGAGCAAAGGCATGGATGAGGGAAACACATTAATCTCACTGAACATGAAAAAGGATAGGAAATAAGGTTGGAAACGTGTAAGCTAAATTATGGAATCTTCCAATGATGAAAATATTTGGAATTCATGAACAAAATGGAGAGTCACTAAAAGACTAGATTAAGACGAAAAGAAAAAAAGGAGGTAGGCTTTAAGTAGGCTCTACACCCATTGTGGGGTCTGAACTCATGACTCCTAAGATCAAGAGTCACATGTTCTACTGACTGAGCCAGCCAGGTGCCCCTAAAGCCTAACTTTGATGAAAGTAGTCTTTTATTAAAAATTAACTGAATACGTATACATTTAATATAAAAGGTGACACAAAATGAGGCACTTAAATATCATTTATGTGTCTACCTTACAAATGGGCTTTATACAGAATTGTCAAGTATTTTTCACAAGGAGTCGTATTTCCTGCAATTTCCATCACAGAGCCTTAGCATAAAAATGCTTTTAGTTTCTAGAGGGTAATATGAACAAGAAAAGCTTTAAAAAACATGGTATCAATCCACCCTTATATGGAAATAGTATAGATTTATATATCTGGAATGACTAAAATATTTGCTGAATTAAAGATGCTACTCTAATGTGATTAGAATTACAAATTATACTAGAAACAGTAAAATATTAAGTTTATCAGTATTCAAAATTGATCACAAGATGATTTCTATTAATAAGGATTTAAAAAAAATAATATAAACAAAAATCCAACTCAAACAGTTTTAGGTGAATTTATCAGGTCATAGGACTGAATACTCCATACACTCAGCTAACTTTGGTCTTTGACCAAGAGGTTCACAGCATTAGTCAAGGACTCCACTTCTCTACCAGTCTCTCAGCCATGTCTTCCTCCATGTGTGGGCTTCATGGCTTGGTACTCAGAGAAATGACTGCAACAATGTGAGTTGTCACATCCTTAATGTAACTTTCAATGATCCTCCAGCTGCTTTTCTAGTAACTCTCACAAAAAAGAAGGAAAAAAATCCTTCCGGGAAGTTCTCAGTAAGTATCTCATTCCGCAAGTATCACAACCACCTGAGAAATAAGCCTTACCAGTGAGTCAAGCAGGGCCTACAGCTGAGGCAAATCACACGACTCTTAAGTAACTCGAGTCAAGGGCAGTAGGGAGATCACAGGGCTCAAGTATTGAAATTTAATTGAAATACATAAGACTTCATTTAAAAATATAAAAAATAATAGCCCATTTGGTAATAGTATCTCTCATATTATGGGTGCTTTCTATTAATTTTGGACAGCAAATTACTATTTGGAGAAGACACATTATCCTGAAATTATCTCAATCAATGCTAGTGTGCAAGGTCACTTGTTGATTAGTGGGGTTTTTTGTTGTTTGCTTAACTGGAGTAGGAAAGGAAGAAATTGAATGTAAAATAAGTAAGGATTCCTGAAGGTATAACCATCTGATTACAAACTATCACAAAGAGCCTTTAAACATTACCTTAAAAAACAACATAGTAAGAGACTTTGCCATAGAGATAATTTTATACCTATAGAATGAAAGAAAAAAAGGAATGCACTTGGAAATTTATGGCTTGAGACAAAATTTCTCATAGGAAGATAATATGTAGAATCAAAAGCACTATATCTTTGGGGCACCTGAGTGGCTCAGTTAAGTGTTCAACTCTTGATTTCAGCTCAGGTCTTGATCTCAGGATCATGAGTTCAAGCCCCACGTTGGGCTCCATACTGGGCGCGGAGCCTACTTTAAAAAAAAAAAAAAAAAAAAGAACTCTATCTTCTACAACTTGGACAAAAGTGAAAATAATGTGCTCTGGGGTTAGAGACCCCAAAACTGGTCACAGTGATCCTGAACATACTGATGTCAAAGATGTAGGCAAACAGTTCTGAATAAAAAACATTATCACACATTATTTTTATACTATGTGATTTGAATATGTAATTAGAAACTTAAATAAGTATTTTATTTTCATCTACATTCCTAAAAATTACACTTACGTGTGCACGCACACACACACCAACTGGCCAATTCTTTGAAGGATAGGGTAGATTCCCACATGGGGTACTAGGTAATTCATAGCAACTTTCTTGCTGAAAACAGCCTTTGTGATGATCCCTGACAGATGGGAAACAAGGTAAGCCTAATACCACTCCAATGCACGTGAAGGCTATTTTAGACATCAGTAGAGAAAGGGGGAACTCAAACAAAAACTGGCTGTGAGTTTAGAATGGCCGAGAGGGACCAAAATTTGTGTACCAGAGTAGTAGAAAAGAAAGCACTCCACTGAAAAAGAGCTCCAGGAATCTGCACAGGAGGCCAGTTGAGTCTTCAGCTAAATACTAACCTGTGTGTAAGGCAAAACACAAGACGGGGCAAAAAACAGCATCTGGGAAAAGAATAGTTACTGGGGAGCAGTAAGCAAAAACAGTCTGCAGAGCTCACTCAGAGATGAGAAGTATTCACATTCCCACCAACCAAAATGTAAAGGCATCACTGAATACACAGGACACTCAGGAGAGACCTGAATGCTCAGGTCCATCTGAAATTATGCAAGTCAGAAGAGAATGGAAAAAAATCTTTAAAATGCTGAAAGAAAAAAATAAAACAATGAGGGGGGAAAAACCCTGTTGACTTAGAATTCCATACCAAGATTAAATATCTTCCAAAAATGAAAGCATAACAGGGGTGTCTAGCTGGTTCAGTTGGTAAAGCATGCAACTCTTGATCTTGGTGTCTTGAGTTCAAGTTCCACATTAGACACAGAGTTTACTCAAAAAAAAAAGAAAGAAAGAAAGCATAAAATTTGTTTTCAAACAAAAGCTGAGAGAATCTGTTGTCAGTAGACCTGAACTATATTTTAAAGGAAATTTCAGGCAGAAAGAATGTATCATTTGAAAACATGAGTTTACACAAAGAAATGAAAAGCACTGAAATAGTAAATATGGAAAAATATAAAAAGACATTTTGGAAAAGACATAAAGAACAAAAATATAAAAGTCACTTAAATATTTCTAAAGGATATAGGACTGCTTGAAGCAAACATATTATCAACGTATTAAGGGATTTACAGCACAAAAATCAAAAGGGAAAGAATGGCAATACACTGTTGTAAGGTTATTACATCATACTCAAAGTAATAAAACACTATTTGAGGGTAGATTGTGATAAAGTATCACAAGCCCTCCTGCAGCAGTTCTCAACAGTGTCCCAGAGATGCTTTCACTGGGCCTGCAAAGTCAAAATGACAAGGACATAATAGTTTGTCCTTGTCAATGTATTAACATTAGCTCTCCTGGTGCTAAAGCAACGTTAAATAAAACTGTTGGTACTCTAGCACAAATCAAGGCAGACTCCAACTGTACTCACGATTAAAAAACAAAAAGGGAATGGGGGAAGTCTGGTCAGTTTCACTTAAGAATATCTATGATTGAACAGTAAATATTACTAATTATATTAAATCTTGAGCTATAATAAACATCTCTTTAATATTTTATGTGATAAAAGGACATGTATACATAAGGAACTTCTGCTGCACACCAAAGTACAATGGTTGTCTAGAGAAAAAGCATTTGTGCAATTATTTGAGTGGTAAAGGGGCCAAACCTCTTTTATTATGGACACTATTTTTTTTTAATTACTTTGCGTTCTTTTTAATTTTTTAATTTATTTTTTTATTAAAGATTTTATTTATTTGACAGAGAGAGAGACAGCCAGAGAGGGAACACAAGCAGGGGGAGAGGGAGAAGCAGGCCTCCTGCCGAGCAGAGAGCCCGATGTGGGGCTCGATCCCAGGACCCTGGGATCATGAACTGAGCCGAAGGCAGACGCTTAACGACTGAGCCACCCAGGCGCCCCTATGGACACTATTTTTTTAATTAAAAGAAAACTAATAGCAAACTATACTTATCCAGACTTGAGTATCTGGCAGATATTTTCTCAAATTTGTACAAAGTAGGCACTTCATCTCCATGGTATTCCTCCAAAAAAATACAACCCCAGTCAAGTCATACGGAAATCATCAAACAAACCCAAATTGAGGACCTGACATAATAAATATATACATTTGGTCTCTGTTTCTTGGCACACAGATCCTAAAACGCTTGAAATTTCTGAATTAAGTGGGGTTTTTTTGTATGCTAATGAGATGATGGGTAGCTGAAGTCTCCTGGATATCCTCAGGATAGGGGCTAGTTGACAGGGGCACCAACCCTGTAATGAGAGGGTTGGACCTTTCAGCCTCACCCCCTACCTCTGGAGAGGGGAGAGGTGCTGGAGGTTGAGTTAATCACTAATGACCAGTGAGTCAATCAATTATGCCCACATAATGAAGCCTCCATAAAAAGCCCTAACAAACAATTTAGAGTGCTCCTGGGTTGGTGAACACATGGGGGTGTGCGAGGGTGATGCACATGGAGAAGTCATTGACACTTTACACCTCTTCCATATACCTTGCTCTATGTATCTCTTTCATCTGATTGTTCATGAGTTTTAACCTTTTATAAAACTGGCAATCTAAATCTAGTAAGTCAACCATTTTCTGGAGTTCTATGAGTCATTCTAGCAAATTATCAAACCCAAGGAGGGAATCATGAGAGTCTCCAATTTATAGTTGGATGGTCAGAAGTACTAGAAGCTCGGACCTGGAATTGGCTGGGGGGGGGGGGGGGGGCATGTAGGACTGAGCTCTTAAGCTGTGGAATCTGACACTGACTCCAGGTAAATAGTGTCAGAATTGAATTCAATTGTGGGACACCCTGCTGGTGTCAAAGAATTGGTCAGCATGGGGGGAAAAACCCTACACAGTTGGTGTCAGAAATACTGAGGGTAGAGATAAAATAGTCTTTCTTTTAAGGAACATGCTGGGAAACACCTGACCGGTACCACTCAAAAGTGTCAGGGTTCATAAAAACAAGGAAAGACTGAGAAATTGTCAAAGGCCATAGAGACAAAGAAACACGATAACAAAATACAATGTGGTATTCTGGATTGGATCCTGGAACAGTAAAAGGACCTAAGTAGAAAAACTGGTGAAATCCAAATGAAGTCTGGAGTTTAGTTAACAGCAATGTACCAGTGTCAATCGTCAATTTCTTAGTTTTGACAAAAGTCCAGAATAATGCAAGTAATATTAGCATTAATGAAAAATGAATGATTATACAGGAACTCCCTGTATTTTCTTCTCAACCTTTCTATAAATCTAAAGTTATTCCAACATAAAGTTTATTAAAACAAAAAAGGATGAAGTGAACAAGTGATTTCAAGGAAAGCAACTGTGAGTAATTATTGTCAATAATAAAAGTCAACCTTTCAAGTGAAATTGAAATTCTGCAAAACTTATAAATGCCACATTTGACAGTTTCCAATAAATTTTTCAGATGAAATCAGTGATATTACAACATTTAAATGATCTGCAATATGGCAAACCAGTATTTTCCAAATGATCAATGCATAATAATATGAAACCACATGGGGTAAAAACATCCATTCAAAGTGCAAGAGAGACCAATGGATTTTAATATAACAGAGTTACATATTTTCAGATTCCACAATATAACTTAACCTTTAAGAAACTACCACTTGATGAATTTGAGTGTACCAAAGAAAAATATCCACAAATATCTGAAAAGGCTATTAAAATGCTCTTCCCTTTACAGTTGTTAAAAAAGAAAACCACAGGCCCCAAATGGAGTCACTTAGACCACACAGAGGCTTGATACCTAACGTAACTGAAGTTTCAACCTGCCCCAGAAATGTAGTCTTATTAATCAGTCAGTCAGGAATTTTCTGGTCAGTACCAATGTGGTAATCTGTCACTGGGCCCTCTCCATCCTCTCTCCCCGCGCCCCCACAAAAGAAGATGAAGTAATCTGCATCATAAGACCCCCTTAAAGGGTCTTCCCTAAAAAAGGGCAACTTTGCCTGAAACCATCCTTTCTTTTCTTTTGCCAGTAACTTCTTGACCCACCCTCCTTCCTACAAAAACCTTCCATTTTGTACAGCTCCTCAGAGCTCCCCTCTACCTGCTGAATGGGATGCTATGCGATTCATAAATCGCTTAATAAAGCCAATTAGATCTTCACATTTACTTGGCTGAATTTTGTTTTTAAACACTGTCTACATATCTGTTTGAGGCCAGATTTTCTTCACAGATGTAAACCAAAACAACATACAGCAAGAAATTGAAAGCAAGAGTAGATATTTAATCTAGCCTTCTTTTATTAAGCCAGACTTCAAAGAGATAAGAAAAAGTAAAACAATGGCACTCTTCCTACCAGTTGTTTTTTTTTTAAGATTTTATTTATCCATTCGACAGCGAGAGCAGGCACACAAGCAGGGGGAGTGGGAGAGGGAGAAACAGGCTCCCCACCGAACAGCGAGCCCGACGTGGGGCTCGATCCCAGGACCCCGGGATCACTACCCGAGCTGAAGGCAGCCGCCCAACCGACTGAGCCACCCAGGCGCCCCCCACCAGTTTTTTAAAAATACTTTTAAAAATACAGTTAACATAAATGTTATTTATGTTAACATGTAATGACTTTACTAACATTATTTTAAAATGAATTAATAAATACCTCAATATTTCAGTTTTAACTTTGGGTATAGTAATAAATGATAATCAACTTAAGCAAAAAGTCTTTGAGGTCGTTGATAACTACAAATCCAAAGGAGTTGTGAAACTGAAACACTTGAGAACTGTTGGTCAAGACAACCAGTGAAAAACTAAAACAAGGATATATCTAATAAGCTAATAATGGAAATAAAATGGAGTACTAAAAATACTCACTTAATCCAAAAGAAGGCAGGAAAAGGGGAAAAAAAGAAACAAAGACCAGATGGGACAATTTGAAAAGAAATAGCAAGATGATAAATTTAAAACAAGTTACATCAATAATGACATTAAATGACACTCATTTACAAAAAGCTCAGCATTTCAGATGGTATAAAAAAGATTCAAATATGTTATATAAGAAACCAACTTTAAATATAAAGATGAATAAAAAGGAAAAGAACAGAAAAACAAACATCATGCAAGCACTAATTGAAAGCAAGCTGCAATGGATAAAGTCAGACAAAAACTTCATAGGCTGATTTATCAAGAAGACAAAAACAAGCTTCAAAACACATGTAGGAAAGGGAGAAACAACAAAGTAGACTGTGGTGGAGATTTTATTATTCCTCTTTCAGTAATTCATAGAACAGAAAATCAGAAAAATCATACAGGACTCTCACAACACTATCTTCTAACAAGACCCAATGACATTTACATAACACTCCCCCAACATCTGCAGAATGCACAATCTTTTCAAGTGCACAAGGAATATTCACTAAGACAAGCTATGTCTGATGCATAAAACAAGTCTCAAACTTAAAAAAGGCTGAAGTTGTATAATGTATATTATATGACCATAAAGGAATTAAATTGGAAATCATTTACAGAAACTTATCTGGCAAATTCTGAAATATTTGAAAATTAAAATGATACACTTCCAAATAAACATCAGTAAAGGCGATAACAAAAAAAAAAAAAAAAGAAAGAAAAAAACATCTGAAATGGAGCAAAAAATGAAAATACTGAAACTTGTGGAATATAGCTAAAGCATGGTTAGTGGGAAATTTATAAGCTTAATATACTTATATTAAAAGGATGAAAGGCCTAAAATCAGTGATCCACCTTAAAAAAAACTAGAAAAAAAGCAAAAAAAATCCAAAGAGGAAAAAAGTAAACAATGAAGAGCAAAAATAAATGAAATAGGAAACAGAGAGGAGGTAAAAATCAGTGAAATTAAAGGCATGTATTTTAAAAAATCAGTACAATTGATAAACTTCTGGTAAAACTGGTCAAGAAAAAAGAGAAGATAAAAATTACTAAAATCAGAAACGTAAGAGATGATCTCTATCCATATCACACATCCAGTAGACTTTAAAAGAATGAGAATATTAAGAACAATTTATTCCAATAAATCCAACAACACAGATGAAATGTAAAAACCTCTTGAAAGCATGCTACCAAAATGGACTCAAAAAGAAATAGAAGGGCGCCTGGGTGGCTCAGTTGGTTAAGCGACTGCCTTCGGCTCAGGTCATGATCCTGGAGTCCCTGGATCGAGTCCCGCATTGGGCTCCCTGCTCGGCAGGGAGTCTGCTTCTCCCTCTGACCCTCCCGACCCTGCCCCCTCTCATGCTCTCTCTCTCTCAGTCTCTCTCTCAAATAAATAAATAAAATCTTTAAAAAAAAAAAAAAAGAAATAGAAAACTTCACGACCCTATGGCAATTAAAATAATGAATTTATATTTAAAAATTTACTCAGGGCGCCTGGGTGGCTCAGTCGGTTGAGCGGCTGCCTTCAGCTCAGGTCGTGATCCCGGGGTCCTGGGATCGAGCCCCACGTCAGGCTCCCTGCTCAGCGGAGAGCCTACTTCTCCCTCTCCCTCTGCCTGCCTCTCTGCCTACTTGTGGTCTCTCTCTCTCTCTGTCAAATAAATAAATAAAATCTTAAAAAAAAAAAAATTTACTCAAAAATAACAACAAACCTCCATATTTGGTTTTTGTCAGTAGTTCTCTACTGGGGTCAACTTTGGCCCCCAGGCAACATTTCTGGTTGCCACAACTCGGGGTGGGGGTGGAGCGTGGCTCCTGGCATCTAGTGGGTAGGGAAGTTGTAAATATGCTACATTGCAGAGGAAAGTCTCCCACAACAATAATTACAAGGCCTAAAATGTCAATAGCACTGAGGTTGAGAAACTTTGCCTTTGATAATTTCACTAACAAGTTCTACCAAACATTTAAGGAAGAAATAATACTAATTCTACACAAATTCTTTCAGAATAGAGGGGGAAGAAATCATTCTCAATGCATTCAATGATGCCAGCATTATCCCAATACCAAAATCAGACCAAGATATTAAAAGAAAATTACAGACTAGTATCTTAAATGAAAATTCTTAACAAAATATTAGCAAATTGACTTCTGGTTTCTGGTCTAGCATGGAGGAAGCTTAGAAGCTGCCACTCCATCCTAACAAGTAAAAAAGCCAAACTAAAAAAATTAGTAACTTTTCTTGGACCTATCAGAGAAGTAAAGCCACAGGGCGAACTGTGCCCCCCAAAATGGAGATAGGTAGGTGGATATAAAGAAACAGAGCAGAAAGCCACGAGCACAAACGGCTGTGGGAACAAATCCCAGGGCAGGAAAACATGAACTATAATTCTATCATTGAAAAATGGCTGGAGGCACAGCGTGCACAGGTTTGAGAGCTACAACTACAAGAGGACCCAATCCCACATACTTCTGTTGAGTTTTACCTCCAGTAACTCTACCAGGTCTAGAGTGAAGATTAGAGAAAAATCCCCTCGTGCTTCTAGCAGTAGGAGGGGAAAGGAACTATTTTTTTTTAAATTTAAATTCAATTAACATATAGTATATTATTAGCTTAAGAGGCAGAGTTCAATGATTCATCAGTTTTATATAACACCCAGTGCTTATCACATCATGTGTCCTCCTTAATGTCCATCACCCAGTTACCCCATTCCCCCCCAACCCAGCAACCCTCAGTTTATTTCTATAATTAAGAGTCTCTTAGGTTTGTCTCCCTCTCTGATTTTGTCTTATTTTTCCCTCTCTTCCCCTATGATCCTCTGTTTTGTTTCTTAAATTCCACATATGAGTAAAATCATAATTGTCTTTCTCTAACTTATTTCACTTAGCATAATACCCTCTAGTTCCATCCACATCCTTGCAAACAGCAAGATTTCATTTTTTTTGATGACTGAGTAGTATTCCATTGTATATATAGACCACTTCTTTATCCATTCACTGTTGGTGGACATCTTGGCTCTTTCCACAGTTTGGTTATTGTGGACATTGCTGCTATAAACACTGGGGTGCATGTACCCCTTCGGATCCCTACATTTGTATCTTTGGGGTAAATACCCAGTAGTGCAATTGCTGGGTCATAGGGTAGCTCTATTTTCAACTTTTAGAGGAACCTCCATACTGTCTTCCAGAATGGCTGCACCACCTTGCATTCCCACCAACAATGTAGGAGAGTTCCCCTTTCTCCACATCCCCGCCAACATGTCCTTTCCTGACTTGTTAATTTTAGCCATTCTGACTGGTGTGAGGTGGTATCTCATTGAGGTTTTGATTTGGATTTCCCTGATGCGGAGCGATATTGAGCACTTTTTCATGTGTCTGTTGGCCATTTGGATGTCTTCTTTGGAAAAATGTCTGTTCATGTCTTCTGCCCATTTCTTGATTGGATTATTTGTTCTTTGGGTGTTGAGTTTGATAAGTTCTTTACAGATTTTGGATACTAGCCAAGCTGAGGGTTGCTGGAGGGGAGGCGGGTGGGGGGATGGGGTGGCTGGATGATGGACAGTGGGAAGGGTATGTGTTATGTGGTGAGTGCTGTATATTGTGTAAGACTGATGAATCACAGACCTGTACCCCTGAAACAAATAATATATTATATGTTAATAATAAAAATACAAAAACCTCTTAAAAGTCTACTGAGTTCTGTTCTTACTGTTATATATATATATTAAAAATTTACTTATTTTTAGAGAGAGAGAGTGAGAGAGCATGAACAAGCAAGTGGGGGGGGGGTAGGTGCAGAAGTACAGGGAGAGAATCTCCAGCAGTCTCCCTCCCTGCTTAGCACAGAGCCCAACATGGGACTCAATCTCACGACTATTAGATCATGACCTGAGCCAAAATCAAGAGTCGGACACTTCATTGACTGAGCCACCCAGGTGCCCTGTTCTTACTGTTTTAAAATGAACCACCCAGTTAAAAAATGGCAAAAGATCTGAAGAGAGACCTCACTAAAGAAGCTATATAGATGGCAAGTAAACGTAAGATGCTCCAACTCATATGTTAATAGGGAACTACAAGTTAAAACAACAGTAAGATACTACTGTGTACCTATTAGAATGCTCAAAATCCAAAACACTGAGTAACAAATGCTGATGAGGATGTGGAGCAATAGAAACTCTCATTCACTGCTGATGAGAATGCAAAATGGTATACCTAGTTTGGAAGATAGTTTGGCTGTTTATTACAAAACTAAACATATCCTTACCATATGATCCAGCAATGAGAATCCTTGGCATTTACCCAAATGAAATGGAAATTTATATCCATAAAAAAAACCAAACCTGCCTGTGGATGTTTATAGCAGCTTTATTCATTAATGAATAAAGTGAAATTATTCCATAAAATACTATAATGTCATTATACATTTGTCAAAACTCTTAGAATGTACAACACCAAGAATACACCCTAATGTAAACTATGGACTTTGGGTAATTATGATGTGTCAGTGTAGATTCACTGATTGTAACAAATGTACCACATGGTGGTATAGGATGTCAACAGTGCGGAGGTTGTGTGTGGGGTGGGGGACAGGAGGTATATAGAAACTCTCTGTACTTTCTGCTCAATTCTGCTATGAATCCAACACTATTCTAAAAAAGTTTATCAATTAAAAAAATATATATGCAGGGGCGCCTGGGTGGCTCAGTCGGTTAAGCGTCTGCCTTCGGCTCGGGTCATGATCTCAGGGTCCTGGGATTGAGCCCCACGTCAGGCTCCCTGCTCAGTGGAGAGTCTGCTTCTCCCTCTCCCTCTGCCTGCCTCTCTGCCTACTTGTGCTCTCTATCTCTGTCAAATAAATAAATAAAAAAAAAATCTTTAAAAAAATAAAAAATAAAAAAAATATATATATGCAAACCAAATCAGCAATATACAAAATGGATAATAACTGACTAACTGGGAGTTTATCCCAGGAATGAAAAGTTGATTTAACAATCAAAAAATGTTTTCAAATTAATAAGAAAAATTAATAAGAAAAACAGATTCCATCTGAGCTTTGCCTCATTTTAAAGGATGAAAAAACTAGATAACTAGCACCATCAGGTACCTGAGAGACATAAATTAAAATCTCTCAAGGATGGTATCACCTTAGCCTTCAAACTGTTTTCTACATATCATGTTCCAAATATTATATCCAGGTAACGAAGCAAAAGTAACTAGGCATGCACAGAGATAAAATAGCATCTAACAGAAACTAACAGAGGGGCACCTGGGGGGCTCAGTTGGTTAGGTGTCCAACTCTTTGATTTCGGCTCAGGCTACAATCTTGGGGTCATGAGATCAAGCCTCATGTGAGACTCCACACCTGGCAGGGAGTCTGCTTGAGATTCTCTCTCCCTTTCCCTCTGCCCCTCCCCCTATTCATGCTTGCACTCTCTCTTTCTCAAATAAATAAATCTTAAAAAAAAATTAGCAGAAATGATTTTCAATATAAACAGACCTATAGAATTTGCAGACAGTGGTTATCAGACACAGGCTATGAAACAACTATACTTACTATGTTAAAGGAGATAAAGGCCAAGCTTGAAATTTCAGCAGGGAACTGTAAACTGTAAAAAGTGATACAGCAGATTTGGAAAAAAACCAGCTAGAAACATAAGAATTGAAAAACACAAATCTGACATTAGGAACTCAATGTATGGGGCTGTATTTTTAACACATTCTCTAGGTAATCCACTGTATCTAGGAACCAGAATCATAGACTATTATAATAAATCTTAATGTCCTTGTTTGCCAACCCACTTTTTTCTAATTTAGCTTCTATAATGCCTCCAAAATTACTTTTCTAATATATGAATTTGATGTCTCAGTACCTTATTTAAAAGTATTTTGGGGGACCCCTAGGTGGTTCAGTCGGTTAAGTGTCTGCCTTCGGCTTAGGTCATGTTCCCAGGGTCCTCGGATCGAGCCCCACATTGGGCTCCTTGCTCAGCGGGGAGCCTGCTTCTCTCTCTCTGCCTGCTCCCCCCTGCTTGTGCTCTCTCTCTCTGACAAATAAATAAAATCATTAAAATAAATAAATAAATAAATAAAATGTTTTTTAAAAAAGGTATTTTGGATAAAACCCAACTCTCTAATCTTGTGGCTAATGACCTTTCACCATCTATCCTATATCCCTGATATACTGGCCTACTAACTAAAAAAGTCTTGTGCATTCCTGTTGCTCATTCAATTTCCTCTTTCTGGGATGGCTTTCCCCATCTTGTCTACCTTGTAAACTCCTACCAGTTAGTATACTTCAGAACACAACTCATTATGTCATCCCTGAAAAGAATTAACTATTCTTTCATCTGTACTCTTCATACTTAGTTCACAACTCTACTATAGCACTCAAAATCATTAAAATTATATATGAAGCTATGTCTCTCCCCACAGTTATACTGGAATAATTCAAAGGCTAGGACTCATATTTATTTGTATCCCAAGAACCTGAACCAACATACACAGTCAACATATGTTGAATAAATTATGCATTTACTGAAGTAAAAACCAGACAATCCTAGAGAAGAATCTAGAATCAGTTCAAGAATTTTGTCCTTCAATTTCTGCTAGAGAAATGGCTTAGAGTTTGCTAACATGAGGTCACATGGTGAACTGGTAGCAGAATGGTATTCTGCCACACTCTGATGTCTTGGGCTCTGTAGCTAAAGGTATTTACCAGAAAGAAGGTGACTAGGAGGGAAATGTGAGAAAAGATCAGACTATAGGTTCAAAGGCAGGGTGGCCAGTGTCTTGGAATAGCTTCTTAAAGAAGTAAAATACTAGAACTGGGGAGAGTAAAGAATAAAATAGGAGCTTCTCTTCCAAAGACAACATGAAAACCAAAATAGCCTGACACATAAACTGACTTGACTTTGAGTTTCAGGAGACAGTGAGAACACCCCTTCTAAAGGAGCTAATGTTAAAGCTGCATCAATCATATTCCTATATGCTATGAATAGTTTATAGACAGCCAAAATAATGTTTCAGAAATGGAAGTAACTTCCCATGTGGACCTCTCTACCACCTCAAGACCATGCCTGCCCAAGATAAAGAGGCTCTCTTACACAACTTGATCCAAGAGCCAGGAAACCATCACACTTGGAGTAGAGAGGATAAAGCCAATTATGATGCCTTTACTGATTCTAAATTTTATTCCAGAATCTGTGAAGTAGGAGAAATAAAATCCATCACATAACTCAACCTTAATTGAAACCTTGGGGCAAAACATTTAATCACCCCTTGGCAAACAGGAATGCCTTAGTAAACTTCATTTTGGTGAAGTTATTAGCACAATTCTGTTTAATTTGATGCCTAACATAATATACAAGTCTGACATAAAGACAGAATGAATACAACTTTTAATGTAACTGATACAAAATGTATTTACAGAATCAAATAACAGGTAGTGAGTATTTTCAGACTGTAACCCTTTTCCAAGTCTCTGTCTCTGATGATAGCAAAAAACTTTCCTCCAAATCCCACCCAGTTCAATTTGTGAGAACTTACTGCTTTTATTCTTTTAGTTTTCTTTAACCAAAGCAAGTTTCTTTCTTAAGGCTTATACTTTTCTCCTCTCCAAGAAGCACAGGCTGAGCTATTATGAATTCCTCTCTCAACCTTCAGACCATACAAATTAACTTTTATGAAATCAATTTATTCACACATAGGAAAGACAATATTTTATCACTAACTATAAAATAAAGAACACACACGCAGCCAGAAAGGTAGTTATTGACTAGCTTCTCAAGGTGACATTACACTAGGTAACAAAGGTGAAAATAAAACAGGCAAGGGTGTAACAATTTTAAGGACTTTTCAAAAATAAATTCTGAACACAGTCCAGCCCCTCCACAATTTAAACACAAATAAGGAAGTAGGTACTTTTTGCACTACTCAAATTTTACACCAAAAGTATCTATATTTAAGCATAATTAAAGCCAACAAATTGTTTTCAAATATTCTAATGCTGCACACACCAATCAAGTTATTTTTTTTACACCAATCAAGTTATTAACCAGAATATTAAGCTCTAACACGTTCACAATGTTATATATTTAAGTACTGCTCACAAAGCACACATATTCTAGTCCTTTTCATAATGTTATTGTTCCTGCAATAAAACATTTCAAAGGCAACGGCTTAACTGAGGAGAGTGACCTATTCTTTTAGATTTTTAAGACATTTTGAAGTGCTCAGATTAAGAAATCAGTGTCTTAAAAGTTTTTTCCCTTACCTATCAAAAGTTATGTGAAAGTGTTTCAACCTCTCCACTGAAACTTCACTCAGAAAAAGACATGAGTGATGAAAAACTGGAAACATCATCTAAGTATTACAATCTCATTTTCTTATTTAAAGATGCCAATATAAAAACAGTTCCTAGCAAAAAAAGATCTGTCAGTTTGATATAAATAGGGTATATTCAATCTAGTATGCAATCATGTTACAATTATACATAACATGGCTCATTTGTAATCATTCTTACTTGCAGTTTGGAGATCAGACGACAATGTAGCTACATTCCAACTTTGGCCAATTAATTTAGAAAAACCAAAAACTTAGGTCAATTGAATTACAATATAACTGAAATACTATTTATTATTAATAGATGCAATTTTTAATATGGCTCACCAACTGGTTCAAAAGGCCACAAGCAGGAATTTCACACCTGCAAGAGAACACATGTGATAATCCTCATAAAATAATATTATGAATATTCATGTGATTTGGGAACTGATTCAAGTTAAATGCCAAACGTGAGTCAGTTTGATTTTGCTATTATCCTAAAATGATTTTTATATTGCTTTATGTTAACATGAAAAGCAATAAAACTGATCAGACCTTTAATAAAATTTACTATAATTAAAAAAAAGAATTTAACCTACAAATATCTCTCACTTATGAACTTCATGTACCTCTGAAAAGTTATGGGTGCAAAACAAGGAAAGATAAATAAGGCAAAAAAAATTTATATATATATAGTGACATTCTGTTCTTGAAATGAGTAAAAAATATATATATAACACCATATGTGTAAAAATATACACAATTATATGTGCTTCCACACAAAAAATGAATTTTAAAAGGCCTAAAAATGTGAAGGGAAAGTGAAATGAGACATATCTTCCTATAATGTCTTACATTTTTATAGAGAATGTAATCATGTGTTAATTGTGTAATTAATAATTAAGAAAAAAGTTTGTAAATAAAACCTTAATTTTCTAGTTACTTTATAATCTTATAGAGGTCGTTCCACTAAAAAGAAAATTCTGGCCCAATAATATAGTCATACTTAAGAATATATCAACTACTTTCTGAATATCTGCTTTAAAAAATTATTATCCTATGAAATACTCTTCATCCTCTAATCTCTCAATAAATCTTACTATTTTGCCACTCATAAAGCAAGTAAGGAATCCTTAGAAAGCCCAGCAGAATGTACTTTCCTTCTGTATTTTTATCACTGCCTCACTTTTTCAGGCACTTTTACACTGGAATTACTAGCTCCTTTCATTTTCTACAGCCTGAATAGCGTTAAGGCCCTGCCCTAAAACATGAAAGATGTATCCTGGGGCACCTGGGTGGCTCAGTCAGTTAAGCATCTGCCTTCAACTCTGGTCAAGCCCCGCATCAGGCTCCAAGCCCAGTACGGAGTCCGCTTCTCCCTCTCCCTCTGCTTCTCCCCACACCTCCCCCTACCGTGCTCGAGCACTCTCTCTCAAATAAAATCTTAAAAAAAAAAAAGAATGAATGAATGAAAGATGTGCCCTAACATTCTTTATGTCTTTACTGATCCTTCATTTTTGATTTCTCTCAACATATAATATTCATTCAAAAGGAGTACATGGTAAAGGATCTCAAACAACTTTTATGTTCATAATGTTTTATAGAGTTTAAAATTCAGGGCTGTGAAAAACATGTTTTCAAGTGGCAACAGAGACACAAAGTTATAAATTTACTGTTACTAATAAAAGAAAATCATGCCCACCTTGAAAATGACAACTGCAGGGAAGAGGAGAGCAAAGTCAGACAAATGGGGAGGAGAGCACATACATACAAACAGGGAAAGACAAAGCAGAAAGGGAGAGGCAGAAACACGTTCCATTCATGGAAAGATACATATTTTGAGGGGGGGGGTAAAGGATCAGAAGAACAAAGACTTCACTATCTACCATACCCCCCAGAAAACAAACAACCATGGAAAAGGCACCCAAATAACACACTAACCTACACGTCACTGGAAAGTTCAAAAATTAAAAGGAGCAGGTAGGAGATATCATCATTTGTAAAAGGCCAGACAAAGGACTACAGAGGAGAGCACTGCATCACCTCCACTCCCTCGTCCCACATGAAAATAAGAGTTGTTCTTTCCCTGACCCCTCATCAAATTTTCACACAATATATATGAAAGAGAGAGTGTGACGTCTTCGCTTTCCAAAATGAAAATAGCTAATTAAAAGTATACAGCACATAAATAAACAGATAATTATCCAACCAGTAATTTATTTAGAGACCTGTTGCAGAATGTTAGTTTACATAAAGATATAAAAGTATGCACATGCATATTTAACGTAAACTATCATAAAGTCAAGAATACAAACCTTCAATAGCAAGACCACTGTTTTGCCTCTAGAGGGCGAACTTGGTCTTCTGGAAAACTCTAGACAAGAGAAGTTACTTTCAGACTTTACGAAAAAATGTTAAAATTTAAGATGTTGAGACAGCAAAAATTCCCAAACTTTCTTGGTTAACAGTACCCTTAGCATACCATTAATTTTTTCAAGGTTCCCCCTAAACCAAGAGAAATACCTAAGTATTCTGTTTAATAAGTAGTTATGCCCAACAATTTAATAAGGATTTATGTCCTAACACTTAGTAGTCATTTGATAAAATACACATAAATTGAAGGGAAAAAGGCTTTCATTCTTAAATAACCACAATTACTAATTAGGCATGTATGCTTCTTGTGCACTGTATAATTTCACAAATCTTGAAATCAGATTGGACCCGGTCACACTCATTTCCTGTTGAACACTGATTTTTGCACAGTATCTGACTTTCATGACAGCAATCTCAGAAAACCAGATTTACAAAGATATGATGCCACAGAAAAAAAATATAGTGCCAAAACTGTGTATAATTTCAAGCTAACAGTCTGCACTGTAACCACCAGACATGGAATATCACTCAGCTAGCCACTGTTCCCCAGTGCCTTAGCTGTAGCACATGGAGTACCCAGGTTCACAGGCTGGAAAACACAACACTACAGTTTCAAGTCCCAGCAGCTATATAAACTAGTCAATATTTTAATTGTAAATAAAATTAACTACAACAGATGTTTTTAAAGATTTAAAATTTTTCTTCTATTAATAGCCAGGGAAACCAGTTTTTCTTTGAGCAATAAAAGGAACTCTATTAAATCCTTAATGTAAGGTATTTTTTCCAATTTGAATGATGATTATTGTCTTAATGTGATTATTTTTATACACCATGGTTGTGTTGAATCTGAAAAACTACAACTTCGGGAAGGAGAGAGATAGGAAATGTATTACATACATATCTCCTTCTGAGCAACAACTTCTCAGAACTTAGAAATGCCTGCAAACTGATCAGTCTCACTCATCTCCTAGTACTGATGGAGCCCAAGTTCAGGAGTCAAGCAAGATCTGAAATTCTTAAGAGCTTCAGAACATGGACATTAATACAGATATTAGAAGAACTGACTCCAAAATTACTAGAAACAGATTATACATCCACCTATCTCACAAAGTCCTTGGTTCAGTCAGAACACCAGAAAAGTGACCAAAGACGGTGTTCAACCTCAGAAGTTACTCAGCTTTTGCTTTCTACTGTTTCACCGATTGACAACTCCCTGCATCCATAAAATCTGTGCCACTGGCAAACGCTGCCATATTCAATTAGAAGTCAAAGTATGTGGTAAGACTGCTTAGCTAAGAAGAAAAACAAAAAACCAAAAAGCTCTCCAAGGAATAACTAGGAAAAAAAAAAATCAATGTTCTATCACTTTCGAGAATTTTCACAACCATAAAAGATAACTGAAAATAGTGCGTGTTTTTTTTAAAAAAAATTAAGGTTACTACAAATATCTAATAACCCCCAAATTTTATATGTAGAAGAAGTATGAATGAAAGTGGAATATGATTATCAAGAAAAAATACTTGAAAAGCTAAGACAAACCACGTGGCGATAGTAGTACTTACCTGTTGAATGATTTTGGAAGTTTTTTGAAGATTCTCTCTAGGAGGGACTTTACCAAATAATTTCCAGCCAGGAGCACTATGAACAACTGATTTGAGTTCCTTTGTCCTTTTTGGAAAAAGGTTTCTGAAACACAGAAAAGTTACATGAATTATGTTTTTGGTAACCAGAGCACTATTTAATAATTTTTAAAGTATGTTTATACCCAAGACAAACACAAAATACATTTAAATTAAATTCTTTCTTTTTATTTTTTTAAAGATTTTTTTATTTTTAAGTAATCTCTACACCCAACACAGGACTTTAACTCACAACCCTGAGATCAAGAGTTTCATGCTCCACCAACTGAGCCAGCCAGGTGCCTCTAAATGAAATTATTTCCACTACTTATACAACTGACTATTAGACTAACAAGACTTACTTAAGAATACCTGACTTATAGAGAAATTCTAGAAAAATTATCAACAGAGATACTAGATAAACAAATTGGGAGAAAAATGATAGCTCTAAATAAAATGTAACTATCTGCTTTGAATCAGTTACAAAGTATACTAGAACTGACTATACCTGTACTTGGTAATAAAAGCCAAGAATCTGAGAACAAAAAAGTTAAAGAGAATCTGTTTAAAATAGGTAAAGTAATAAAATTTTTTTGGGAAAATACTATTTAATTATTTTCAGTAATAATTTGTTATGATTTGCAATAACAGGGCATCTACTGATCCTCCATTGCTATAATATATGTTTATGTAGATTGTTTTCCTAGGACAGATATGTACAAGAAAGCTTAGTGCCAAAGACTCAATAAACAGCCTTGGAAGAAAGTATCTCCTGGGCGCCTGGGTGGCTCAGTCAGTTGAGCGTCTGACTTCGGTTTCAGCTCAGATCCTGATCTCAGGGGTCATGGGACTGAGCTCCATATCGGACTGGGCGCTCAATGTGAAGTCTACTTGGGATTCTCTCTCCCTCTCCCTCTGCCCCTCCCGCTCCTGCTTTCTCTCTAAAATAAATAAATAAATCTTTGAAAGATTAAAAAAGAAAGAATCTCTCACTGATGTATCTTTCTAAAGGAAACCTGTACAAGGATCAAGGATTTTTTTTTAGAAGACTTTTTATTTATTTATTTGAGACAGAAAGCACACAAGAGCACAAGAAGGGGGAGGGTCAGAGGGAGACGAAGAAGGAGATTCCTCGCTGAGCAGGGAGCCCAATGCGGGGCTCAATCCCAGGACCCTGGGATCATGACCTGAGCTGATGCCGGACGCTTAACTGACAGAACCACCCAGGTGCCCCCAAGGATCAAGGATTTTACTTATTTATCTCTAGGCCCTTACCAACCAAAATAAGTATCTATAGCAGATATAAGCAGGAATGATATTCAAAATATGTATCTATCAATAAAGCATGACCAGGGCACCCTCAGAAAGGTACTGATGAATCCAACCGAATAGGAACCCTTCTTATAAGCTATAAGTGATCATTAAGCAAATTTTTTTAATGTTTTATTTATTTATTCATGAGAGTCAGAGAGAGAGAGAGAGAGAGAGAGGCAGAGGCAGAGGGAGAAGCAGGCTCCCCGCCTAGCAGGGAGCCCGATGTGGGACTCGATCCCAGGACCCCGGGATCATGACCTGAGCCGAAGGCAGACACTTAACCATCTGAGCCACCCAGGCGCCCCTCATTAAGCAAATTTTTAATTTGCACATATAGTTACAAATTATTTGAAGTCCTAAATAACTTGATTTATCCACATTCAAAAGATCATATATCTGTTCTTAAAAGTAATTATTGTGATAAAAAGGAGTTAAGTTTTTAAAGCCTAATGTTAAAGCCATTCTTTGAGTTTAGAAAGATATCAATGGACTCCTACAAAAGAATGTGGACTAATCCCTAATAAAGAGACACTCCCATTTCCTTGCGTGTGCAATGGAAGTGAACTGATGACAATGTAGAGTCATTTCTATTTAGGATGCTTTAGAAGTTTCATCTCTGAAACTATATACAGTGACTCAAATCTCTATTTAATAAGATCTCTAGATTGGAGGTTTTTAATAATGATTATACTGAGGACTGGTATATTTATAACATACAATTTCAAGCCTCAAAGGATGGCCTATTAATTTAAATAATATTTGATATCTTGTGTGTAATAACAGAATTTCTATGAGCATTTCTCCTTCAAAATGAACATGAAACTGTTAAATTTTCTTAATAGAGGGCACTGAAAAAGACACAGAAGGAGAAAGGAGCTCTCCTGTGGTTTCCAGCTGCTGCAGAGTGGGTAGCAGAACTCTACTCAGTCACGTGCCCAGGACATGTAGTCTTTCAGCAAATTTGCAGCACTGGCAAACTCAACCTGGAGATGGCTTCTGTAGCCATCTTGATATGGAAACTAGCACCCCAAAGGCTTCCTGCTGGTAGGGATATACCAGTTCCCTCAGTAAGCCCCACACAGCTCACCTGTACTCCCTGGACAGTTCTCACCAGCCAAGCTATGCTCCCCCTACCAGCCCCTCTGTGGCTTGCCTATATCACAAAGGTTTGCCATCCAGCCATGCTAAACACAGGAGAAAAATCTTTGTCACCATGGCTTATGCAAAAAATTACTGAATATGACATCAAAGTCATTATCCATAAAATAAAAATTTTTAATTTTTTAAAGAGATTTTATTTGAGAGAGTGCACATGTGCACAAGCAGGGGGAAGAGCAGGGGGAGAGGGAGAAGCCGACTTCACGCTCAGCAAGAAGCCTGATGTGGGGCTCGATCCTGGGACCCTGGGATCATGACCTGAGCTGAAGGCAGACACTTAACCGACTGAGCCACCCAGGCGCCCCCAAAATAAAACATTGAAAAACTGGCCTTAATCAAATTTAAAACAAATTTAAATCAAATTTGCAGTTCAAAAGCATCACTGACGCAAAATGTAAGAACAGTAGGATGCAGACGTCAGTTCCTCCCCCAAAGTAAAAACTGAGCTGGAAAGAGCAATTGTAATCAACCGTTTCAGAACCCTAGAAACTTATTAACAAACAGGGAAGTACATGAAGGAAGAGAGTGCTGATTCTTCCTAAGTCTAGAGGTTTAAACCAACCACCTTCCCTCAATTCCTCAGCCCTTCCTTCCGTAGCAGTGGGGATTGGGATCCCACGTTTCTGAAGTGGTTGATGCATCAGGAGGGATAACAGGGTTCATGTCTTTCTAAAATTTGGAGTTATGAATTTGGGTTGGCCTAGCAGTGCCTTGAGGGACCAGCACAGACATCTGTATCAGTTCAGTCATCTTGCAGCAGTGGCTTCTACTGGTGGTGTCTACCGGAACATTAAAAAAGATAAAACTCTTGGGCGCCTGGGTGGCTCAGTCGGTTAAGCATCTACCTTTGGCTCAGGTCATGATCCCAGGGTCCTGAAATCGAGTCCCACATCGGGCTCCTTGCTCAGCTGGGAGCCCTCTTCTCCCTCTGCCTGCCGCTCCCTCCCCCCCCCACTTGTGCTTTCTCTCTGACAAATACAATCTTAAAAAGGAAAAAAGATAAAACTCTTTTTCTCTCTCTTTTTGAGTCACACATTTACAGAAAAAATCTTTTTAAAGTTACCAGTTGACTGCAGAAATAAGAACAGAAACTTGTGACATCACACAAAAAGAATTATATACTTTGCAAAATAGTTTGGAAACATCACAAATGGATGACTCTAGCACTCAACAAGCAAAATAAGCAATCACTGAAGAGTTAATAGATTTACAGAATACCACATTATTGTAATCGGAATATCCAGGTCTCAACAAAAAATTACAATACACACAAAGAAAGAACAAAGTATGAACCATTCACAGGAGCAAGATTTGACAAAAACATCCCTGAGAAGTCCAGACAGTGGAACTACTACTCAAAGATGTTAAATTAACTGTCTCAAATATACCCAATAAACTAAAGGAAACCACAAAGAAATCGGGAGTGGGGAATGCATGAACAAAATAAGAATATCAACAAGGAAAAAGTATTATAGAAAGGAACCAAACAAATTCTAGAGTTGAAAACTAGCATAACTAGAATGAAATATTTCTTTTTTTAAAAAATATTTTATTTATTTATTTGGGGACACCTGGGTGGCTCGGTTGGTTAAGCATCTGCCTTCAGCTCAGGTCATGATCCCAGGGTCCTGGAATCAAGTCCCACATTGGGATCCTTGCTTAGCAGGGAGACTACTTCTTCCTCTCCCTCTGCCTGCCACTCCTCCTGCTTATGGGTGCTCTCTCTCTGACAAATAAATAAATAAAACCTTAAAAAAAAAAAACAAGGATAAAGAGAAAATTTAGAAAACAGCAAGAGAGAAGCAAATACCACAAACAAGATTAATGACAAATTTTTCATCAGAAACCATGGGGGCCAGAAGGTAGTGGGATAATATATTTAAAATTCTAAAATAAAAAAGTAGCAACTACAAATTCTATATGCAGCAAATCTATCATTCAAGAATGAAAGAGAAATGAAGACATCTCTAGATAAACAAAAGTTGAAGGAGTTCATTACCAACAGACCTGAGCTGTAAGAAATGCTAAAGGGAGCTCTTCAGGCTGAAATGAAAAGTAACCAGAGAGTAACTCAAAGCCATGAGAAGAAATAAGTAACATTAGTAAAATTAACTACATAGGTAAATGTCAAAGCCAGTATTATTGTACTTTCAGTTTGTAACAACACTTTTTTTTCCTATATGATTCACAAGGCAAATGTATAAAACAATATTTATAAATTTATGCTAATAGACACACAATGTATAAACATGTAAGCCCTGACAATAACAATATAAAGGAGGAGGGACAGAGATGTGTAGCAGTGTGTATACTAATGAAACTAACTTGGTATTGTTCAAAATAGGTTGCTGTAAGTTTAAGATGTTACCTATAATCCTTTTTTTTAAAACTTTTTAAAAAACATTTTATTTATTTATTTGACAGACAGAGACACAGCAAGAGAGGGAACACAAGCAGCGGGAGTGGGAGAGGGAGAAGCAGGCTTCCCGCCAAGCAGGGAGCCTGATGCAGGGCTCGATCCCAGGACCCTGGGATCATGACCTGAGCTGAAGGCAGATGCTTAACAACTGAGCCACCCAGGACCCCATGTTACTTGTAATCCTTAAAGTTACTGCTAATAGGTTAAAAATATGCAGAAAAGGAAAGAAGGGAATCAAAATGGTCCACTACCAAAATTCAACTAAATACCAAAAATTGGTAATGGAGGAACGGATGAACAAAACCCATAAAAGACATACTGAAAAATGGCAGAAGTAAATCCTTCCTCACCAACAATTAGTTTAAATATAAGTCGATTAAACTCTCCACCCAAGAGATATTGGCAGATTGAATTAAAAACTGTCTATATGCTGTCTTCAAGAGACTCTTTTTTAATCAAAATACAGCTGACAATAAGAGACTCATTTTATTTATTTTTTTAGAGAGGGAACGGGGGGTGGGAAGAGGAGGAGAGGGAGAGAGAATCCTAAGCGGGCTCCATTCCTATAGTGCCCCGCACTATGCGGGGCACAATATCACAATCCTGAGATCATGACCTAAGCTGAAATCAAGAGCTGGACGCTTAACCAGCTGAGCCACCCAGGCACCCCAAGAAACTTACTTTAGATAAAAAGATACAAAGAAGTTGAAAATTTTAGAATGGAAAATTATACTGAAAGCACATAATAACCAAAAGAGACCTGGACTGGGTATGTCAGGCAAAGTAGTCATAAAGTCAAAGAAGGTTATAAGACACAAAGGAGAACATTTTATGTCGAAAAAAAGTTAATCCAATAAAAAGATATAACCATTATAAACATATATGCACCTAACAACAGAGCCCTAAAATATGTGAAACAAAACTGACAATATTGAAGGGAGAAATAGACAGTTCTACAATAATAACTGGAGATGTTGGTAGCCTCCTCTCAATACACAGAACAACCAGACAGATCAAAAAGTAAAAGACTAAAACATTATAAATCAATTAGACCTAACAGGCATACACAGCCCACTCCCCCCAACAGTAAAAATATACATTCTCAAGGGCACACAGGACATATCTTCCAGGATGAACTGTATGTTAACCCACAAAGCAAGTTTTAATAAGCTTAAAAAGATTGAAATCATGCAAAGTATCTTTTTCAACCAAAGTAAAATGAGATTAGAACTCAGTAACAGAAAAAAATTAGAAAATTCACCAATATGTGGAAATTAAACAAAACAGTCTTAAATGACCTGTAGGTGAAAGAAAAAAATCACAAGTTTACCTAGAAAACACCTTGGGGTAAAAAAAAAGAAAAGAAAACACGCTGAGATGAATTTAAACAAACACAACATAACAAAACTTATGAGATACAGCTGAGGGGGAAATTTACAGTTGTAAATATTAAAAAAGAACCATCTCTTATCAATTACTTAATGGCACACATGAAGAAACCAGAAAAAGAAGAGCAAACTAAACCCAAAGCCGGCATAAGGAAAGAAATAATAAAGATCAGAGTGAGTATAAATGAAACAGAGAATAGAAAAATAGAGAAAATTTTTAAAGCTCGTTATTTGAAAAGATCAACAAAATTGACAAACCTTTAGCTAGATGACTAAGAAAAAAAGAGGGAAGATTCAAATCACTAAAAGCAGAAATAAAAGTGGGAAATTACTACCAATAAAAAGCAGTGTATGTGAATACCATGAACAACTGTTCATAGTCTAGTGTTAGGAAAAAAGCAAATCATAAACAACAATTAGGTACCAACCACACCCACTAAGGATGGCTATTATTTATAAAACAACAACAACAAAATAACAAATTTGCAAGGATGTGGAAAAACTGGAAAGGTGGGCATATAAAATCGTGAAACAGCTTGGAAAACATTGCTGGTAGGAATGTTAGGTGGTACAGCCATTTTGAAAAACAATTTGGTAGTTTCTTTTATAAGTAAGACACAAAGTTACCATACAACCCAACATTTCCACTCCTAGATGTCTACCCAAGAGAAATGAAAACATATGTCCACATGAAGGCTTACAAGGAAAGGCTCATAGAAGAAGTATTCATAATAGCCAAAATGTGAAGACAAGGGGCACCTGGGTGGCTCAGACGGTTAAGCGTCTGCCTTCAGCTCAGGTCATGATCCCAGGGTGCTGAGACTGAGCCCTGCATGGGGCTCCCTGCTTGGCATGGAGCCTGCTTCTCCCTCTCCTTCTACTGCTCCTCCTGCTTGTGCTCTCTCGCTCTCTCTCGCTCTCTCTGTCAAATAAATAAAATCTTAAAAAAAAACAAAAACAAAAAATAAAATGTGAAGGCAAGCTAAATATCCAGCAACTACTGAATGTATAACAAAATATATATTCACACAATGAAATCCTATTTGGCAATAAAAAGGAATGTGATAATTGATACATGCTACAACATGGATGAACTCAAAATATGCCCAATGAAAGAAGTCAGATGTATAAGACCATGTGTATAATTTTGTTTATATGAATGTGCAAAAAAGGTTACTCTACAAAGTAGATTAGTGGTTGCGTGGGGTAGAAATGGGTATTGACTATAAATGGGTACAAATGATCTCTGGTGTGGCAGAAATGGTCTGCAGCTAGATTTCAGTAATGACTGTACAACTATATAAATTTAATATAATTGAATTGTACTCTTAAAATGGATGACTTTTATGGAATGTTAACTCTACCTCAATAAAGCTGTTAATTAAAAGACTATTTAAACTAACAACCAAATATAGAGGGTTGACACTGCCAAAAGTTGGTCTTTCATCAAGTTTAGTAAAATAGACAAAACTTCTAGTGGGATTTTTGCAAAAAAGAACAGGAATAAATAAATTAGGAGTAAAGAGAAGAACATAAAATCAGATGCAGCAAAAATTTTAAAGGGAAGAGAATCTATAAACAACTCTATGCCAATAATTTAGAACATTTCTCAAGGAGCGCCTAGGTAGCTTGGTTGGTTAAGCATCTGCCTTCGGCTCAGGTCATGATCTCAGGTCCTGGGATGGAGCCCCAGACGGGTTCTCTGCTCATCGGGGAGCCCAGCCTGCTTCTCCCTCTCCCTCTGCCTGCTGTTCTGCCTGCTTGTGCGCAAGCACGTGCGCTCTCTCTCTGTCAAATAAATAATAAAATCTTAAAAAAAAAAATTTCTCAAAATGGACAGAACTTTGTAAAAATATAATTTATCAAAACAGACTTAGAAGAAACAGAAAATATCAAGAGTCCAAAAGTCATTTTAAAAACTGAAATGAGGGGTGCCTGGGTAGCTCAGTTGGTTAAGCGACTGCCTTCGGCTCAGGTCATGATCCTGGAGTCCCGGGATCGAGTCCCGCATCGGGCTCCCTGCTCAGCGAGGAGCCTGCTTCTCCCTCTAACCCTCCCCGCTCTCATGTACTCTCTCTCTCTCTCATTCTCACTCTCTCAAATAAATAAATAAATCTTTAAAAACAAACAAAAACAAACAAACAAACAAACAAAAAACTGAAATGAAAGTTAAAATTTCTCCCCCCTCAAAATCAGGCATGTTACTTTTCTTTTTTTAAGATTTTTTATTTATTTGACAGAGAGAGAGAGAGCACAAGCAGGGGGAGCAACAGGCAGAGGCAGAGAAGCAGACTCCCCACGGAGCAGGGAGCCCGACATGGGGCTCGGTCCCAGGACCCTGGTATCATGACCTGAGCCCAAGGCAGACACTTAACGACTGAGTCACCCAGGTGCCCCATGGCATGTTAGTTTTACATGAGAGTTCTCCCAAATTTTTCCAGATACAGATTGCACCAATACTGTATCAACTATTTTTGAGAATGAAAGAGAGAATAATCTTTAATCATACCTGTAAAGCCAATATAAACTCAGTAACAAAACCGGGCATGAACAGCTTAAGAGAGTAAAATTACAGACCAATCTAACTCATGAACACAGAAGAAATATACTAAACAAAATATCAGCAAACTAAATATAATCTGTAAAGACAGAATACATCATGACTAGGTTGGATTTGTCTCAGGAATGCAAAGGTAGTCAAACATTACAAGATCTTAAATGTTATTCAATACATTAACAGAAAAAAAGGAAAAAAAACCTCTGATAATCTCAATGCTAAAAAAAAAGATGGTGAAGTCAAACATTCCATTCACAACAGAAACTACAAAAGACAACTAGAAGAGAACTTAAGGACACCTACCAAAAATCTACAGTAAATGTCTTTTTTTTTTTTTTTAGATTTATTTATTTATTTATTTATTTGAGAGAGAGAGGAGGGGCAGAGGAAGAGGGAGAGAATCTCAAGCGGACTCCCAGCTGAGCCCAGAGCCTGATGCAGGGCTCAATCCCACAATACTGAGATCATGAACTGAGCTGAAATCAAGAGTTGGATGCTTAACCAACTGAGCCACCCAGCTGCCCCAGTAAATGTCATTCTTAATAAAATGTCGAACATCTTTTAAAATCAGGAACAAGACAAGTATGCCACTATTCTCACTTCTATTCAACTTTGTACCGAAGGTCTTAGTGCAATCAGGTAAGAAAGAGAAATAAATAGCAGAAGGATTGGCAAGGAAGAGCAAAAGCCATTATGCACAGACAATATGAAAATGTGTATTTAAAAACTCCATAATATACTATCAAATTACTATCAAACTCCATAATATACTATCAAATTACAAACTGAAGAGTTTAGCAAGTGGTTATCTGTAAGATCAAAAACCGAAATCCAGCTTTGACTTTGTTATCTATCAACAGCAGCTAGAAATAAAAAAGTTGAAAGCAATTTCAATATCAACAAAATATAAGGTACCTAGGGGTGCCTGCCTGGCTCAGTTTTTCAACCCTGGATCTCGGGGTTGTAAGTCTGAGCCCTACATGGGGTGTAGAGATTACTTAAATAAATCTTTAAAAATGTATATGTGTGTGTGTGTGTGTGTGTGTATGCATGACCTAGAAATAAATCTAACCAACTTTTTATAAGACCCTTATGGGGAAACATTAAAGAAAACCTAACTAAATAGAAAGACAGCTTATATTTATAGAGAGGACACTACCTTAAAAATATCAATTCTCCCCAAATCCATCTATAGATTCTACACAACTCCTATCATAAGCTCAACAAGACTTTTTTTTTTTTTTTTAAGATTTTATTTAATTTGAGAGAGAGAGACAGCACAAGCAGGGGGAGGGACAGAGGGAGAGGGAGAAGCAGGCTCTCCCCCGCTGAGCAAGGAACCCAACAAGGGGCTTGATTCCAGGACTCTGGGATCATAACCTGAGCCCAAGGCAGACGCTTAACTGACTGAGCCACCCAGGCGCCCCCACCCTCAATAAGGTTCTTGAAGAACTTGAGAAAACGTTAAAATTTATATTGAGGGGGTGCCTGGGTGGCTCAGTCAGTTAAGCAACTGCCTTCAGCTCAGGTCATGATCCCAGGGTCCTGGGATCGAGTCCCACACATTGGACTCCCTGCTCAGTGGGGGAGCCTGCTTCTCCCTCTCCCTCTGCCTGCTGCTCTGCCTAATTGTGCTCGCTCTCTATCTCTCTGTCAAAAAAATAAATAAAATCTTTAAAAAAATAAAATAAGATAAAATAAAATTTATATTGAAGAGTGGACCAAAAATAGCCAAAACACTTTGAGTGGAAAAAAAAAAAGGTAAAGCTGAGTTGCCCTACCGAAGATAACCAAATTTACTAAAACCACTTTTTTTTAAGATTTGATTTATTTATTTGAGAGAGGGGGGGGGAGAGCACGAGCAGAGGGGAGAGGGAGAAGCAGGCTCCCCGCTGAGCAAGGAGCCTGATGCGGGGCTCGATCCCAGGACCCTGGGATCACAACCTGAGCTGAAGTCAGATGCTTAACCAACTGAGTCACCCAGGCGCCCCCAAAACCACTGTTTTTAAGACAGCATGGTAATGGCCCAGGGATGAAAAAAATTGATCACTGGAAAAACAATACACAACTCAGAAATACACAAAAGCATAAATGGAAACAGAGGTGGCACTGCAATCAATGACAACAGGATAGATCATTTAAAAAATGACGCTAGGGGGCTCCTGGGTAGCTCACTAGGTTGAGTGTCCAACTCTTGATCTCAGCTCAGGTCTTGATCTCAGGTCCAGAATTTGAGCCCTGCACTGGGCTCCACAATGGGCATGGAGCTGACATTAAAAAAAAAAAAAAAGGGCACCTGGGTGGCTCAGTTTAACCAACTAAGCGACTGCCTTCGGCTCAGGTCATGATCCCAGAGTCCCAGGATCAAGTCCCACGTCGGGCTCCCTGCTCAGTGGGGAGTCTGCTTCTCCCTCTGACCCTACCCCCCTCTGGGGTCTCTCTCTCAAATACATAAATAAAATCTTAAAATATATATATATATATATATATATATATATATATATATATATTTTAAAAAATGATGCTGGGACCTTTGGCTATCACTGTGGGGGAAATGAAACTGGATCCCTACCATACATAAGAGTCAGTTCCCAATGGATTAAATAGTTAGATCTGAATAATAAACTTCCAAAGTTTTAGAAATACAAGAGAATTTTAAAATAAGCTCATAGCAGCGAAGAATCTAAAAATAAAACCCAAAGGACTATCATTTTTTAAACTTAATTAAATCACAACATTAAAATTAAGGACTTCTATTCAAGGGGCAGTATAGAAAAAGTAAAAAGACACAAAACTGGGGCACCTGGGTGGCTCACAATAGATTAAGCGTCCACCTTTGGTTCAGGTCATGATCCCAGAGTCCTGGGATGTAGTCCCACATTGGCCTCCTAGCTCAGCAGGGAGTCTGCTTCTCCCTCTCCCTCTGCCCCTCCCCCCTGCTCATGCGCGCTCTTTCTCAAATAAATAAATAAAATCTTAAAAAAATACCCACAAGGGGTGCCTGGGTGGCTCGGTCGTTAAGCGTCTGCCTTCGGCTCGGGTCATGGTCCCAGGGTCCTGGGATCGAGCCCCGCATCAGGCTCCCTGCTCTGCGGGAAGCCTGCTTCTCTCTCTCCCACTCCCCCTGCTTGTGTTCCCTCTCTTGCTGTGTCTCTCTCTGTCAAATAAATAAATAAAATCCTAAACAAAAACAAAAAATAAAAACCCACAAATGTGGAACAGAAACTACAACACAAATAAGTGACAAAAGATAGGTATATTGAAAATATAAAGAACTCCAACCAATCATTTTCATAAGTGACAAACTAATAAAAAAGATAAAAACTATTAAAAAGTATTGCACAAAGAAGGCAAACAAATGGCAAATAAAGAAATCTATCAGAAGATATTTAGCCTCATTCATAATTAGTGAGCCCACAAACTAAAACCAGAATAACATTTTTATTTTATAACAGGATTGGCAAAAACTAAGAAATCTGATAATACCAGATTTGGAGGGAGAAGAATGCTGCTAGGAATTGACAATAGTGTGATCACACATTGGTTTCTATCTCATAAAGCTGAACACTTGCATACACTACCATCTAGTGATTATACTTCTAGCCACATACTCTAGAGAAAGTTCTGGACACGTGCACTAAAAGACATATTTAAGAACATTCAAGGAACACTATTGAAAAGAGCAAAAATCCTAAACAATCTAATAATCCACTGGCAGAAGAATGGAAAACTTAAATTGTGGCATGTTATTAAATGTAATATTGTTCCTCAACGAACACAAATCAAAGCTACATCCATCAACATGGATGAATCTTAAAAACAATGCTGAGTTTTAAAAACAAACAAAAATGCAAGATGCAGAAGAATACACACAGTATACCATTTTTACGAAGCTCTAAAATAATATAATAAAATAAGAAAAATGTTCTGGCAAAAACTATTGCTTAAATCACTAAATGAATTCAGGTTAGTTGTTACATCTTAGGGGTGAAAAGGACAGTAAGACACTCACAGGTATATTTTCAACAGGACTGATAATGTTCTATTTCTGAAACTGGGCAAAGGGTTCACCAATGTATACCATGCCTCATAACTCATGTGTCTGTTACATGTTTTCTTCTGTATGTGTCCAAAAAAAATACTAGTTGTTTTTGTTTTTTTTTTTAAGATTTTATTTATTTATTTGAGAGAGAGAGAGAGACAGCAAGAGAGGGAACACAAGCAAGGGGAGTGTGAGAGGGAGAAGCAGGCTTCCCACTCACTGAGCAGGAAGCCTGATGCGGGGCTCGATCCCAGGACCCTGGGATCATGACCTGAGCCGAAGGCAGACGCTTAACGACTGAGCCACCCAGGCTCCCCAAAATACTAGCTTTTATTAAGTTATGTAAACCTAACATCCCGAATGGAACTCCCTGATAACTGTAGAGCATCATATAAATAGTTAAAAGGTTGCATATTCCGAATCCATCATTGGGGAGCTATAAGGTTAGCCTTTTCCTACATAGTGCTGGGTATCCACTTTTGCCACCGGCTTAGGTATACTTATTTGGGCCAAAGTTGATAAACATTGCAGATTTTAGGTACTCCTCTTAGGGTCAATTCACATCTCTATATAAATTTGTCTCAATCATCGTACTGAGGTAGTTACGGGGTCAGAAGACTTCACACTAACAATTAGCTCTTGGGGGAGGGAGGGAGAAAGAAGTATACAATGAACAATAAGTTTGTTTGGTTTTTACAACTACCACCAACTAATCATTGACCAGAATCAGATCTTTCACTACAATCTTAATTGTTTCAAATCTAAAAACCCATAAATCGCTTGCCTCCTCACAATGCATAAATAAGGTAGTTTTATGACGGGGAAAAAAATAGCATTTCATTCTCTATACTAGAAATGTAGAATTACATATATAATTAAAGCAGGCTAACATAAAATAGAAGGGGTTATGCAGTGTTTTCAAATGCAATGAAATATAGCTTCAAATAATGTGACCTGGCTGAGAATACAGACATAGCAGCAGAATGAGGAGACCACAGGCGTAAAATGCACTTATACCAAGAGAGAGTAATAATCACAAATCAGAAAATTCCCCATGCACAGAGCTTTACAGAGAGCCCTTGGGGGTGGTCATATCTCTATACTTTTACCTACAATTAAGGTATTGTAATCATTACCAAACACATTCTCATATAAAAAACTACAGGCTATACATAGTAATACTGTGCATCAGGCCACCTATAAGTTACAGAACTCTTTATAAATCACAGCCAAAATGCCAAATATACATGATTCTTTTAGCAAAGACCATTAGAAATTATCCTGCATCACAAAAAGCCTGTTAAGATGTGGGTTTATATCTGAAATTAATTTATAAGGGTATTTTAGACTTCCAAAATTGAAGTCAAGGAATACTAACATCTTAAACCAAACAATAATAGGCCTTTCTATGGATGTAGTCTCTGAAGAATCTTGATATGATTGGAAAGGATAAAAAGGAAAAAAGCAAAATAAATGCATAACCTCCATAATAGAAAGCCTGGTTTCAACATGTTTTATGGTATAATATTACAATGATAATAAGTTCAGCATGAAGTTTAAATTTTAATTAAATCATTAAAACAAACAAAAGCCAAATACCTTAAGCTTACATATCCAATAAACTTTGGTTACGGGGTGCCTGGGTGGCTCAGTTGGTTAAGCGACTGCCTTCGGCTCAGGTCATGATCCTGGAGTCCCGGGATCGAGTCCCGCATCGGGCTTCCTGCTCGGCAGGGAGTCTGCTTCTTCCTCTCACCCTCCCCCCTCTCATGCTCTCTCTATCTCATTGTCTCTCTCAAATAAATAAATAAAATCTTTAAAAAAAAACAACAAAAAAAACTTTGGTTACCATAAGAAATTTCCATAAAAGAAACATGAGCCAACAGGTATCCAATTGCTAAGAAAGGCCACCAGATAATGTTCCACATTAATTTCTTATGCCACTAAGAAATTCTGGATTAGGTTTTCAGGTTATCCCCTGCCACAAAAACTGTGTATAATGTAACTAAAAGGCATATATCTGCAACAAAAAGTAATTTTAAGATATTGTTACAAATAAATGAAATTGTATTAAAATAGTACAGATCAAATGGGTTCTACTAGTCAATCTAGGAAAAGAGTACCACTCTATTAAGTCTTAAGGGAAAACATAACAAAAAGGTACATTAATAGTTCAAATATATGTCATATGTTGTCATTCTTCCTATACCCCATCCCTCGTCTCCCAATCCACTATCAGAGCACTGATGAAGTTGAGGTCTCAGTGCAAATAAATGTGTGGGACTAGGTTCCTCCTCACCACCTTTTCAAACTGAATACACACACACAGTTCCCTTTTTTCTATCCCCCAACATATTCAAATTTCTTAAATTTAAGTCAACACTAAAGGTTCTTATTAGCAAAACAAACCAAATGTGTTCAAGCACCCAGACACAAAAAAGAGGACAGTTCTTCCTCTCTGGATTTCAGAGGTAGAGCTTGACTGTATGAATGAGATTTATACGGCAGTGTTGGGAGGAAAAGGTCACTCCTACTCTGTATTCTTCATGTTTCAGGGGAGAGATGGAGAGGAGGGACACTCCTGGCTTCTTTCTGCTCCCTTATTCATCTCCTCCACCTGAGGGGTTAAATTTTGGTGACAGACATTGCTGCCTAACAGCAGAGAAGATACAGTTTGCTCTGCCTTCCTAATAATATGAGGTTAGGTTTCCTCTATACCCCTCTGCCTCCGACCCCCTAAGGAAAGGCCTGCTGTGCTAGTGACTAGCTGGATACATCAGGGGAAGGTTTAGAAGGCACACTGCAGCCAGAGGCATGTCTTTTAATCCAGATTTCATCAGCATAAAGCTGATGTTTTAAGGTCCCATTTGTCTGTGTCCTATGTTTTTTTTTTTCCTACTGATTCCAAACTTAGAGGGGCTGATCAAGTATTATTTGCTGGTTCTCCCCAAACTCCAAAAGTCGAGTTTTTAGAAGCTGAAAGTATCTTATGGCTTCAGATACAGTGGAGATTTTAAAAACTATTTTTCTAGTTTGGGTGTTTTGGCTTTTGTGTTTTTTTCCCCCCCATTCTGTGATAACATGTTGTCTAAAGAACAGGAAATGGTAGTGGTAATCCATCTTTTCTCCATTAAGTTCATTCTCTTATGCCCAATCAACACTATGTTCACACACACAACTATCTACACACACAGAGACATAAACACACCATCTTCCATTCTCTCCTCTAATCTGTGTCCGCTTTTTTCAGCAAAAATAAAATGAGAAAATCTGCTGTACCAGCTAAGAAACAGCACTAGGCGAGAAGTAGCAGTTCAGTGTTTCCATATCACTGAAAACATAAAAAAGAAAAAGAGGCACACCAAGAAAAAAACTGATGTGGGGATTAGAGAGAGAAAAAGGAAAAAAAAAAAAAAAAGGCCTAGCCATTTTTCTCAGTGGCTTTTATAATAAAGGTTGGTGAATGATTCTTGCTTATTAATACTAATATTTGCTTTCACATATCTGTGTATCTGAGTCCGTTTCATTTTTCCAAGATTTCATTTCTTTTACCACACACAAAGAGTTACATATAATAAAACAATCAGACCACTTGCCTACTACACCATATTAAGGATAAAGCTAATCAAAAAGGGGCAAAACTTAACACCGTGATTTCTAAAGTAGCAGCATCTCCAGGGCTTCAGTCTTCAAGAACTGCCAAACCCATGTAAACATGACAAAACCATGTAAATTCCATAGTTTCTCAGACTATGGAATTTGACACTTATAGAAAACTGGGACTGCCTAAGTCATCAATCTTATTGCCAACAATGTCAGCTCCAGGAAAAAAAAAATCACTCTTTTTGCCTAACATTTACACCTATATGACTATTTTAACTTTTTAGATTAAATTCCAATCATCACTTAAATGGGGTTGTACATAAAAAGGGGTTAAAATGCTTTTCCGAACAGTTAAGAATCCAACTTCAATCAAGAGTAAAATCAGGGGCGCCTGGGTGGCTCAGTGGTTAAGCGTCTGCCTTCGGCTCAGGTCATGGTCCCAGGGTCCTGGGATGGAGCCCCGCATCGGGCTCCTTGCTCTGCGGGAAGCCTGCTTCTCCCTCTCCCACTCCCCCTGCTTGTGTTCCCTCTCTCACTGCGTATCTCTCTGTAAAATAAATAAAATCTTAAAAAAAAAAAAAGAGTAAAATTAGTTAAAAAACAAAACAATACTAGAAATCATGACCTGATCTTCGAACTCCGTCTCAGTAGAAACTGGACTGCTGAGAACACAAGAACTTCCTGGACTTTGTACTTAAGTTTCCCTGAAGCATAACAGAAGGCCAAAAAGAAAACATTATCTAGTGATCATGGAATGCCACAGTTGACTACATAATTAATTCAAAGAAGGAGAAGTACTGTCTCTTTAAAATTCAGTACTTTGGCTACCCTTGAGTATTTTGGATTAAAGATCTGGCATGAAGATTACTTACATTCTTTCCAAACCTCAATCATTTTTCACTTGAAAAGACTTTCAGCTGACTATATGCAAAAAAAGTACTTTTTCTGCCACATAACGAAGGCTTTTTTTTAATTCCAAGAATTTTCTTTTTTGGGCTTTTTCTGGATCTTTGTTGTTATTACAAATTGTAAAAATAAAAAAATACAGAATTTTTATTTAACATACACTGCTAAACTAACCTACATATTCTCAGACATTCCAGATTCTGGAATTATCAAAAAGGGACAGAATTCAGTATAACTTACTCTTTGTCAAAACACACACACACACACACACACACACAATTTCAAGGCTGAAAGTAAAGATTATAATTTTTTTGTTGTTGTTAAGTATTTTAGGGCTGCTAGGGACTATAGAGAGTAACTAGGTCAAAGGTTCTTCATCACGAATCAATGAACCTACATGAATGAGCTAGAGGAGGTCCACACTTCCTCAAACTGCATGCACAATTGGAAGTAAACGATGTGCTTATGTAAATTTTTCTTGGGCAGTTGTCTGATGTCTTCCATCAAATTCTCAAAGTATTCAATGTGCCACCACCACCACACCGGGAAAGCTTATAAAATCACTTGCAAAAGTCACATCACTAGAGACCTGAGCCAAGTCTCTTGAAGAGTTCCTCTTCTTTCTTTCTTTTAAAAAAATTTTTTATTGTTATGTTAATCACCATACATTACACATCATTAGTTTTTGATGTAGTGTTCCATGATTCATTGTTTGTGTATCCATGCAGTGCTCCATGCAGAACGTGCCCTCTTTAATACCCATCACCTCTTCTTTCTAACCACACTTAACTTGTTCATGTCCTTCACAGAACGATTAACATGTAAGAGCTTCATAACTATTCCTATTCCCTTTCATTCTACACAAAAATGCTTTTTGATACTCATTTAAAGTTCAAAAACACAAATTATTTTTTTCTTTCTCCTATGTTCATGTCAGCAAGTCACCTTATTATATCTTATTTCTTGTTTAAGCAAATATTTATTTTTTAAGTAATCTGGGGCTCGAACTCATGACCCCAAGATCAAGAGTAGCATGCTTTACCAACTGAGCCAGCCATAATAAGTTTTGGGCAGGGTGCCTGGGTGGCTCAGTTGGTTAAGCGACTGCCTTCGGCTCAGGTCATGATCCTGGAGTCCTGGGATCGAGTCCCGCATCGGGCTCCCTGCTCGGCAGGGAGTCTGCTTCTCCCTCTGACCCTCCCCCCTCTCATGTGCTCTCTCTCATTCTCTCTCTCTCAAATAAATAAATAAAATCTTTAAAAAAAAAAAAGTTTTGGGCAACATCTTACTAACAGAGATCTTTTTATTCTTTTGTTGCACAGACAGAACAAAATAGAATACAATTAAGGGGAAAAGAAAAAAACTTAATAACATTTTTGCTTTTGTGCTACATACTAATTACATGTCTTGAATGCCTCATGAAGAAAATCTCCATCTCTCTACACCCAATGTAGTACCTAAGACATTCAGAGGGAAGACAGAAACCACCAGAAGAAGAAAAGAGGAAGAGTATAGGAAAGAACTTTTAGAACAAGAACATGAGCAGTAACAAGGAACAACACATTAGCAAAATATGAGAAAGGTATTCCAATCACCAGGAGGTAATCTATCTTTTAACCTAAAAGAAAGTTGAGAAAGAAAGGCAAGAAAACGACTGATGATGATGAGCAAAGCTAATCACATTTGTGAATACATTTCCATTTATGCCTCTTGCATAAACAAAAAGAAATGTTAGTGTTTTTGTTTAAAATAAAAATATAATATATTCATATATATTTAATCTTCAATAATGGCTACAGGGTTTCTTTTTGGAGTGATAAAAATGTTCAAAACTGATTGTGGTGATGATGGTTGTACAATTCTGTGAATATACTAAAAACCACTGAATTGTATACTTTAAGTGGATCAGTTATGTAGTGTGTGAATTATACCAAAATAAAGCATTATTTAAGTGAAAAAATAAAAAAGTGACAATATTTAAAAATAAAAACAAAAAGAAAAGTGGGGTTTATCCCAGGAATGCAAGGCTCATTCAATACTTGAAAGTCAATCTAAAGATTATGTAAATTTTTCTTGGGCAGTTGTATCAGCAGTCTAAAGAAGAAAAACCACATGATTATATCAACTGATACACTGGACAATATCCTAAGTCCATTCTTGACAAAAAAAAACCCCACAGAAAATTAGGAATAGAATGGAAGTCCCTTAGCCTGGTTAAGGGCATCTTAACACACACACACACACACACACACACACACACACACACCCTATTGCTAACATCATACTAAACTGTGAAAGATCAAATATTTTGGAGATTAGAACAAAATAAAGATGATCACTCTCATCACTCCCATTCAAAATCATACTGAAAGTCCTAGCCAGTGTAATAAGATAAGAAAAGTAAGTCTTATAGATTGAGAAGGAAAAAAAAAAATTTCCCTATTTGTACAAAACATCATCTATATAAACAATCCCATGGGATACATAAAGAACTCCTAGAACTAATAAATACATTTAGCTTGATTATAGGATGTAAGGCAAACATCAATCATATTTCCATATACTAGCAGTGAATACCTGAAAACTAAAATTTTTAAAAGTATATCATTTAGGGCGCCTGGGGGGCTCAGTCGTTAATGTCTGCCTTTGGCTCAGGTCATGGTCCCAGGGTCCTGGGATCAAGTCTCACGTCAGGCTCCCTGCTCGGCGGGAAGCCTCTCCCTCTCCCACTCCCCGCTTGTGTTCCCTCTCTGGCTGTGTCTCTCTCTGTCAAATAAATTTTTAAAAATCTTGAAAAAAAGGATATCATTTACAGTATCTCCAATATTAAGTATTTACATATAAATATAACAAAACATGAGCAGGATGTATATGCTGAAAAATATAAAACACTGATGAAGGAAATCAAACAAGACCATAATAAATGGAGACCTGCTATATTCAAGGAACAGAAAATTCAACATACTAAAAATGTCAATTCTTCCCAAGTTAATAAGGATTATCTGTAGATACAGATAAGCAGATTCTAAAATTGATATGGAAAGGCAAAGTAAATAGCCAAAACAATTTTGAAAATTTATTTAGTTGTTATCTTCTGCATTTGAATACAAGCTCTATGATGTTATCACTGTATTAGACTGTGAGCTCTGTGTTCATCATTGTATCCCTAGTGCTGTGCTTACACACATGAATGAAAGTTTACTAATTTGGGCAGCTACAGAGAAAAAAAATCACTTCTATTCCTAGTTGTCTTAGTCCATTTAGGATGCTATAACAAAATACTATAGATTTGGTAGCTTATAAACAACAGAAGCTTATTTCCTACAGTTCTGGAAGCTGGGAAGTCAAAGATCAAGGCACTGGCAGATTCAGTGTCTGGTGAGAGCCTCCTTCCTGTTCACAGACTGTCTTTGGATTGTATCCTCACATGGTGGAAAGGATGAGAGAGCTCTCTGAGACCTCTTTTATAAGGGCATTAATCCCATTCATGAGGGCTCCACTCTCATGACCTAAGCACGTCCCAAAGTCCCCAACTCCAAATACTCTCACACTGGGGATTAGGTTTCCAACATACGATGGGGGAGCACATGACAAAGATTCAGTCCTATAGCATTAGTCTAATAGAGGAGCGCAGTCTAGTGAGCCATTATTTCTATGAACCCTTCTCTTAGGAGCCACTTCTTGCATCACTCTCTTCTAATACTTTCCACTTTCTATCATCTATACTGATCTGAATGCAACTTTTAAACTATAAATGCACTGAGAACAGGATTGTATAACATTCACAACGCCCTGCATATAAGCTATGTAAAACTAAAACACTCAGTAAATATTTTTTAAACTAACACAAAATGAAAATTGGCCGTTTTTCTTTTGATGTAAGTTCTACAAGTTTCACCACATGTATAGATTTGCATAACTACAACCACAATTGAGGTATACAACAGTTCCATCATCCCAAAAAACTCCATCATGTTACCTCTTTGTAATCACCCTCTCCCCTAACTCCTGTAAAGTACTGGAATGAACCTGAAGATACACTTACAAGGCAGACTCAGTGCCCGAGAAGTAAATCTTGCCTCTCCCATCTCATGCTCCCTGCTAGTATCACATCATAGCATTTCAATTTATATCTGCAATGTGATCATCACTGACTTTACCAGAAAGTAAAGTCTTATTCTAGTTCCTTCCTTTCCTGGAATATAGTTGGTGTACAAATATGCTTGCTGAATGAGCAAGGGAGGGTCTAGACAAACAGAAATTAGAGAGGAGAATGTTAAAGAACTCATTCTGGCTAGAATAAACTATAAAGTACAAACAGGAAGGAATAGAGCATTTCATTTCCTTGCCCTCAAACCCTCAATAGTCCCTAATATTTACGGAAAATTTTTAATTCTTATCCTAGTACTAAAAGCTTTTCACAACTTGAACCCAAATTATCTGTCCAACATTAGTTCCTACTACTCTTGCCACAACTAAGAGATATGTATGTGACTTTAGCATACCTGCAACCCACTCCCACTTCTTTGTGCATTTGCCCGAATCCCTACTGAAGCAGTAGCCCAATATGGCTGTATTTGTATCTTATGACCTTGCCCTTCAGAACAAATTCATTCATAGGCTGAGACAATCAGATTCCCAGGATTTTTTTTGGAGGGGGTGGTGGGCAGCAAAGCAAGGTTTATTGAGTGATAGTACAAAGCTCCCAAGGAAGGAGGGGACCCGAAGGGGTTGCCCCCCCCCTTTTTTTTGGGTCCCAGGATTTTTAAATAGGAAACTTAGAGACTGAGTGAGTTGAAGGCTGGTAGATGCTTGAACTAATAAATCAGGTAGAGCTGGGAAAGCTATATAGGGCTTTTGCAGGTGGAAACCATGCACTGACCAACCAGGAGACAGAAAGATGAGAAAAACCATCTCTTGAAAAGTGGAGAAACCACTGTTCCCAGCACTCTATACCCCAGGTATATTTTATTTTCTATTTTCAAAATATAAAATGCCTATTACACGCCTACAATAAACCTTCCTTCATTTAAGGTAGCTTAGGTGGGCTTCTGTTCCTTAAAATTATGGACACTAACCCTAACATCTTAGCCAAACTCTATATCCTTTTCCACACATTCTGTACTTTCCTGCCTCTATGCTCTATATAGCTTATATACACATTTTATTTCTATTAAAGGATAAACTAAGTTGGTTACACATACTTAGAACTGTAATATAGCCAATCTAAAGAGCTTATTTACTTGAGAGAGAGAAAGAGCGTGTGTGCACCTGCAAGCAGGGGGAGGGGCAGAGGGAGAGGGAAAGAGAGAGAGAGAGAATCTCAAGCAGACTCCACACCGAGCACGGGAGCCCCACAGAGGGCTTGATCTCACAATCCTGAAATCATGACCCGAGCCAAAATCAAGAATCAGATGTTTAACTGACTGAGCCACCCAGGCACCCCAAATATAGCCAATCTAAACAGTTCGTACTTTTGTGCATCAAATGATACTATTAAGAAAGTATAAAGACAAGCCATAGAATACGAGAAAATATTTCCAAATTATGTAACTGATAAAGGGCTAGTATTCAGAATATATAAAGAACTCATAACTCAACAAAAATACAGACAGCCCAATTAAAAATGGGCAAAGATATGAATAAACATTTCTCCAAAACAGATACACAAATATCTAACAAGCACATGAAAAGATGCTCAACATCATTAGTCATTAGGGAAATTCAAATTAAGACTACAGTGAGATACCACTCCATACCCACTAGGATGGCTATAACTAGGGAAAAAAAAAGGAAAATTATAGGTGCTGAAGAGGATGTGCAAAATGTGGAATCCTTGTACATTGCTGGTGCGAATGTAAAATGGTGCAGGTACTGTGGAAAACAACTGGTGGTTCCCTGGTAAGTTAAACATTATCATATGACCTCACAATTCCACTCCTAGGCCTAATAGCCAAAATAACTTGAGAGGTATTAAAAAAAAAATTTGTTTATACACAAATGTTCATAGCAGTAGTATTCATAAAATCCAAAAACTGAAAACAACCCAAATAACTGTCTGTCAATGGATTAGTGGATAAAAAATTCTGGTATGGCCACACAATGGAATACTATTCAGCCATCAAAAGTAGAACGGTACTGATACATGCTACAACATGGACGAACCTTGAAAACATTATGCTAAGTGAAAGACACAAAAGGCCATGTATTGTATGATTTCATTTACACAAAACATCCAGAATATGCAAACCCACTGAAACAGGACACAGATCAGTGGTTGCCAGGGGCTTGGGGGGAGAGGGGAGTGCAGTGACTGCTAATGGGTATGGAGGTTCCTTTTGGAGCAATGAAATGTCTTGGAACTAGACAGTGGTGATGACTATAAACACCATGAATGCATTAAATGTCACTAATGGTAAATTTTCTATGTATTTTACCATAATAAAAAATGTTAAGAGGTTTCTAAAACTGAACTTCCAATTATCAATTTTTAAAACATGGTCACCAGTTTAATTAAGCCTAGACCCATATCTTTAAGTAGTAATAAGTATGCCAAACCAAAAACCATGTCTAAACCACACAACTTTATAAAGTAAGAACTATTTCAAGGAAATTCACTTATTTTTTTTCTGGCAGTGTTTGGAATTAAATATATTGCACAGAAAACTAAATCCCACTGGTTAAGGCTTTTTAAACAAGATACAAAAATGACTGTTTATATCAAAAGCTGTTTATTCTACATGAGCTGTTTTTAAGCTTTATCAAATCTAAAATGAAGGCTAATATTATTAAAAACCTTGGTGATGGCAAACAAATGTTTTTTAGTATAGATTTGTAAGAATGAATAAGAATGAACAAAATGACAAAAGATGAATGTGTTTGCTATTAATAAAGGATCAAAAATACAAGACAGAGTGCAAGAAAAAGCCAGATAAATCTACTTCTACTGAAATTGAGAATAATTTGTTTTGCTAATCAGAAAAGCTGAAGAAGGGGCATCCAGGTGGCTCAATCGGTTAAGTGTCCTGCTCTTGATTTTCACTCAGGTCATGATCTCAGGGTCATGAGATCGAGCCTTGCATCAGGCTCCACACTGGGCATGGAGCCTGCTTAAGTCTCTCTCTCCCTCTCCTTCTGCCCTCCCCCTGCATGTGCACACGCTCTCTCTCCCTCTCTCTCAAAAAAAAAAGAAAAGAAAAGCTGAAGAAAATTATTTATTTCCCAAGTGGAAAAAACACAAAGGGTATTTCAAAACTTGCAACATCATTAAGGCAACATTTACCATACAGAGTTCAATATTTCTTTTACATTATGACACTGCCAGTTACAGATGCTATATTATGGATTTTCCCATAATCTATATAAAAGTTAGTCCTTTAGGGGCACCTGGGTGGTGCAGTCCGTAAAGCGACTGACTCTTGGTTTTGGCTCAGGTCGTGATCTCAGGGTGGTGAGATCCAGCCCTATGTTGGGCTCCATGCTGAGCATGGAGTCTGCTTGAGATTCTCTCTTCTTCTCCCTCTGCCCCTCCCTCTTGTGTGCACCGCACTCGCTCTCTCTCCCTCAAAATAAATAAATCAATCTTAAAAAAAAAAATTCCTTTAAACATGGACTGTTTTTGCAAACACAGTGGTAAGTAACAAAAGAGTTTTAGGCTCCACCAAAATTAAACTGATATTGCCAGATCTACCCAAGATGACCAAATTTAAGGGTGGCAGACACCAAGTCTCTGACTTTATTTAATCCTTTAAAAGAATATGAAGGTGAAATCATTTATGCCGGTTTGTACAAACCACAACTATTTATGTATTATGTCTTAACTATTTGCCTGGGGACAAATCTATTATAACTAAGATATTATTTAAAGTACCTATTATAGTTAATGTACAACTGAACTTGTTTAGTTGGCTTCCTAATGTGTTTCAGCTTTGATCCCCTCCAACATTCAGTTTTTTAGCCCTATCTTACACTGGCCAAACGGATTTCTCTCCTACAGAAACATCTCCCCAAAGACAGGTACCAAAATAGTTTGAGAAATACTTTTTTTTTTTTTAAAGATTTTATTTATTTATTTGAGACAGAGAGAATGAGAGAGCGAGCGCGCACATGAGAGGGGGGAGGGCCAGAGGGAGAAGCAGACTCCCTGCCGAGCAGGGAGCCAGATGCGGGACTCGATCCAGGGACTCCAGGATCATGACCTGAGCCGAAGGCAGTCGCTCTAACCGACTGAGCCACCCAGGCATCCCAGAGAAATGATATTTTTAAAGTAACAAGTGGAGAGCCTCTCAGAGTGATCACTTCAAAGGTTCCAGACATTTAGTTATAATACATTCTTGTACCTTTTTAAAGGCTGTAGCCCAATAAACCTTTGTGTTCCTATTACATACAAGGCCCTATGTTTCTCTGCAGGACAAAAAAGACATGTTCCCTATCTCCAGGGAGTTTGGAAGTCTCAAGACTTTGTGTTTACCTCATTCAATCCCTGAAATGGCTGAAGTGTATACTGCCAGCATCCACTTTTATGAAGCGATGTACAGAACATGTGCACTGAATGTAAAGACTTGATTTTACAACAACTTAACACTAGCAGGGTTTTCCCTGAAGTTGTTTCCTTTCTGATTCATGACAGCAAAACAACCAGCCTAACAGCTATTCTGGCTCTTTCCCCCCCCTCATCAAATTCCTTAAAAAACATGGCAGACATATAATTTTTCATATGACTCTCCATTTTCATGTCATCCCACTTCCCTCAAAACAAAAATCAGATTCAAGGTTTTTCTCCATTAAAGCTTCACAAAAAGGCATCTGGTATAAGCATATGTCACTCAATTTGTTAGTGATTCCTTCTGAAAAGGACTGAATATAATGTTATTTACATCAACTACCAGATATCACACTTTAATAGACCGACAAGCACCCATAAACTACCACAGTGTATCCAAGCCTGGTTTCACAAGTCCCAAATCATCTGCCACAAGAGTCATTGTTCTAAATTGCAATTCTGCGGGGTACCTGGGTGGTTCAGTCAGTTAGGCATCAGACCCTTGATCTAAGCTCGAGTCTTGATCATGGGGTCCTGAGTTCAAGCCCCACATTGGGCTTCACGCTGGGTGTGGAGCCTACCTAAATTACAAAAAAAAAAAAAAAAAAAAAAAAAAAAAAAGCAATTCTGAGCACACTGCCCTTGTTTTCAGAGCCCGGCAAGGGAACCTGGGTGGCTCAGTTGGTTAAGCGTCCGGCTCAGGTCATGATCCCAGGGTCCTGGGATCCAGCCCGGTGTGCAGCTCTCTGCTCAGGGGGGGTCTGCTTCTCCCTCTGCCCTTCCCCCAGTGCTTGTGCTTGCTCTCTCTAATAAACCAAATCCTAAAAAAAAAAAAAAGCCCATCAAAGGTCCTGTGTACTGCCACCCCTCGTGGAATCAGTTTAAATTGCTTAGTTCTGGCATACAAACTCCCTCACAATTTAGCTCCAACTTTTTGCCTTCAGACTTTGACACTGCCTCACCTGCGCTAAGGGCAGTCATACTGAGCATCTGCAGTCCCAAGTGCTGTGCTATTTCACGCATAAATTATGGCACTCAGTCAGCCTCATTCCAATCCCAACTGTTCTGGTGTTAGTAAAACACCAAGCATTTTTGTTTCATCTACTGTGAAGAGTTCCCTAACTTCCTACCCCAAAGTTAATCACTCCTTCAGTGCTACTGATGCATCCTGTATCTTCTTTTATAACACTAATCAGGTAATACTGTGTTAAGTACTGATTTATGTGACTTCCCCATCTTAACACTCTTTTTCTCATTGTTTAATATTATTTAATTTCCTTAGTACCTCAAATACATAATAGGGCTCAAAAGCGTTTGTTTGAATAACTAAATGGTAAGGAAATTGCAAACTAACTCATAAGAACTGTGTATGCTTAGGTCAGAAGGTCCAAAAACAAAAAAGAGGCTCAGAAGCAATCTTTAAATTTCTGAAGGGTGATTATGTAAAAAAACAAACTTGTTCTTTGTGGCTCTAAAAGGCAAATTAGGACCAGAAACATTACAAAGAAATACACTGTTTTCCACATAAAGAACCTTCTAACAATTAATACCCTCAATAGGTTGCCTTGAGGAAATTGACCTCCTTGTTAGTGAAAGAATTCAAGCAGAGGCTAAACAATATCCATCAGGTGCCTAAACTCTCTAAGAATACAGAGGAAAACACAGCTCTAGGGTGGTGGTGGTGGTTGTTGGTTTGTTTTGCTGACCTTTTTGCTCAGGCCTGACCTAGAAGTACTTCTTGAACTGATGGCATGTGATACAACTTATCTTCCAGTAGCATAGTTGAAATCCCTCTAGTGATCAAGGTGTTATGATGTTTCCATTAAATAGACAACTAAATCAAAAGATTGTATTTTGGTGGTCTCCTAGAACAAAACAATCTTATCTCTTCATTAAATATATAGCTAGTTATTCCTTTATTTGGGAAAATGTAATAGTGGTTATCTTCTAAAATTGTTCCTTTCTGCAGTATAATTCTCAAGTTATTTGTACGCCCAGTTTTGAAATTTAATTGCTATCCTAGGTATTCTTGACAGTATTAATGCATTTCTGGGAGTATATCACAAAGATCGCTATTATTCTCTGGTTGTATGTTCAATTATTGTGCTGGTTACCTTATATAATAATTACCTATCAAAAACTGTATTAGTCTTTGATAACAAATTTTGGTTCCCAACACCCAATTGTGAATCACAACAAATCTGTTTCCAAACAACACCCAGGATTTCAATCTCTTCAAACCTAGGTAGTATCAATGAGGCTAAAAAGTCAATCCAACAGGGTGTCAAGGGCCATGTAACAAAAAAAAAGAGCATTACATTTTATCACTTACATTTTTTTTTTTTAAAGATTTTATTTATTTATTTGTCAGAGAGAGAGAGAACACAAGCAGGGGGAGCAGCAGGCAGAGGGAGAAGCAGGCAGAGGGAGAAGCAGGCTCCCTGCTGAGCAAGGAGCCTGAATGCGGGACCCAATCCCAGGATCCCAGGATCATGACCTGAGCCAAAGGCAGACGCTTAACCAACTGAGCCACACAGGCGTCCCTATCACTTACATTTTAAAAACCTACATTTTATCACTCTTCAAAAATACAGAAACTGCTCAGTTGAGATCTTTTACTGACTTAAAACTTCAATAGTTTACTTCAGAACTTAAATTTAAAACTACACAATATATCTTCCTGCTAATGAGCAATTAATTTTCTCCTTATGGGTGAGAGGGATTTTAATTCTGTTTGCTAGACTTACCATGGTGCTTGCAGAAAATTCTCCTTTTAACAATGAAACTCAAGGAAGAACACATTGCATAAAATAGTACTTTTTAATATCTGAAGCTGTCATACTAGCACCTAAACTTTTAGAACCTAAATTAAACCATATATATATATACACACACATATATATATACACACACACAAACACATATATAGGTTATTTTACATTATATACATTATATCATATATGTACTATATATATTAACCTAAGGTATATTATATATATTAGGTAATTACAGGTTATATATATATAAAACCTATCATTAAAAAATATTTCTGCTGCACAATATGACCTCTTAAGAGGCCATGAGAGGATGAGGACATTAGGGAAGTTAAGAGGGAGACACAGCAGATATCTTTAAGGCAAGAAGTTGCCAGAAACCTCTACAAAGGCACTGAGGTAAGCAGGGCAGAAAAATAAATATGGGGATAATCTGTAGTAATACTCTGAAGCCTAGCAGCCAAAGTACAGAGCTAACTTCCAGCTAACATGTATTCTCCTCAGCAATTTTTCTCTGTAGAAACATCTTCCAACTCATTCTCTTAACAGCTTTTCCTGTCTCTAACTTTAGCTTCACACTCTCCAATTTTCTTTATCTATTTCCTTACCACCTTAACTGAAATAGTATGGAAACAACGTATTTATCCTTAGTAGTTTTATATTTCCTGTCCTGCTTTTCAAAAGCAAATAAGAGCATTTTCTAAAGACAAGGAAATGGACCCTCCCCTCAAGCCTCTAGAGAAGAATGTAGTCCTGCTGACACCGTGATTTTAGCCCATTGAGACATATGTTAGACTTCTAACCTACAGAGCTATCAGAAAATGAATTCCTATTTTTTAAGCCAAAAAAAGATGAGTATTTTCTGTTTTTCTTACAAAAAATTTTAAATTTATAGTCTCTGAGTACCTTTTTCTTGGGACAATAAAAGTATTTCCCCTACTTGACTAGAAGATAACTATAGACAGTCTAGATGAAAACCAGATTTGGAAACTGTAAATAATTCCCAGTGTATGATGGGTAGTTATACATTACAGTATTTGCAAAAATATGAGAAAATAGCACACAATTTGATTTCAAAACTATCATGTTCAGTTCCAAACTCAGAATGTTTTAATCTCCGTGGGGTTAGAAACAGGCAGATGGAAATATTTTCTAGCCAATAATGTATCTCAAAGTAAAAATCAAATTAAAAAGAAAGTGAAAAGCCGAATTCAAAGGTAAATTTAAACACATTACCAAGTTCACTCTCAAACTAGCTCTAACTAGGAACGTAACTTGTAGCTTGGTTTCCTAAGGTAAACTTCTCTTAATTGCAGGAAAGAGCCTGCTGAAAACCCAGACAGTCACATGGGTTTCCCTCTCTTTCTTCTTTTGGCCACAGAAATAAGAAGTCCAAGAAAGGCTGAAGCAGCAAATTCTAGAGGGGAATAAGCCATGTTCAATCTGCAGGATTTTTTCTTAAAGGCATGGAAAAGAGTTACAACTAGCAGCAGAAGGAACGAAAATTAACACCTTTTTTGATAAGCTATAAATAAGGAGAGGTAAAGTTATGTCTCCAGGTTAAAGAGATCTGAGTAAAATTTTAAAAGTTAAAGCTTTTCACAGAATAGGCAAGCATGACTATCTACACAGCATAAAATAAAAGTAAAAGACCCTTCCTACTAATAAAAAGGAAACTAAGATTTAATCAGGCAGAGATAACTTCTCAACCTAGTGAAAGTTAGCAAAATACTTCTACATTTGTATTTACCCCTGTTCTCTACTGTACCTGTACTTACACTCACCAATTACAGAGGACCTACATATGACTCAATTTTAAATCAATAAGGTAATATGAGTTATAAATGAATGTTGTACCTTCTTTCAGTTATTATCTGGACACCTGCCTATCAACAAATATTTCAGTAATTATAGGCTGGGAACCACCTGCATCAGAATCACTGGGGGGGGGGGGGTCCTTGTTAAATACTTGGTTTCCTGCTGGCCCCACCCAAGATCTAGTGAATCAAAAAAGGAGGGGGAACTCAAGAAATCTGCATTCTTTTTTTTTTTTTAAGATTTTAAGATTTTATTTATTTATTATTTTATTATTTGACAGAGAGAGACACAGCGAGAGAGGGAACACAAGCAGGGGGAGTGGGAAAGGGAGAAGCAGGCTCGCTGCAAAGCAGGGAGCCCGATGTGGGACTCGATTCCAGGACCCTGGGATCATGACCTGAGCTGAAGGCAGTCGCTTAACCAACTGAGCCACCCAGGCGCCCAAGAAATCTGCATTCTTAACAACTCCTCCCTCCAGGTAATTTTAAACACTAAAGTTTAAGAATTATTGCAGTAGGTCCAAGCAACTATCAATCAGAACTACCTGGGGACAACTCAGGGTAGCTGGCAGAGTTCCTAGGAAGAAATAAGCTGCCTCAAAAAGGACCGACTTTCCCCTTCCCAATATACTTGGAGACGCGTAACAGATGTGTCAACTCAAAAATCTCCAAATGTTTCCACTCTTCCCAAAGCTTTCCCACCACAACATAGTAACTTTGAAATGTATGAGTGAGCCAAGCTAAACATTTCATGAATTTAAACTAAAAAACTGGCTTTGCCTGTCTGTAAGTTCCTTAAAACAATAAAAGATACAAATATTTTAATCCTTCTCAACATTCCCTCCTTTCAGTTCCTTCTCAGATTTGCTTTTTAGTCAAAGCTTCAAGACTTTTGGAAATTTTAGATCATAACGTTATAGTCCATTTTAATTCCCATACAATTCCGAATACCAATTATAAATCCACTACAAATTTTTACCAATAAAAATCTACCACACAAATTGTGTAATGTTTCTTCAGGTAGTACACAAAAAATCCATTCGTCTCTTCCTTTCTTTTTTTTTTTTTTTTAAAGATTTTATTCATTTATTTGAGAGAGAGCACATGAGAGGGGGGAGGGTCAGAGGGAGAAGCAGACTCCCTGCCGAGCAGGGAGCCCGATGCGGGACTCGATCCAGGGACTCCAGGATCATGACCTGAGCCGAAGGCAGTCGCTTAACCAACTGAGTCACCCAGGCACCCTCATCTCTTCCTTTCTTTAAACAAATGGATTTCAGTAATGAAGCTGGGGAAGGGACTGCGGCTGTCATACTGAAATTTGAATAATAACATTTGAACCTTCACTACATGCCAGATAAGAAATACAACACACTTAGAACATTATCTCATGGACAATCTCATGAGGTGGGTATCACCATTATCCTTACTTTATGGATGAGTTGCCTAAGATTTAGAGGGGTCAAGTAACTAGTGCAGAATTATACAGCTAGGAAAGCTAATTCAACCAAGGCAGTCTAACTCCAGAACCAGCACTTTTAACACTACACTATCCTGTATTTTGAATATGCCATCTGCCAAAAAGGCAAGTCCCCTGAATCTAAAAAGGTAGGAGTTGTGGATTCTGGAGAATTTCATTTTTAAAAATGTGCTTTCAGGTGATTCTGAAGTATAACAAAAGTTTGGAATTATTGCACGAAGGCTACTAGTTTGCCAAAGTGGAACCCTGGCAATCTTTGAGATATAACTCATGGTCCGGAAGTTAAGGTCTCAAATTCCACCGCATTGATTAACTAGAATTTACTTATCCTATTTTCTCTCCTACTCCAAAGAGATATAAGAAAAAAAATCTAGAATTTTCTAATTAGAACTGCTGGTCTATACTATCTATATATAAGAAACTAAACAAAGATTACTGATGTTCAGCATGATTATTCTGGGGCAGAGTCAGACCTTTACTAAAAGAAATGTGCAAGGTAGAATTTATTTTTTTTCCATTGAGGCGTTTTATTTGCACATATGTATTACATCCCTAGGAAAAAAAATCCCAGGATTTTCCCTCCTGTGTTTTCCACTTCCACTTCCTTCTTCATGGTCCATGATGCCAGCTGAGGCTGTCAGTACAATGAAACCATACTGGGGGGACCAGAGCCGATTACTCTGCCATTTTTCTAGATTTTTGAGTTGTACATCAAATCTGGGGCTGATTATTCCACACTTGTTTAACCTGCCCATGAGGTTCACAACAATTTTCCCAGCTCTGTGATCATCAATGATTTCAAATTCGCCGGTGTAACCATGCTGCATCATCACAGTTAGAAACCAGATGACGACTTTGGAGCATGGCCTATGAGAACCTGGCGTTTGCCTCTCTTTTCAGCTTTGTAAATGCTCTTGAGAGCATCTACCAGGACATTCATGCACACCATTATGGAGGCACAGAAAGATGGTGGAAAGAGTTGCAAGGTAGAATTTAGAGTTGGAAAGTTGGCAACTTTCTCATTTTACAGGTGAAACAAACATCCTCTTTTTAAAAGCACCATCTTTAACTCAGTTCATATTTGTAATATTTAGCTGGCAAAATTTTGAGGTCCACAATACATTGCAAGAAAATCATGTAACATATTATCACAGGATATTGGAGCTGGAAAGAACTCTGAATCTCCTAATTTCACAGATAAGGAAACTGAAGTGACAAATTTAGTTATTTGCCCAAGGTCACACAATTATTTAATGGCAGAAGCTAACCAGGACAAAAACCAAATTTATTATCTCTCAAGTCAATAGTATTTTTACTACACCAAAAATTATGTTTTTGTTTGCAAACTTCTCATGATTCGTAGAAATCAGTGTATTAGCTTCAAGCCCTAGGAATCAGTTGTTTTTTTTTTTTTTTTAAGATTTTATTTATTTGAGAGAGAGAGAGACAGTGAGAGAGTGCAAGAGAGGAGGAGAAGGAGAAGCAGGCCCCCCGCAGAACAAGGGGCCTGACGAGGGACTCTATCCCAGGACCCTAGGATCATGACCTGAGCCGAAGACAGACGCTTAACTGACTGAGCCACCCAGGCGCCCCTTTGCTCTAGTTCTGATTCTTTTATTCAATCACTATCTGACTATGGGCAAATAATTGTAAAATAAAAATAAATCCTACCCTTAGTAGGTCATGGGAATATTTCCAGAATTAGAAAACACATATCAATATAACTTTGGAAAAACGTGAAATTATGTAGAATTAAGATCTGCTTTCATAATTTTTTCTAGAGGCAAATTAGTAGGTACTGTTTGTTAAATACTGCCCCGAATAGTCTGAACTGAAAAGCCTTGAAAATCAATGCCCTCGGTCCACCTGAAGAACAGCTCATTACCATGTCTAACTCAATTCCAATATTAAATTAATACCACCTTACTAGGTGATGTCTAGCAAATAAAAGGTTTCTCTGATTAACAGCACTGTTGATTTTCCATAGGATATTAAACGATGAATAAAGTGATCCCTGAAGTCCCTTCTACTTTAAACATTTCTTATTGTACATAAAACACAACTGCTCCCCAAATAAAAATCTTTTAGTCAATATCTCTATGCTAAATAAAGTGTGAAGTTTAATTAATAGCAATGTACAAATGCTGGTTTCTTACTTGTGTTAAATGTACTAGAGTAATGTGATATTAACAATAGGGGAACGGGGAGAGGAATATACTAGAATTCTCCACTATCTTTGCAACTTTTCTGTAAATCTAAAACTATCCTAAAATAAAAAGTATTTAAAAAATAAAGTAAATCTCTATGCCCACTTTTAATAGTTCAGAAAATTTCTACCAAACAAGTAACTCCAAGTTAATACTGGAGTAAGAGTCTGCCTTGTTATTGGGATCTAGTGTTAAAAATGTTAATTTAATTTAGCACTTCAAAATAATATTTGAGCACTTAAAATTATCTTAGTCTCGGGGTCCCTGGGTAGCTCAGTCGGTTAAGTGTCTGACTCTTGATTTCAGCTCAGGTCATGATCTCACAGTTGTGAGATTGAGCCCCATGTCAGCTCTGTGCTGGGCCTGGCACCTGCATAAGATTCTCTCTTTCCCTCTTCCACTGCCCACCCCCCCCACTATCTTAAAATTATCTTAGTTTCAGAAAAATTGGAGTTCCCCAGTATTTTCTACCTGATTTATATTTAGATTAGCACATTTCTAACCATCCACCCTAAAACCACAAATTTCTAAGGTAACATCCTTAAACCAGAGCTGGATTTCAGTGGTTTAGCGTTTTGTGTTTTAAGAAAACACTGGATAGACTGGGGGAGGGGAGCGGGTATCAGACACAGGGAACAAATACAAAAGGCTCTTGAGCCATTAGCTCCTCAATCTAATATAATGGGTAGCTTCACAACACTCTAAAATCTTAAAAAGAGCCTTATTTTTATTCTAGAGCAATGAATTGCGTATTATTTTCAGCTTTTCTAAAAATTTCAAATATTTTAAATATATAAGTAATGTTAAAGGAGTTTCAATAATGACATAGAAAAGAGTATTTTCACATATTTTTAATTTCTTGCAGTAACAAAAATGTAATATTTAGATCAAGATATTCCTTCATTCTCCTTACAAATAACTATACCACACCTATATTAAATGCTTGATTTGGGGAGCTATAAAAATCTTTTAAAACTTATCAGAAATTTGGTATTTTGCCTCTTCTTTATTGAAATGTTGAAAAAGGAATTTTTTGAGAAATAGGTTTTTATTTTATTTTATTTTAGTTGGTTGGGAGGAATACACGCTGTGCAACAAATAAGGGAGCCCCATCTGACAGAAGTCTATGATGGTTCAGTCAGGTGAATTATGATTTTGCCAACTAGTGTAAATTTTAAGTGGAAAAAGGAATGTGGTTGATTTTGTTGTTTCTGAGAACAATAAAGAAAAATTGCATGGGACGTCTGAGTGGTTCAGTCGGTTAAGTGTCTGACTCTTGATCTCAGCTCAGGTCTTGATCTCGGGGTGGTGAGTTCAAGTCCCACGTTGGGTGTGGAGCCTACATAATAAAATAAAAAATTTAAAAAAAGGAAAAGAAATCACTAAAAGAGCCTTTAGTCTTCCTTATTCTGCCTAACTGTAATAAAAGAGTTCTGTGAAAATAATCTTTTACCACAACGTTTAGTAAGTTTCAGAAGTCAGTAATTATAGAAAAAGCTACATGGATCTGTATGTTTCATAATCTATGTCAATTCTCTTTTTAATACTTTCTTTTCTACCTTAGCTATGCCCTTTAAGGCCACCAAATTCTCATGATTCACATGAAGACTTTGTAAAAAAAAAAAAAAAAAATTATCAGCAACAGATACCTGTGTGTTTCTAAATAACAGTACCCTGCCAGTGCAATCTAAACAAAACTCAAAAGTATTAAATGGCTTAAAAAAATACATCTGTAAAGGGTGTACCTATCCAAAAAATAAATCTTTCTAGTTTGAAAAAAATTAAGACATGAATTTGCTTGAAGGACCCATAAAAATAATTTAAATTTATTTTATTTTTGAAAGAGTAATAAACAGAACCTTAAAGAACGAAGGCTAGTCTGGAAACACAAGATTTTTTTTTTTTTTAAGTTTTCATCTCCTCCTTCTTACTGCTAAGTTGGTGACAGTGGGGGTAGTATACCCACCTAGTATTTTATTTTATTTTTTTAAGATTTACTTATTTATTTGAGAGACAGAGAGAGAGAGAATACACGAGCAGTGGAGGGGCAGAGGGGGAGGGAGAGAATCTCAAGCAGACTCCCCAATGAGCAAGGAGCTGGATCTCACAATCCTCAGATCATGACCTGAGCAGAAACCAAGAGTACAAGCTCAAATGACTGAGCCACCTAGGCGCTCCCCACCTAGCATTTTAAAACATTTATGGACAGGAAAAGACCACGGATCTGAGGGAATATTACTTCTGGGGCTCCCAAGGTCAAGTCACCATTCACAGAGAGATGCCCATGTGAAGCTGAGGCAAGCCCCCAACAGGGAATGAACTAGAACTCACCTCATCTGGAAGAGAAGGAAAGTAGGAGATGGAGAGCAATCCCATCCTCGACCAAATTCCTTTAGCTCCTACAGAATTTCTACCCTACTCAATGAATCTTCTGTCAATGATGTGTCTTAACTGAAGATAACTTTGTAGTAATAGATAAACCACTGTAAAATGTTCCCCTCTCTTAAATTAAAACAAACATGAAACTATTCCTTAAAAGTATTTCTGTTACAGACTTTTGCCAGGTTAAGATAGAGAAAGGAAGTAGAAAGAAGGGAAAGATGGAGGATAATCAGGTGGGAGAGAAAAAAGCCACAGGTGATTATAAATTGTGATCGAATGTTAACCTGGTCTGAAAATCAGGAATCCTGGTTTCTAATTCCAGCTCTGCCATCAGCTACCTAAAATACCTCATGTAGACAGTGAATTTCCTCATCAAAAAATGAAGTGGCAGTAGGTAGCAGTTGCACCCAAGAAGGAGAATACATCCTAGAATAAGATATCCCCAAAGGGATTCCTCATCTGGAGCTTCAGAGTTAAGAATGACAATTGTACACACAAAGGGAAAAGAAAAAAAAACAAAAAAAACCCCCTCATAGGTTGTCAAGGCAAAGGAAATTTCTGACCATTCTGCCCAAGGATGGGAGATTTCTTCAAAATTACTTGGGGTACCTGGGTGGCTCAGTCAGTTGATCTCAGCTCAGGTCTTGATCTCAGGGTCATGAGTTCAAACCCCGAACTGGCTTACTAACAAAAAAAAAAAAAAACAAAATTACACTACCTAGAGAATAGTGAAGAGGAAGAGTCTATAAAAGTTGCCAATTCAACACAAACTGAGCAAGGTTCTCAATACCACCGCTAGATACTGTAGACTCAGAGATGAATATCATAGTCTCTGCTTTTAAGGAGTTTTGAATCCAGTTAAGGTTTTGGTTAAATGCTGAAAGAAAAATTGTGCCTCTGTGCCCTTTCCCAAGTATGTTATACAAAGAAGCAATTGACACCTAGAATCTTGACATTCAGATGTCAATTAAAAAATGAGGCTTAGAGAAATTAACTTCTGGTACCTGTTTACTGACTTGAAATCGAGTGCTCTGATACACATGATTAATGTAGCTATATGAATATCAGCTAGTTATATTAACTGAAATCCTATTAGTCTACAGATTAAGAAAAAAATTTTAATTATATCAAAATTCCTCCCTACTGTTAATATGAAAAACCTCTTATAATAGATTTGCTTTGCTATTGTTCATAATTTGCAATGCATAAAAATGTATCTGTCTTCAAACTTAATACCTACTAGCCTGCACTCCACTGTCCAAATCATCTCTATTCCCAATGGTGGCACAAGCAGGTATTCTGGGTACAGTGACTGAATTAGCAATCTCCAAAGCCCCTTCCAGGTCTAAAATTGCCTGACACCTGACATCAAAACATGACCAAAAAACACCCAAAGTTCACAAATGTATGAACTTAGCTCACCTTGCAAGCTTTTAAAATATTGCCACTCTAGGGGCGCCTGGGTGGCTCACATGGTTAGGTGTCTGCCTTGGGCTCAGGTCATGATCCCAGGGTCCTGGGATGGAGCCCCACATTGGGCTCCTGACTCAACGGGGATCCTGCTTCTCCCTCTCCCTCAGCCTCTCCCCCTGCTCATGCTCTATCTCTGTGTCTCAAATGAATCAATAAAAAAATCTTTAAAAAAAAAATTGCCATTCTAAGCTTTAAGTATATTTTTGTATATTTTTGCAACTATAGGCACAAATACAGATCTCACTACTATATATTTTGTCCCACCAGTAACACAAAATTAGAATTTCCCAATCTTGATGTAGACAACTTTATAAATTTTTGTAAATTCATACAAGGGAAAATAAGCGATAATAAAATAGAAAAAGAAATAATTACAATCAGAAAACTGTGACTGTGTCTACAAAAATGCACACAGATTGTATAATCCTCTAAAACTGGAGCTGCATAATTTGTTTCTTTCGTTTCTATCAAGACCCCTGAAAAGGAAACAAAAACACAGGAGAACTCTGAAAAGGAGAGTTTACAAGTTGGGAATACTCTCCTATTTGCCTAGAGATTACAAGAAAAAAAAAAAAAAAAAGCGTATCAAGCAAGATCTGACTCCGGGAAAATTGGCATTTCATTAATGTGCAATAGGATGAGCATTTTATCCCTATCAAACCCTTTTCCGAAATCTGCAATGTCCAGCACCATAACTTGATTTCAAGAATGGCAGGTCAAAACACAAATACAATGGCACCAAAAATTAAAAAGTTGCTGAAAAAAGTGTAGGCCTATTTGGAAGAAGTAGAGAAGAGGGATTTTCTAGATAAAGCGCCATAGTAATTTGGCTTTAAGGGCTGGGATCAAATTCTAAACTCGAAACTGACTGCATTTTAATAAAGGCCATTGAAACAGTTAAACACTATGAAACACAATCACTTCTAATTTCAAGAATTCCCAAGCCACCTGAATGGGTTTAGGCTCCACACAAATAGTCATCTCTGCAAAATGACTTCCCTTTCTCTTTCACAACCACACCCGTACACACATAGCGCCGCGCCCACCCCCACTCCCCACCCCTAATCCTCGTAGTACAGTAAAAATAAACTGAGAACCGAGCAGGTCGTCTGCTTTTCCGGGGGAGGCAAAACTGCAGCTGTGGCCTGAGCACACTGCCAGGACCGGAATACACGGAAACCAGGTGTGAATAGCAGGTATAGCCTCCAGCCCACAGGGGAACGGAAAGATTCGCTCCCCACAAAGTTGGCAACTTCTCCTACAGGCAACACAATGGTGACCCAGTTCCTCTTCCCCCGGTGACAAATCAAAGCTAAGTCCTGACGCCAGCAAAGAGCCCGCACGGAGGCGGTCCGCAAGCCGCTCTCGGCCAGCGCCCGGCCTCAACCTCCGCCCCGGCCCCGAGCCCGCCCCGAGCCCCGGCGCAGCGGGCGCTGTACCTGGCGAAAAAGTCGGCGAAACCGCCGCTCCGTCGAGCGCGGGCCGAGGTCCCCGCGGCGCCCTGCTCCGCGGCGGGCGCGGGCACCGGCGGCCCGGCGGCGGGCAGGTGGTCGCGGCTCACCTCGAACGTGTTCCGAAAGTTCACCTGAACGTCCGAGACGCCAGGGCGCGGCTCAGCGCCCGCGTCCCCGCTAGTCCTCTCGGCCGAGGCGGCGGCGGACGCGCCCTCCTCGGGACCCCCAGCGCCGTCTCCCGGCCGCTCCAAGTCTTCGCTGCTGCTGCCGTCGCTGGCCGGGCTGCCCTCCGAGCCGCTGCCCGCGCCCTGGGGCTTGTCACAGTCCGCCGCTGCTAGGCAGCAGCTCCGCAGCGGGCCTTCGAGCGGCGCGGCCCAGTCGGACGGGCTGCCCGCGCCGTCCGCGCCCTCGTCGCCAGGCCCCTCCGGGCGGAGGCGGCGGTGGCGCGGATCCCGGCCGCCCGCGCAGGCCAGCCCGCGAGCCTCCTCCAGGTCGCGACAGTCCTGGCCCGGCAGAAAGCCCGAGTCCCCGTTGGTCATGCATCTGTGCCGCGGAGCGCGGGCATCCGCCACCTCCGCGTCTCGGTGCTTGGAGCCCGAGTCCCGCGGGCAGGCGTCCGAGCGCGGAGCTGCCGGGAGCGGCGGGGCGCGGGGCTGGCCAGCCGGGAGTGGACAGTAGCACAGCCCCGGCTCCAGCTGTCCTCCTGCCGCCGCGAGGTAGCGCCGAAGGAGCTGCTGAGGCGGCGTCTCCTTCTCCTCTTCCTCCTCCTCCTCCTCCGCCGGCGGCTCCACCGCGCCGACGCCTCCGCCAAAACCGCCTGTGGCCCGGATCATCTTCCCGTCCTGGCCCACGGGCTCCGGCGCCGGCACCGGGAACAACTTGGGGTTTCTTCCCGAGCAGGCTCCGGCATCCTCCGGACCCACCATCTAGGGCCGGGTGAGTGCCGCCCGAGGAGGCGACGGAAGAGCCCCCGGCACAGGCTCGGCCCGGGAATAACCCTAGGGGCTGGGGCCACGGCGGCCGCCGCCGCAACCTTCCCAGACCCACCCCTCCCACCCGGGGCTCCGGGCAGTTGCGGGAGGGCGGGCACGCGCCGTAGTTCGCGCACGCGCAAACGCCGGCCCGGTCAAACCGCGACCTGGAGATTCCGCGAACCATAGAGATAGTAGCTAGAGAGGCCGCTCCCTGACACTCCGGCGGCCAATCTGGGATCAGCCATCTGGATGATGGAGGCTGGTTGGCTCACCCCGAGCGTGACAATCCTTACAGAGGCACGGGTTTGCCTCTCTTAGCAAAAATTCACTTGACGTACTTAATTTATGGGAGTAGAATACAGGATATTAGATATAAGTCCTTCCAGCTCCAACTGGTCACCGGTGGACTTTACGCTTTTTCATGCATCTTCTCTACCGCCATTGCCACAATCTAGAGCTTCGTCGCTTCATGTCAACACCCTCCCTTCTCCACTTTATCTTCCACGATACTACCAAAGGAATCTTTCTTTCTTTTTTTTTTTTTTTAAGATTTTATTTATTTGACAGAGAGAGACACAGTGAGAGAAGGAACACAAGCAGGGGGAGTGGGAGAGGGAGAAGCAGGCTTCCCGCGGAGCAGGGAGCCCGATGCGGGACTCGATCCCAGGACCCCGGAATCATGACCTGAGCCGAAGGCAGACGCTTAATGACTGAGCCACCCAGGTGCCCCCAAAGGAATCTTTCTTATCTAGCACCACGTTTCATCCTATCACTTTTCTTAAAAATCTCCATCATCACTCAAGGAGGGAAAGGAAGTGGAGTCAGGCGGAGAAGCGCTGTTGAAATAATTCCAGAACCCTGTGATAATGGATTGAAATGGGGTGATAGCCACTGAGTGGAAATGAAAGGCGTTTAAAGAAGAAATCCCAAGACGTGCTAACATATAAGAGCAAGAGGGAGGAACCAGCAATTTCTACAAAACTCTTGCTACTGAAACTAATGTGGTTTGAAGAAATGGGATTTGGATTAGAAAAAAAAAAAAACTTGATTAATAGGGGAAATATATCTGGTAAAGTAAAAGACTGGGACTATCCAGGATATAGTTAGAGATCTAAAACTTGGGTTAGGGCTTCGGTTTGGAGACTCGGATTGAAGAGTCATCTGCATATTGTAACAAGGTGAGTCATTAGTGACTTCTGGGAAGAAAGAATAAAGATGGAGGTGGGGCTGAGACTCAAAGGTGTTATTATTTCAAGATGGGCAAAGAAGTTGTATTGCAAAGGATTAAAGAGGAATTAGCTGTAGATAAAATGAAGGGGAAAATATTGGCCACTCGTTCTAGAGGCATGTCAATGAAAAGAGAAGAAATAGGAGAATGGGGTAGTAATGAGAGGAAGCAGCATTGCCAAGCCTTTATATTTTCTTTCTTATATATGCAAGAAGGAATATAACCTATATATGAGTAACAGTAAAATATGTAAATAAGGGCGCCTGGGTGCCTCAGTCGTTAAGCGTCTGCCCTTGGCTCAGGTCATGATCCCAGTGTCCCGGGATGGAGCCCCGCATCGGGCTCCTTGCTCTGCGGGAAGCCTGCTTCTCCCTCTCCCACTCCCCCTGCTTGTGTTCCCTCTCTCGCTGTGTCTCTGTCAAGTAAATAAATAAAATCTTTTAAAAAAATGTAAATTAAATGGACACCCATGTACCCAGCACCCAGTTTAAGAAACATCAAGTGTCTTTTACAATGAGCATTATCTGAAGGCCTTAAGGAAGGAGTAAGTGTCAAAGGCACAGTTAGCAATATATTTATTGCCAAGATTTTTCAGAAGAAGAAATGACTTCCAGGACACAGGTGGAAAAATTAATATAGGAAGAGAGAAAATATTTGTAAATCATATATCTGATTAAGAGTCTAGTATCCAGAATATATAAAGAACTCTTACAACTTAACAAGACAACCCAATTTTAAAGGACTTAAACAGACATTTCTCCAAAGAATATATGTTAATAGCTATTAATAAGCATATGAAGTAATGATCAATATCAAAACCAAATGACATGGCACTCAAACTGACTAGAATGGCTATATTCAAAAAAGTGGAAAGTTAAGTGTTTTAGAGGATGTGGAAAAACTACAACCCTCAAACATTGCTAGTAGAAATGTAAATGGTATGGTTGCTATGGAAAATGTTTGGTGGTTCCTCAATGAAGTTAAACATTCAATTACCTTATGACCCAGAAATTCCACTCCTAGATATGTACCCAAAAGAATTGAAAACAGATGTTCACACAAAAACTTACACATGAATATTTATAGCAGCACAATTAAAACCCAAAAGATAGAGACAACCCAAATGCCCATCAACAGAGGAATGAATAAACAGAATGTGACATTTATACAATGGACTATTATTCAGCCATAAAAAGAAATGAAGTACTGATATATAAAGTAGACGAATCTCAAAAACATTATGCTAAGTGGAAGAAACCAGACACAAAAGGTCCACATTGTATAATTTCATTTGTATGAACTCTCCAGAATAGCTAAATCCATTGAGAAAGAAAACAGATTGGTGATTGCCAATGAGGGGGTGGGTAGGAGAGAAATAGGGACAGACTACCTGATGGATATGTGGTGATGAAAATGTTTTGCAACTAGATACAGGTGGTGGTTGCATGACATGGCGAATGCACTAAATAGCATTGAATTCTACATTTTTTTAATTGTACATATTTAAATAGCTGTATTTTATGTAAATTTTCACCTCAATAAAAGAAATTTAAGTTAATTTAGAAGATACCTAGACATAAGTATAGTTATATGATGGTAAAGATGAGGATGGCTGAAAGAGGCTAATCACAATCTTGTTTCAACTTTTTTTCTTTCCTAACTTCCTAATTTTTCAAACCTTTTCTTTTTTTTCTTAAAGATTTTATTTACTTGAGAGAGAGAGCATGAGCGAGAGAGCAGAAGCAGAAGGAGCAGCAGAGAGAGAGGGAGAAGCAGGGGTCGATCCCAGAACCTTATGACCTGAGCTGAAGGCCGTTGCTTAACCAACTGAGCCACCCAGGCACCCCTTTCAAACCTTTTCTAACTAACTTGTTGACTTACTCCTTTCTAGGTATTGCTCTACTTCTCCCTCTATGAAATCATACTACAGTATTTTAAACTCCAATTTCTCTAAATGGTTTATTTAGTTCATCTCCTTCCTCTCCCCTTGTCAATAGCAACAAAAGTTTTATGAATAGTAATAGCCCATAGCTACTGTTTTCTCAGTATAGACTTCAAAACTGAAACACATTTATATTTTGTAACTTTGTCTACAATAATATGTATTCCATAATAAATTATTCTGGCATTCTTCTTGGTTAGTCATTATATTTTCCACTTTCTTTTTCTTTTTTTTTTTTAAGATTTTATTTATTTATTTAATTGACAGAGAGAGAGAGTGAGAGAGAGAGACAGCGTGAGAGGGAACACAAGCAGGGGGAGTGGGAGAGGGAGAAGCAGGCTTCCAGCTGAGCAGGGAGCCCAATGAGGGGCTCGATCCCAGGACCCTGGGATCATGACCTGAGCCGAAGGCAGTCGCTTAACCAACTGAGCCACCCAGGCGCCCCATATTTTCCACTTTCAACAGTAAAAGTTTCTGTGTTACCTGATAAGTAATATCATATGCTATCTTACAAATTTTTTAAAAATCTACTTTCAAGGTGTAGCATATCCTTTTTTTTCTTCTTTTGTGGTCCTTAAGAGTTTGACTTTAAAAACTTTTTTTTGTTTTGTTTTTTTTTGTTTTACTTATTTAAGTAATCTCTACACCCCACCTGGGACTTGATCTCATTACTCCAAGATCAAGAGTCATGTGCTCTTCCAACTGAGCCAGCCAGGTCCCCCAACATTAAAACTTTTGACACCATATTATATTACTACAACTGTAGGCATAAATAAAATATCCTGGTACATTCCTATAAATCAGGTGAAACTATTAGCATGATAAAAGATATTCTTTTTTTAATTTTTAAAATTTAAATTCAATTAACATTTAGTATATTATTAGTTTCAGAGGTAGAGTTCAGTGATTCGTCTTTTTTTTTTTTTAAGTTTTATTTATTTATTTGAGAGAGAGAGAGAGAGCACAAGTAGGGGGAGCAGCAGAGGGGGAGGGAGAAGCAGACACCCTGCTGAGCAGGGAGTCAGATGTGGGGCTCGATCCCAGGATCCTGAGATCATAACCTGGGCAGATGCTTAACTGACTGAGCCACCCAGGTGCCCCTGATTTATCAGTCTTATATAACCTCCAGTGCTCATTACATCACATGCCCTCCTTAATGTCCATCACCCAGTTACCCTGTCCCCTCATTCCCTCCCCTCCAGCAACCCTTGCTTTGTTTCCTATGATTAAGAGTCTCTTATGGTTTGTCTCCCTCTCTGATTTCGTCTTGTTTTATTTTTTCCTCCCTTCCCCTATGATCCTCTGTTTTGTTTCTTAATTTCCACATATGAGTGAAATCTTACGATAATTGTCTTTCTCTGTCTGATTTCACTTAGTATAATACCTTCTATTTCCATCCACGTCATTGCAAATGGCAAGATTTCTTTTTTGATGGCTGAGTAATATTCCACTGCATAAAAATATACCACATCTTCTTTATCCATTCATCTTCTTTTTTTTTTTTTAAAGATTTTTAATTTATTTATTTGAGAGAGAGAGAATGAGAGACAGAAAGCATGAGAGGGAGGAGGGTCAGAGGGAGAAGCAGACTCCCCGCTGAGCAGGGAGCCCGATGCAGGGCTCAATCCCGGGACTCCAGGATCACGACCTGAGCCGAAGGCAGTCGCTTAACCAACTGAGCCACCCAGGCGCCCCTATCCATTCATCTTCTGATGGACATCTGGGCTCTTTCCATAGTTTGGCTATTGTGGACATTAATGCTATAAACATTGGGGTGCAGGTGCCCCTTCAGATCACTACATTTGTATCTTTGGGGTAAATACCTAGTAGTGTAATTGCTGGGTCATAGGGTAGCTCTATTTTCAACTTTTTGAGGACCCTCCATACTGTTTTTCAGAGTGGCTGCACCAACTTGCATTCCCACCAACAACGTAAGAGGGTTCTCCCGAGAAAGGATATTCTTAATCTCTCTGTTATAAAATATTAATTAACAGTTAAAGTATGGAAAACTATGAGTATACTTTGGATTTTTATATTTGCTAAGAAAATTTGACTTTAATAGAAATTCTCAAAATACATACAATTTGTCATATTCTACCTGTATGATCCTCCCCTCATTATTGAACAGTAAATATGGTCCCATTATCCCATAATATTATTTTGCCAAAATTGTACTCAAGGAGAGTACAAAGGCCTCAAAAAAAAAGGCCTCAAAACTCTATATCTTTCTTTAATCCTCAACCTTTTTCTTATGTACTGGATTTCCAAAAAGCTTTCAAACATGCTTTAACTTCTATTATGTTAAATCACCACTATCACCACCCACATACTCTTAGAGCAGTGTTTCTCAAACTCACCTGCACATTAGTAACATTTAGGAAATTATAAAAATGCTTATGTCTGGGCACCACCCGAGACCAATTAAGTCAATATCTCTGGAAGAGGAGCCTTACACTGATATTAAAAGCTATTCAAGTAATTCTAATTTACAACCAATGTTGAGAAATACTGGCTTATAGCTACAACCTTATCTCTCTGCTTCCCTGAGCAAGCAAGCTTCTTTAAAAAGCTGTTTACACATTGTGCACACTTAGATGTGATACCATGAAAAAGACACAGTGTGGCTGAGAATGTATAAGCTCAACCTAATCACACAAAAATCATCAAATTTAAAATGAAGAAAATTCTATTTAAAAAAGGAAATGGGGGATTCTTATTCTTCAAAAAAAAATGCCAGTATCATGAAAGACAAAGAAAAGCTGTGGACATAGTTTAGATGAAAGAAGATTAAAACAAAATGACAATTATATGGAATACCTGCCCATAAACTTGACTTTGTACTCAGTAGACAAAAGAAAACAGTCTACAAAGGACACTACTACATCAACCAACACAATTGTCATATGTACAGTAGGTTAAATAAAGGTGTCAGTGTAAATATTGATAGTTACAATTATAATTGATATTTACAATTTATAATTGCTATATCAGTTCTGTAAGAAAATATTTCTATTCTTAGGAAATATGCAGTGGAGTATTTAGGATAAGGGCCATGATATATGTAATTTACCCTCAAAAAATTCAGAAAAAAAATTATTCATGCATACACACACAGAGCTCGTGACAAAGTGAAATGGGATAAAATGTTAGCAGTAGAGAAATCTGGGAAAGATATAGGAGTATTCTTTGTGTTATTTTTGTGTTTGCAACTTTTTCTTTTTTTTTAAGATTTTATTTATTTGAGAGAGTAAGTGAGAGAGAGAGAGAGAAAGAGCGGGGGGGGGGGGGGTAGAGGGAGAGCTGAGCAGGGAGCCCAATGTGGGGGCTTAATCCAGGACCCTGAAATCATGAGCTGAGCTGAAGGCAGATGCTTAACTGAGCCACCCAGGTGCCCCTATGTTTGCAACTTTTTCAAAGTTTAAGATCATTTCCAAAAAATGTTTTAAAGATGTCTCCATTTCCTCACCTCCCATTTCCTCACCTCCCATTTACTCTGTTCTAGCTTCTGTACACTATTCTTTACTCTCATTAATGACTTTCTTATTCTTGATCGAGTAGAAAGTTTTAAGTCTCCATCTTGCTTGATCTTTCAACAGCATTTATACTGTTGATCACTCCTTCCATGTTGAAACACTCTTTTCTCTAGCTTTTAACTTTTTGGGCGCCTGGGTGGCTCAGTCGTTAAGCATCTGCCTTTGGCTCAGGTCATGATCCCAGAGTCCTGGGATCGAGTCCCGCATTGGGCTCCCTGCTCAGCAGGGAGTCTGCTTCTCCCTCTTCCTCTGCCACTCCGCCCCCCACTTGTGCTCTCTTGCTCTCAAATAAATAAATAAAATCTTTTAAAAAAAAAATAAAAGAGGGCGCCTGGGTGGCTCAGTTGGTTAAGCGACTGCCTTCGGCTCAGGTCATGATCCTGGAGTCCCGGAATCGAGTCCCGCATCGGGCTCCCTGCTCGGCAGGGAGTCTGCTTCTCCCTCTGACCCTCCCCCCTCTCATGCTCTCTCTCTCTCAAATAAATAAATAAAATCTTTAAAAAATAAATAAATAAAAGAAACACTTTTTCCTTAAGGTAGTTTCCATTACTCTATTGTTGCCATAGTCTCTCTGTTTTCCTCTTACCTTTTTGACCACCTTGTCTCAGTTTCTTCCTGGGAAGGCAGGATTTCTTCCTCTTTAATGAAATTTCTTAACAGAATAAGTCTGAAGCCTCTTCTCTTCTCACTCAACCCTCTGTACTCCAGGCAATCTCATTAATTCTCATGATTTAGATGATCATCTATAAACTGATGACTAGAATTTAACCTACCGCTCCTACATTACAATCCAAATATATGACATTTCCATACAGATATTTCTAAGCATCATAAACATAACATGACTAAAATGAGTCTCTCCTGGTTTTCTTCCATCGTTTTCTATCTTTTTATGTACCACCACCATCCACTCAGTCACTCTAGATCTGACATGCTGTCTACCCAACATTTCTGCTTGCTGGTGTCAAAGCCACCTAAAACCTAGTATGTACAAGACTAAATTCATAATCGCCTCCTTTAAATCTATTCTTATTATAATAATCTATATCTTACTGAATAACAGTACTGTACATCTAGTTGCACAAACCTATAACCCAAGAGTCATCCTTGATACTTCTCTCTTTCTTATCCCCTTAGCCAAGTATAGTGGGTTCAACTGTGTCCTCCCAAGAGATATGTCCAGGTCCTAACCCCTAGTACCTGTGAATGTGACTATTTAAAAAAGGATCTTTGCAGATGTAATTAAGGTAAGGCTCTTAACATGCGATCATCCTAGATTAGACTTCTCCCTCTCCTCATAGAGCTAATAAATAGATATGATGGGTGTCCTTTAAAAAGACAGAAAAAAAAAAAGACACATAGAGACATGGGGAAGAAGGCCATGTGAAGATGGAGGTAGATATTGGAGTGACATGTCTACCAGCCAAGGAACACAAAGAATTACTTACAGCTAGGGGCACCTGGGTAGTTCAGTGGGTTGAATGTCCAACTCTTGATTTTGGCTCAGGATCATGGGATCAAGCCCTGCCTCAGGCTCCATGCTCAGCAGGGAGTCACTTGAGATTCCCTCCCCACTGTGCGTGCTCTCTCTCTAATAAATAAGTAAATAAATCTTAAAAAAAAAAAAAAGGAATTGCTAACAACTACCATAAGTTAGGAGAGTAGTATGAAGTGAATTCTCCCTCAGAGCCTTCAGAAAAAATCAATCCTGCCAACACCTTGATTTCATATTTCTGGTCTGCAGAACTGTGACAGAATGAATATCTGTTGTTTTAAGCTACCTAAGTTTTGGTAATTTGTTATCACAGCCCTAGGAAGCTAATACACAAAGAAGTTACTGAAGTCTGTCTTTTTTATCTCCTATGTGTCTTGTATTTTTTATATAAAATGTTTTTATTTTTCTTTTTAAAAATATAATACGGTGTTATCAACTGTAGTCATCATTTGGTTTATGTTAGATCCTCTGAAATTGGATAGCTGAAAGATCCTTACACACTTTCAGCTATAATATGAATAAAGTCTGAGGATCTAATGTAAATATCTTTTTTTTTAAATTTTTTTTTTAAGATTTTATTTATTTATTTGAGAGAGAGAGACAGAGAGCATGAGAGGGAGGAGGGTCAGAGGGAGAAGCAGGTTCCCCGCTGAGCAGGGAGCCCGATGCGGTACTCGATCCAGGGACTCCAGGATCATGACCTGAGCCGAAGGCAGTCGCTTAACCAACTGAGCTACCCAGGCGCCCTAATGTAAATATCTTTTAAATTTATTCACTTCACACTATATCCACCTACCCGGACTAAATTGCCATCATCTTTTCCTGGGTGACAGAATTAACTTCCAGCTGGTCTCCCCACATTCATTTGGGGGCACATCCAAACAATTCTCCATGGCTGCAGCCAAAGTACTTTTTTATGAACACAAATCTGATCATGTCACTGCCCTGCTTTTTTAGTGAACCTCATGTTAACCTTTCAACCTTTTATTTATTTTTTAAAAAATATTTTATTTATTTATTTGACAGAGAGAGACACAGCAAGAGAGGGGACACAAGCAGGGGCCGAGGGAGAGGGAGAACCAGACTCCCTGCTGAGCAAGGAGCCTGATGCGGGGCTCAATCCCAGGACCCCGGGATCATGACCTGAGCCGAAGGCAGACGCTTAACGACTGAGCCACCCAGGCGACCCCCTTTCGACCTTTTAAAATAAACATTTCTTCCTCAATTTTTATTGCCCTATTGTCTCCATTTTTTTTTTTTCTCCTACATTTTTGGCTATATTTTTCTGAGTATACTTAGGGAGGGTTCTTCTTCCTTAATCTAAATGCAACGGCTTCCTATTCTCTTAAGACCAAAGACAAACTCTTTTCTCATGACCTACAAAGCTCTTCACAGTCTATGTACCTATCTAGCCTCCTCTCCCTCTTCTCTCCCCAAAATCCCCGGGCTTTAGTCATACTGATCTTCTTTTCATCCCAGCTACTACAAAACTTCTTCTGCAAGCTCATATATCTAGGTTGTTCTGCATAATGACCTGGGATTTTTGTTATACTAACTTTTACCTGTCTCTCCAGCCTCATTTCTCATTTCTCTTCTCCCCACTCTTCATGTTTCAGATACATTGCTCTTTTCTCTCTTTCTGAAATTATGTGCAAAGCCCCCTCTCCCTAAGGGTCTTCATGTATGTTGGTCCCCCTGCCTAGAGAGGTCTCTTCCCCACCTTGATGACCTGGGCTAACTCCTACTCTTTCTTCAGGACTCAGTTTGTCTGTCTGTCTATTATTTTTTAAATAGGTTCCACGCCCAGCATGAGTCTAACGTGGGGCCTGAACTCACGACCCTGAGATCAAGAGTTGGCTACTTAACTGACTGAGCCACCCAGGTGCCCCCAGGATTCAGTTTTAATGTTACCTCCCCAGAGAACTCTTCTCTGACTTTCCATCTAATTGATTAGACTTGAGTTATATGCTTTCAAAGCACCTTTTTTCTTTGTAGCCACTGTCAACAGCTCCAATCTTATAGCATTCTGGACTGGCATTTGTATACACACACATAAATAAATAAATTTTTTTTTTCTTTTTTAAAGATTTTTTTTTTTTAATTTGACAGAGAGACACAGTGAGAGGGAACACAAGCGGGGGAGTGGGAGAGGGGGAGAAGCAGGCTTCCTGCGGAGCAGGGAGCCCAATGCGGGGCTCCATCCCAGGACCCTGGGATCATGACCTGAGCCGAAGGCAGACACTTAACTACTGAGCCACCCAGGCGCCCCGATAAATAAAATCTTTTTTAAAAAAATACATATCTAGTACCCAGGAAATTCCCAACTCAATAGATTAAGCATATCTATAATCCTCAAGGCCATTGTTCAGAAACTGCCTGAGGCTGATTCCTATTTATACTCTTCAATGCATACAATTTCATCTTCATGGATAAATGTTTAACCTAAAGATGACTTGTGTTGTATGAGTAGGCACTAGTGAGATCTAAAATAACCATAGGTTATCCTTAGTATATACTGATCTGAAAGCTTTGATGAGCTTATGAGGTTTGATGATAAACTGATTAAACAAAAATGTGGTCAATATGTTCATCTGGAAATCCACTGAGAAGACTCAGAATAAATTTGATATCAAAATCTAAAAGAAAGTTCTATAAAGCAATGGGAATGAACAACCTTCTATGGGACCATGTGACTTGGATTGGCACTGAAATCATCTTCAATGTCCACAAATGGTTTAAATTCCATGCATGCCTGGTAAAGCCTCAGCTGGTAACAGGGGGTGAGTAAGTCTACGATTGTGGATTATAGCTAGATAACAAGTATTGAAAGGATGTTTATTACAGATTAACTCAGCAGGATAAGTTACGTGTGGGAAATAAATGATAGTAAAATCACAAAGCAGCTGCTGTTTGGTAAGCCACAGAGGGACAGCCACAAACCAAGAGACAGATGAAATGCTTTAGAAATGCACACTGATCTGGAAAAGCAAACTGATGGCACATATTAAGAGGCACTGTAATCCTACTCCTGGGAATCTATCATAAGGAAAATCATTCAAAAGAATAAAATAAAAGCTATACAAAGCTGCTTATAGCAACATATTTAATAGTTAAAAATTAAAAATTACTGAAATTGTCGGGGTGCCTGGGTGGCTCAGTCAGTTAAGCATCTGCCTTCGGCCCAGGTCATGGTCTCAGGGTCCTGGGATTGAGCCCCCACGTCTGGCTCCCTGCACAGTGGGGAGCCTGCTTCTCCTTCTCCCTCTGCCCCTCCCCCTGCTTGTCCTCTCTCTCGCTCTCTCTCAAATAAATAAATAAAATCTTTAAAAAGAATTACTGAAATTGTCAGTAATACAGGAAGTGTAGGAAAATCTAGTATATCAGTGAAATAGGCAGATGATTAAAATGATAAAAATGCAGACATATGGATAAATTTTACAAAGTAATATTAAATAAAAGGTAGAGATATACAATTACATATCATAATGACAGTGATGTATAAAACTGCATTTCTAGCTTGATAAGGCCACAAAGGATAGACATGAAAGAAGACTAATGGAGGTTTTTAAAATTTTTATACCTTCCTTTTTATGAAATTTAAAAAATTGATTCAGTGGTAACCCTCTACAAGAATGCTCTTGAAATTGTTTCCATATACATGCCATAGCTATGAGTTATGACAAAACAAGAGTTGCAAATATTTTTTATGCTACAGGAGGGCATTCAGTTACATTTGGAAGAAAAAGCATCTATAAGCATTTATTGAGGGGCATCTGGTTAAGTGGCTCAGTCTGTTAGGTGAGGGACTCATGATTTCTGCTTGGGTCATGATCTCGGGGGCATGAGATCAAGACCTGCATTAGCAGGAAGTATGCTTGAAGTTCTGCTTCAGATTCTGCTTGAGATTCCCTCTGCCCCTCCTCTCTCTCTCTCCCCCTCATAAAGAGGAGAGCTTTTAAAAAAAAGCTATTGACAGACTCACAAAAACAGTGACAGGTTCTGCAAATAGTTGCTACTGCTATAATCAAATGAGAGTTTTTGCATAAATTCGGCATAAGGAGGACTAAATTTGTCAAGTGTTAGTATTTTCAGAAATGTTTGGGGCCAGACTTGGAGTAGATTAAATATTTCCCTTTATATTTCAATGATGTCTTTATTTTTATTACCAAAGTATAATAGGAAGCCATTTTATAATAGAAAAGAATAAAGAAAACAAATTTTTAGGTATTTTTAAGCTATTCTTAACGATTTCAAATTCCTTTTCTTTGACTAGTAATGAAGCTGAACCTGTCCCACACCTCACCCCTCTCCCATATTACTTAGCCATTTACATTGCTTTCTTCTTTTTTTTTTTTTTTGCGACTAAGTCAAAAATTTATTTGGTCCAACCTATTTCCAGTCCACTTTAGTGACTAGATAATCCTAAGAAATATTTGTGAATTGAAAGGGGACCATGGAGAAGTATATAAATTATGAGCTGAAAGATAATCTTACAGTGCTTTATTTATTTAAGATTTTATTTATTCATTCATGAGAGACAGAGAGAGAGAGAGAGAGAGGCAGAAGCAGGCTCCCAAGGAGCAGGGAGCCCGATGCGGGACTCGATCCCAGGACCCTGGGATCATGACCTGAGCCGAAGGCAGACCCTTAACCATCTGAGCCACCCAGGCACCCTACAGTGCTTTAAATGTTTAGGGAAAGACAACAGAAATCTCCTTTAGAAGATACGATTATCTTTAGGATATAAGTGTATGTTGTGAATTCCTGAAGGGAATGTGGTCAACTAAATCTGTGTCTAGGCTACTGGGGGAGAATAGTACCCTGGTGGCTTGCTCACAATGGGTATGTGAAGGATAAAAGGGATAGAAGAGAAAAAAGAATTGAATAGAAGAATCCAGGACGCACTGTTAGAAAGCAGTAGGGATAAAGTAACCATAGAACAGAAAACCTCCGATATCTGGAACTATCCTGGAGACCCAGCCGGCATGACTTAGTCAAATCAAGTGCACATGTAACCTATGACCCAGCAATTCCACTCCTGGTTATACCCTTCAAATGAATTTTCTCAGAGATCCCTAAGAGGACATGGTAGAGGATGCTCATTAAAGTGTGTGATTGTTGTTGTTTGAGGTGGAAAGGAATTGGAGAGAGTCCAGTTGGAGTAAATGTATAATAAGTGGTAGATGAACCATGATGGAGAACAATGCAACAATTTGTAACAACAGATTAGATACACAGAGCAACCTGGATGGATATTAAAAACATAGTGTCAGGGCACCTGGGTGGCTCAGTTGGTTAAGCGGCTACAGTTACAAGTCTGCCTTTGGCTCAGGTCATGATCTGAGTCCTGGGATTGAGCCCTGTGTCAGGCTCCTTGCTCAGCTGGGAGCCTGCTCCTCCCTCCAGCTTATGTTCTTTCTCTCTCTCTCTCAAATAAATAAATAAATCTTAAAATAAAAAAACCATAGTGTCCAGTGGAAAAAGAAAGGAGAACAATACAGTGTCATTTACATAAATTAAAAATACCTATACATAAAACAGAAATGTATCCTTTTTACAAGAACACAAATAAATTTTTAGAATCTATGTTAAATGTGTTAAAATCGTTGTCTATGGAAGAGAGAAAGGAATTGCTGAAAGGAAATAAAACTGAATATAGTACCGAATAAAAAATGCAGCTGAGAGTCTTTGCATGAATAAATGATGATAATGTTTTAAGAACTGAGGAAGTTGTTAATGATCCTCTGCATTCAAGGGGAAAGAAGGAAAAGGAAGAAGGAAGCAAGAAAGAGAGAGGAAGAAAGCAAGCAAGCAGGAAACTCTGACCAGTAATAAACCTGTGCTTCCTTTGATCACAGGGCTTTGTGCATGCTGTTCCATCTGCTAGAAATTATAATCACTCCCCACACCCCCTACCAGAATTACCTATTTTCTTCAGATCTCAAGTCATCATTCCTTCAGGAAAAGCTTTCAGTGACCTCCCTGACAAGGCCACATCCTGCTATTATGATAGGTCCTAACACTTAATACTTTGACACTAATTACAACTAAAATTATAGAATTTGAAAACTTCACATTGGTTAGTGTGATTCTTTAATATCTGCTTTCTGCTAGCAGACCACATACTCAACTAGGGCGGGGATGGTATCATATTCTTTTCCTCAGCCCCTGACATAGTGGTTGATATAGAACAAGTGGCCAATTTATATTTGTTGGATAAGTGAATTAATAAAAGGATAAATGAATGAACTGAGAAGAATCAAGATAGGAAAGGAGAGTAAAAAGTGGAAGGACTGTGCAAGAAGCCTCAGAGAAGTTCTTGAAAGTATTTGCCAAAAAGAAGGAGGGAATGTTTCTTAAGTTTACCACACCTTTTCCATGCCAGGTGTTATATATACATATTTCACTCACAGGCATTGTTACCTCCGTTTTAAAAATTAGTAAAAACGAAGTCTGTCTGACCTCCATGTTTGTGCTTTTTTCCATGTATCATTGAGGATGTGGAGATGAAAATTGTAGGAAATAAGAATATTCACCACAGGGCGCCTGAGTGGCTCAGTCGGTTAAGCGACTGCCTTCGGCTCAGGTCATGATCCTGGAGTCCCGGGATCGAGTCCCGCATCGGGCTCCCTGCTCGGGAGGGGGTCTGCTTCTCCCTCTGACCCTCCTCCCTCTCATGCTCTCTGTCTCTCATTCTCTCTGTCTCAAATAAAATGAATAAAATCTTAAAAAAAAAAAAAAAAAAGAATATTCACCACAAACATTGACTAGGAGGGAAAGGAAAGAAGAGACGGAGAGAAAGCAAGTGTTTAGCAGCAATGACCACCGAAACAGTACTTCTGACCTAAAACCAAAAGTAATCTACTGGAAACAGCTCACCCTTTGGATGGAGAGTAAGAGTAGGCCAAAATAGGGGTGCCTGGGTGGCTCAGTCAGTTTCGGCTCTTGGTTTCAGCTCAGGTCGTGATCTCAGGGACATGGGATCAAGCCCAGTGTTCAGCCCCACATCAGGCTCTGTGCTGAGTGTGGAGTCTGCTTGAGATTCCCTCTCTCTCCTCCTCTCCTTCCCCCTCTGCCCCTCTCCCTGCTGGCTCTCTTTCTCCCTCTCTGAAATAAATGAATAAAATCTTAAAAAAAAAAAGAAGGCGGCCAAAATAATATGCACTATAATCCTGAAATTTTAAATCTAGATGCATGGGTCTCACACTGAAGCCTTTAGGGACCTGATGGATAGTAGACAAGGAAGTAGTGGGGAACAAGAGAATGCATACTGAGTGTGTGCCCCACCTAAAGGCATTCAGAAATCAATTAAATATATCACACACACACACACACAGGCACACTGTTTTAACCAAACACAATAATTCCACTGGCAGAGTGTGGGTCATGGGCCTCAAAGAGTTTATGCCTCTGTGATTGCTCTAAATTCTAGAGAAAAGAGCTGACCATGGCAAAAAACAAACAAACAAAAACAAAAATCAAAAAACAAAAACAAAGGTAATAGAAAACATTATTCTAAACCATAGTATTCAAAATTTACAATAATCAAATGGGGTACATGAGTCTATTCTTAGGATTCATCTTAATTCATCAGTTAAATTTAACTCAACAAACCAGTAAATATTATTTGTAGATAAAAAATAATGACCCAGGTGTCAAGGGTTACATGATGGAATGAGTAACCATCTCTGTACTTCCTTATTTCTCAGTTCAGATCCTACGAAGTTTCAAGAATGGGCAGTCACATGGTTACAAAATAACCTCTCTCCTCTGCTCAGAAGAAAATCAGTCCCTCATTTTGTCCATGAATTACATCTCACCTCAGGAACATTCAGCTTTAAACTATCATAGTCTTATAGTGTCCTGTGTTCAAAAAATGTGTCTTGCCTACCTACACAAAAAGTCCAATTTCTTTAGTCCCGACTGACAGGAAAATAATTTGTGTTTGAATTTCAGTGCCCACTCAGGTCCTAATAAAGATGCTCAATAAATGTTCACTGAACCCAACACTGATTTTTTTATTTATTTTAGGGCACCTGGGTGGCTCAGTGGGTTAAGCGACTGCCTTCAGCTCAGGTCACGATCCTGGAGTCCCAGGATCGAGTCCCGCATTAGGCTCCCTGCTCAGCAGGGGGGTCTGCTTCTCCCTCTGACCCTACCCCCTCTTATGCTCTTTATTATTTATTTGAGAGAGAGTGAGAGTGAGAGAAAGAGCATGAGTGGGAGGAGAGACAGGAGGAGAGAGAGAGAGAATCTCAAGCAGACTCCCTGCTGAGCATGGAGTCCCATGCTCCCAGGACCCTGAGATCATGACCTGAGCTGAAATCAAGAGTTTTTTTCCTCTTGGTTCCTTCACATGGTCTTACCTCTGAACCTGTATCCTAATCTCCTCTTCTTATAAGGACCCCTATTTTTATAAGGATCAGGGCCTACCCTAATGACCTCATTTGATCTCTTTAAAGAACCCATCTCTAAGTATAGTAACATTCTGAGGTACTAGGGGTAGGATTTCAATAATATGAACTGGGGGGGGGGCACAATTCAGCCCATAACAGGATTAAAGAATCAGTGTTTTCAATTCCCGCCCCAAGTGATTCCAATGTGCAGCTATATTTGAGAGTCAGTGCCCCAGGTAGGAATCTCAAACATGGCTGTATTAGAGTCACCTGGGTAGCTTAAGAAGAGTAAAAAAACACCAATGCTTAGGCATCACCCTCAGAGATTTGATTTTAACTGTGTGGGATGGGGTATTGTTAGTCTCCCAAAGTTCCCAGGTGACTTAAATAGGTAGCCAGGTCTGAACACCACTATATGACTAGATCTTAAAAGGCATTAGAGCTTTCCCCTTGCTCTCTTGGATAACTTGCTTTGGGGGAAACAAGCTGCTATGTCATGAAGATACTGACGCAGTCCTAAGGAGATGTCCACATAGTGAGAAACTGAAGCTTCCTGCCAACAGCCAGTAAGGAACTGAGGCATTTTGCCAAGAACCATATGAGTGAGCCATCTTAGGAGTTAATCCTGGAGCCTCAGTAAAGTCTTCAAATGAGTGCAGCCTTAACCAACACGCAGACTTCAACTTCCAGAACCAGAACTATTCTGCTGAGCCACTCCTAAATTGCAAACCCACAGAAACTGTGAAATAATAAATGTTTATCGTTTTGAGTTGCCAAGTTTTAGGGTAACTTATTAAGCAGAAATAGGTAACTCATATGCCCACTAAAACTATAACTCTATTATGATATAAATAGACATCCTTAAATTATGTTTAAAAACTAGCTACTTTATAGGAGCCTGTCCCTTCCAGTTACATCCTTCCCCTCCTTCATGTCCCATTTTTGCTACCTCCAGAAGCCACCAATTTCCTTTTTTTCTGGGTGTTAAAAGGTCCCAAATAGAATATTAAAAAGCCTCTTTTGCCCCTAATGGGCCCAAGAAAGAGATTCCTTAGGGGCAGATCTTTTATCTTCTTTCTGGAGTGACAGTTGTAGGAGGAGATATTTTAGATCATCCAGGCCTCTCAAAATTCTATTCATAAATGTCCACTTATTTCATTTATGTATCCATTTATTCACCCAAGGGGATTTTAGCAGCAGCAACTTGGAAAAGAAAAGCAATCAGAAACTTAAATGCCACATAAGCAGGCCTTCTGTGTGTATGTGGTAAGCCCATGAATGAAGTATTTCCAAACTCCTAACCAGAGGAAGGACTTGAGCTTTGGTGATAGGTGTAAGAGGAGAATATTAGAATAAGCAGGGGCATGTTGTGGGAGGTGTGAGATGACCTACATGTTACTTTAGATATTAGTTTCACTCTATAGTCCCTTCCCTGCTCAGGGATACTTCCCAGCAGCTTTAGAATAGAGGTCTAGAGACAAAGTGTCCTTGTTTTACAGAACATTCTTTCATAGAGAGCTCCTAGCAGAGTCTGGTACAGGGAGGGGAGAGAGGAACGGTTGCTGCCAAAGGGACTATCAGAAACTGTACATGACATTGTGCATGGAATCTACTTCCCCTTGCCTAGAGATTTTGGAAAGCCATGAATAAATAATAGCTCTGAACAACTAATACAAGAAAGAAGAAATGTCATGTGTTATAAGTTTAATTTATCAACAAAAATCCTAAGTAGAAAATAACATGTATCAAAACCCTAGGAAGATCCTCTTTAATTTTTTCCTGTTCTATAATATAGCAGATTAGGAAAACGAGTTTAAGGCATTTGATCCCCTTTGCTGAAAAAGCACTCCGGTGGAGCTAGCATTTTATTACATTTCCCACCTGGAGAAATGCAGACTTTGTTACAATATACCTAATCCTCAGATTCATTAACTTTAAAATGGAGCTAATATTTATCTCATAAGGTTATTGAGGATAAAATGAAATAATTTGTACTAAGGGAAACATAAAAAGTGCTTAAGAAGTGATAAGTCTTAGGTTGGGGTCCTCGAATTTGGCCCTGAGTCAAGGTCTTATGGGTTGAATTTTGTGCCCCCCCCATAAAATGATAAAATCTTAACCCTCAGTACCTATGGATGTGACCTTATTTGGAAATAGGGGTTGTGCAGAGGTAATCAAGTTGAGATGAGGTCATTAGCGTGATTCCCTTAACCCATTATGAGGGGAAGACAGCCATATGAAGACATAGACACAGGGAGAATGCTATGTAAGGATGGAGGCAGAGATTGAAGTCTTGCACTCACAAGCTGAAGAATTCCTAGGACTTTTAGCTAAAAGTCACCAGAAGCTAGGAGAGTAGCATGGAAGAGATTCTCCTTCAGATCCCTAAAAAGGAACCGACTGTGCCAACACCTTTATTTCTAACTTTCAGCCTCCAGACTGCGAGAGAATAAATTTGTTACATCACGCAACTGTGGTACTTTTTATGGCAGCCCCAGGAAACTAATACACAAGAATCTCAGTGCAAGCGGTTTATTTCAAAGAAGAGTCCAGAAACCATTGATAGAAGGGTGGGGAAGTGAGACTGGGAAGAGAAGGACAGTGAGAGAGTGGGCTGATGAGTAGGTTAGCTTTGTAGGTGGAGTTCATTCCTTCTGTGGATCTCTGGGAGACAATGTAGAAGATGCCTCAGAGTCATCCTACTTCTGTGGAATGAGGACACTGGCATACCGATCAGTAAAATATTGGTGTTTTAGTTTTTGATGGTTGTTGTGACAAATTGTCACAAATTTGATGGTTGAAAACAACAGAAATTTATTTTAAATTTTTTTTTTTTTTTTAGGAATCTCTACACCCAATGTAGGGCTTGAACCTACACCTCTGAGATCCAGAGTCACATGTTCTACCTGAACCAGTCAGGTGCCCACAAAATTCATTCTCTCACAAGTTGAGAGGTAAGAAATCAGAAATCATTATCACTGAAATCAAGCTGTCAGCAGGGTTGTGCTCCCTCCCAAGAATCTAGGGGATAATCTGTCCCTTGCCTCTTCCCCTTTCTGGTGCTGGGGCATTTCTTGATTTGTGGCTACATCACTACAATCTCTGCTCTGTAGTCACATTGCCTCCTCCTCTTCTATCTGTGAAATCTCCCTCCTCCTAGCTCATACACAGACACATGTAATTCCATTTAGGGCCTACCTGGATAGTCCAGGATAATCTCCCCATCTCAAGATCCTTAATCACACCTTTAGCCATCTGAGGTAATATTCACAGGCTTTAGGGATTAGGGCCCAATATCTGGGGAGGACATTTTTCAGCCTACCACAATTGGTATATTTATCCTTCAACTTCAATTTATCACTGCAAAGGCTGCTCTCAGGAGTGAAAATTCTTTGGCACTTCTGGCCTGCTTTGCAGGGTTTGTGAAAAAGTCTTCAAGTGAAAAGTTGCAAACACTGTAGAGGACTTTTTTCTGCATGTGTGTAATAAGTGCTGAAAGGATGTTGATGGGATACCAACAACATCTGCTATATTATTATTTTTTGGCATCAGTCTTTTGTTTACAATTTTAATTCCATAATTAATCATTATGGTTATTAGTTATTTTAAGCTAATTTCCTGATGGGTCACAATAAAAATTATTTGCATTACCTGTGTGATCTTGCTCAGAAAATATTATCCCATCTCTACGAACTTTGTCCTTTCTATAAGGGTCCATTTAAGTATTCATTGCTCTGTCATTTCTTCCCAAGCTTTTCTTTCTCTTTTAGCACCTATAAATATTTTTTTAAAAAATAGAAGAGAGAGAGCACAAGCAGGGAGAGCGCCAGGCAGAGGGAGAAGCCGGTGTGCACGCAGAGCAGGGAGCCAGATATGGGGCTCTATCCCAGGACCCTGGGATCATGACCTGAGTCGAAGGCAGATGCTTAACTGAGCCACCCAGGTGCCCCTACAAACTCTTCTATTAATCTCTATTTGGTCATGCATAATTATCTTTCTCAACTATATATACTTTTTTTTTTTTTAAGATTTTATTTGTATGATAGAGACACAGCGAGAGAGGGAACACAAGCAGGGCAAGTGGGAGAGGGAGAAGCAGGCTTCCTGCTGAGCAGGGAGCCCGATGCGGGGCTCGATCCCAGGACCCTGGGATCATGACCTAAGCCAAAGGGCCACGCTTAACCGACTGAGCCACCCAGGCACCCTATATATACATTTTTCTCAACTATATTTTGACGTTGCTAAAGGAAGAGGCCATGATACATATATTTTCAAATTCTTGATGTCTGAATTTTGGAGATTTACATTTATAATCTGGCACCATTTAGTAATTTCTCATTAGGAAATATGACATCTCCTTTGAGCTTATTATGTGCTTTTAGTTTCAAGGTCCCTTGTTACAACTTATATGAATTATCTTGTGGGACAGGAACACCAGAAGCCTTATTGTTCCCTGCCTATTTAGTGACATTTTTCAAATCAGTTTATTATAGAGAATGGCCAAGAAAGCCCTAGCTTGTGTCCCAAGATTTCTGGAATACTGGGATTCTAGCTGTGGGTAAATGAATGAAATAGGAAATCTTGGAAGAGGCCCAAGTAAAGAAAATAGTTTGCTTTTGAACATGGTGACTTGAAGTTCTATGGTAACTATGTGGAGATGTCCTGAAGGAGGTAGCTGTAAAATGGAAGCTTGGAGGGAAAGGTATGGACTGGACAAAGGATTTGGAAATCTTTCTGCAATATGTAGATGGATGAGATCACACTGGAAGAGCAGGTAGAATCAGAAGTAGAAAGGTGGGCCCAGACCAGAACCCTGAAAATCACCTACATTAAAGAGGCATGAGGAAGAAGGAATGCAGGTGGGACAAGAACCCAGGGAAGAGCCAAGGACACTGACACTGTAATGTAAGAAAGAAGAAATGTGTAGCATCAAATGTAGTGGAGAAATCTAGTGAGGTTAAAAAGAAAAAAAAAGTAAAAAGAAATGATATAGCTTAGTGCACACTTAAAAAAGAAAAACATTTTGGAGATTCTTAGTGACCCCAATGAGAGCGACAGTGGAATGTTACGGGCAGATCCAGATGGGTTCTTAATAGACTCATAGGAATCTCTGAGTACAATCCCTGCGAAGCTAGTTTGGGGTAGCCCAGGGACACTTAGCCCAAGTGTTCAGGAAAGCTCTGGAGGATCCAAGAGGACCTTGAAATCACGCTGTCAGCAGGGTTTAGAACTCAAAGTTTAGAACCCAAACTGAGGAGTGCCTGGGTGGCTCAGTAAGTTGGGCGTCTGCCTTCGGCTTGGGTCATGATCTCGGGGTCCTGGGATCGAACCCCGCATAGGACTCCCTGCTCAGCAGGGGAGTCTGTTTCTCCCTCTGCCTCTGTCCCCATGTTCATGCTCTCTCTCTCTCAAATAAATAAAATCTTAAAAACAAACAAACAAGAACCCAAACTGAGTTTAGCAGTGGGTTGAGCTAATGGGAAATGACACAAAGCTGGAGACCATAGATTTGAGAAACCATTAAGATTAAATTAGTAGGAATCTTGTAAACTTCTATTTTTAAGTTTGTGTTCAAATAACAGATTGTTCAAATTCAAGATGGGAGGGATTTAGCTTGGCAACAATTGCTTAAAAATGATCTAGGGATTCAAGCTGATTATAAACTTAACATGGGCCAAGCATATGATTTAATTCCTCAATAAAATAGCACAAACTTGGGCTGTGATAATAGAAAAGAGGAAGTGGAGACACCAGAATACTAGTTTTTTTTTTTTGGAAATAAGGACAAGTAGGAAAGGAGGAAAATGAAACAGCAATTAAAAGTAGATAGAGTCAGGGGGTGCCTGGGTGGCTTAGTTTGTTAAGCGTCTGCCTTCAGCTCAGGTCATGATCCCGGGGTCCTGGGATCGAGTCCTGCATCGGACAGGGAGCCTGCTTCTCCCTCTCCTCTGCCTCTCCCCCCCACTCGTTTTTTCTCTCTCTCTCTCAAATAAATAAATAAAAATTAAAAAAAGATAAGTCATTAGAAAGAAAATTATGGAAGAGACTTGAATGTGCTAATAGGTTGAGGGGAAGTATCCACTGGAGAGGGAAAACAGAGAAGGGTTAATTAGTGATACAGGCGTCCTGATGAAGTTGAGAGAAAAACCGAAGTGGGGATGCCTCATCCTTGGAGAGACTGGAGGGAAGGCTGGAAGGATGGGAGTGACCAAAGATAAGATAGCTGTTTGGGAAGGGATTGTTAGGCACTTGGGAAGAGCACAGGCCGTTTGTTTGATGAAGTAATACTCCAGTGGGACAGGCTCTGCTGTTTCTGACAGTGTGTGTGTGGAAGGAGAGAGCACAACGGGGGAAACTGGTGAACTTGGAAGGGAGGGAAAGAATTCCAGACAAAATGGGATTCTTGGTCTCTGAAGTGGAACCCAGAAATTGGCAGTTTTCTTCTCAATCTATTTAACACTAACACCCACCAGGGAGCTCAGACTTCTGAGCCTGTCTCTCCTGGCTTAGGGCTGCAGGGTCAGGTCTCAGTTGAGAGATGTGCTCAAGAATCACAGACTTTATTTCTTTAAAAAATAAACTCAAGTGGAATTCTTAAATTTATTCAGGAAAAAAAAAGTCCTTGAGGGACAAACATTTTGAAAACCACATTTTTGCAGTACATAAATCCTCCTGTTGGAATTAAGGACTTTGGCGGAATTAATAAGCAGACAGAAAAATTTACACAAAGGTAATAGTTGCAAAATATTGAAATGCAGAGTCTCACCGACACACCTCTTTATCAGACAATGGTTAAAATGAAGGCAAGAAATGTTTCAAAATAAAATACCAAGCATTACGAGAATTTTGAGCTCCGGAGGGTCAGGAGAAGTCATTCGCCATTCCGCAAACACGCCCAGAGAGCCCGTCGAGGGGGCAGGCATTACACAAAAGGAATAAACCTTTCCTGCCCTCAAGCCTGGACGGAGGAAAACTAACTGCAAAAGTCAGTATCTCTGGGCGCCTGCGTGGCTCAGTTGGTTGGGCGGCTGCCTTCGGCTCAGGTCATGATCCTGGAGTCCCGGGATCGAGTCCCGCATCGGGCTCCCTGCTCGACGGGGAGCCTGCTTCTCCCTCTGACCCTCCCCCCTCTCATGTGCTCTCTCTCATTCTGTCTCAAATAAATAAATAAAATCTTAAAAACAAAAAACAACAACAACAAAAAAGTCAGTATCTCTGACAGAAAGATCAGATACACTGCGTGAGGACAGGTACGACGTGCAGTAAGGTGATTGATAAAAATCAAGCCCTTTCGTTCTTGAAAGGTGGAGCCCGACTTCTCCAGGACTTAAAGGAAATTGGGCGACAGGACACGAATCACAGACCTTGTGAAGCTCCCCCGGGGCCACCCGCCTTCGGCCAGCGCGCCGCTCTGGGACACTGCAGGCTCACACGCGCGTTCACCGGGCGGCCACCTGCCCGGCGCCGCAAGAGGGCGCGCGGCCGACCCGGGGCGCGGAAGTCCCGCCCCTATTTCCGGCGGCGGAGGATGGGGAGGAACCAGCGGTAGCTTCCGCCTTGCGCAGTGTTGGGACTTGGGCACGTGTGTTAGTTGCCGCCTCGCGATTCCTGGATTGCCTCTATCCCTGGTGAAGGTGTAGGATCGGGACTCTTCATATTTAAGGATGAAGGCGGTAAGTGTCTTGAGCCCGATCTCCGCGGCTTAGGGCCCCTTTGGCTGACAGTCGCTGCCTGGTGTAGTTTTTCGCGAGTTTTTGCCCTTGTGAAGGGGGCGGTGGCTTGGATTCGGGGCTCCCTCCTCTCTGTGCTCTGCCAACTTCCCGGCACTTGGATCTGGAGCTTCCTTGATCGCCCACTGTGCTCGCACTTGGCTTCAGGGGGCCGCGATGATACAAGCACGGAGTCTTCTGTCTGTAGGGTGTCGGACATGAAAGGGTTCTTCGAGACCATCTTTCGTACCCTTTATTTTACAAATGGGTAACAGGGTCCTGTTCTCAACGAGTTTATAATGTGAGTCGTGGGACGCGAGATGAGTCCATTTTCTTCCCTAAAGGGTAAGGGGATAGCAAAGTAAGTGATTTGCCCTGGTTCTCACAGAAAATAAGAGCTGGGATTTGCATTTCTGAATAAGGGGATACCAGCAAGCGTTGAAATCCAAAGATCCGAATTCTGTTTTGCCCTCCTTAGTTCAGGGGTCTTTAACAAGTCATATAATCTCTCTCAGCTTTAGCTTTTTCAGTAATAATTTGAAGGTAACAGCAATAACTGCTTAACTAGGCTGTTGGGATCAAATATGTTGGAGAACTTTGTAAACAGTAAGAGGATATATGAATGGCACTTACTTTAAAGACAACATTTTGTTCTGAGTTTGCAGTTTAAATTTCTGGGTATGCAGTACTCGTGTTGTTGTCTTCTAGAGAAGAAATAAAAAACAGATCCCCAGCTTTCGGAAGTTACTAAAAACTAGTAAAGTCAAACTTGAAAACAAGCTAAAAAATAAGCAATTTAAACAACAAAGCACTCTCAAGAAGTACCGAAAAGAACAGAGGAAACTAAGGCAAGCTGTAAAAGATGCTGTGTCTAAGAAACCGATCCCACTGGAGGACCCAAAGGAAAAACGACCAGGTAATTGTGAAAGCATTCATGTCCTGTAGTTTCTTTTGATTTGTCCTAAAATGTTCATTAAAAAAAAAAAAAAAGAAAGAAATTGTCTACAGAATAGTTAATTTTATTTTTTAAATTTTTAAAAAAAGATTTTATTTATTTACTTGACAGAGAGAGACACAGCGAGAGAGGGCGCCCAAGCAGGGGGAGCGGGAGAGGGAGAAGCAGGCTCCTAGCTGAGCAGGGAGCCCAGTGCGGGGCTCGATCCCAGGACCCTGGGATCATGACCTGAGCTGAAGGCAGACGCTTAACGACTGAGCCACCCAGGCGCCCCGACAAAATAGTTAATTTTAAAAAACAAGGTGAAAAGTAGTGTGCATTGATGCTTTCACTCACTTGAAATTATAGGCTTTTGCCACATGTATGAGATGCTTATACCATTTGAATAAAAAGGAGGAAAAAATATATTTATAAATTCAAATACACTATCACAGAAAAAGATTTTCAGAAAATGCTTTTCCTTTGATCTAACATGTTACTGTTAGGAATTCAGTCTATGATTATATTTGAAAAAATTTGCCAAGAACATATTTCCAAGTGTGCTCATTTCAACATTATTAATAATAGCAAACAAAAATGCCACCGTGATCAAAAATTGAAAGTAAAATGTTCATCAACAGGAATTGTTAAATGACACAAATGTTGTTTATCTATGGTGGAATACTATACAGCTGTTAAGACTGACAGCTGTAGTCCGTGAATATGATCTGAGAAGCAAAGGTTGGCAAATTGCCCACTGGAAAATGACTTGACCATCTTAAAATGCTGATATAAAGAACTTAATGGGTTAGAGAGTTTGAAGGTATAAGGGAGAGGGGGCTTAAATGATAGAACAAGGCAAGAGAAGGCAAGAAGTTAAATCCAGAGCCCAGGAGGAGAGGCACTCTTCCAATGTTAGGAGAAGGAAAACAGAAGAGATGGATGCAGATGCTGTTGAATTCATTGTGGGAAATTGCAGGAGTTTCTAGCTTCTGGCTTTTCATTTCTCAGTGATGGAGGAAGCTAGCTCCTCTGAGGATTATGAAGTGAGGTAGGTGATGGGGTTAGAAGTGTGATGATAGAGAAAAGATTTGAAAAGGCTAAGGAAGAGAGAAAGCTGATCAGGGAAATAAACCAGTTGCTGGTCACCTTTGAGAAATGGGAAGCTCATTTAAAGTAGGTAGGAGTTCCATTCTGTGCAATGTGTACATTTATATGGCGATATTTACGAGTGTTATTGGAGTCAAGGAGAATTGTAAGTTCTGTTAGGGAAGATGCTAAGATTGTATTGTTCATGGTTGAATCCTTAGCACTTAGAGCAGTGCTTGGCACTTAGTTGACATTCATTTTTATATTAAAAAAGAGAAAGAGTGAGGGACAGAGGGAGAAGATAGAGTGATCAGTTGGGGTTTTGTTAGATGTCAGTGCCTAAACTGTAGAAGGGAAAGTAGTTGAGGATATTATCAAGAGGGCAGTTTGATTACCATGCAGCAGAAGCCCAGGAGTGAAGATAGAACACAATGGAAGATAGAAGTAGAGTGGTCAGAGGATTGAAGGTCTATATATTCGGTCATAGAAGTGCAGTGGAAGTAACCGAATGAGAGCTGCAGGGACAGATGGTTGTGGTCAAGGGATGGGGTGAGCACCAAGGCTTGGGATGTGGCCCATGGAGGGGGTGGCTGAAGTGGAATGGAAGTGAGAGTCCGTGGGGATCAGAAGGAGCGAAGTGGCTAAATCATCGGTTCTCGCATGCTCTGAGAGACCTTGCAGACTGTGTGGAGGCGTTTTATTTTTTGGTTGTGACAGTGACCTGGGAAGGCTCCTGGCATTTAGATTTCAGGGGTTGGAGATGCGAGCATTTTGCTTAGCTCAAGACCCCCAGTGGAATAAAGAGCTGTCCGGCCCAACGTGTCATTAGTGCTTCCATTTAGAAACACTGGGCTGACATACTAGAAAAGCATAAACTTTTCCTCTTGTTGACACAGAAACGAGGAGTTCTATGCCTCTAATGCCAGTTTCTGATTTTGTTGTTGTTGGAACAGGTAAAAGGATTGAATGGGAAGAGGAGGAAGAAGAGGAAGCCCTTCCTTTGGATATGATGGATGAAGATGACTTGCAGTTAATGAGAGACTTAGGACAAAGAGCATCTTTTCTAACGAGAGATCTTTCTTCTAGGTAATACTTCATTTAGATTATAAACATTCACATCCTTTCAGTGTTAAAAACTTGATTCAGAATTTTAGTTAGGTGGTTAGTGCAAGATGTTCAGCTCGGAACGTAAGAGAGTAAACCCTGTGACTCAGTTTATTTCCTAAATAAAGGAAGTTCATGAATAAAACAAACTGATTTTATTTAGTGTACATCTTTATTTTTTTTTGAGTCTGAATAGTGAAGTAGAGTGCACTGGGGAAGAATGTAGTTCTCTGGGGAACTGGCAGAACAGTCCTGAGTTCTTCATGGCCACAATCTCAGTCCTTGTTACCCTGTTGGGGAGGTATTATTCCCATTTACAGAGGAAACTGATGCTTCCTGCGATCACAACTAGTGGATCTGAAATTTAAACCTAGATCTTTTTAACTCCTAAGCCCATGCAATGGTCTCAAGGATTTTGGGGAAGTAAAATAGCATGATGTCACCCTTGGCTTTGTGGAATAGTTTTCAAAAAGAATCTGCCATAACTTTCACTTCTGTTTTGCATCTGAAGGGAAAAACTACATGCAGCCGTAGTCTTCGGGGCAGAATAAATGATTCTTTTATTCATTTACTATTTGAGTGCCTACTATGTGCCCGGTCTAGGTGCTAATATCTATGTACCTATTTTTTTTATTATTATTTTTTTTTCAGTATACCTATTGGAAGTTTAGCCAGTAGTTTACTTTTCTGTACTTTTTAAGTGATCTCTAGATTCCTTTTTAAATACATTAAAACTGGAATTTTTTTTTTTTTTGCAGTGAACCTGTTCATGCCAAGAAACGAAAGCATGAGGGTGTTATAGATAAATATGAAAAAATACCAAGAACTCTGCAAACTGCACCAGAGAAGGAACTGATTCACTTACTTCCTATCAAGGATAAAAGTGGTATAATCCCACAGACCAGGGAGAAGCCAGGTGAATCTAATCAATCATCCAGTGTATTAGTAAAAATTTTAGCTCCTTACTAATACCACATTTTTTTTCCCACTCAAGATTTAATTTTATTCTTACTTGTACCTACAAAATAGGGGGTAGCTGCAATTAGTCATATAGCAAGCTTGATGATTTTGGCCAGAAATACAGATGATTATCTCTGCTGTCTGTTGTATCATGAGATAGCTAAAGCTACAATCTGAGGTGCTTTTCTTTTCAGTTTTTTTCACCAAAGACCCTTGTTTCTAAAATTAGAATATTAGTTATCCTTTATTAGCCTTTTTTTCTTACATGTATCTTTTTTCTTGTGAAATAAAACACACAGAGAAGTCTAGAAGTCAGAGTTGCCTTGTGAAGTTACGTGGTTTATCACAAAAAACACACCCATAAAACTACTGTCTGGGCAAGAAGTAAATGCTGCCGGCACCCGGAAACTTCCTTTGTGCTCCCCTCAATCATTAATTGCTTCCTCCTCACAGAAGTAACTACTTTCCCAAGTTTTATGGTAATCACTTTCCTGCTTTTCTTTGTAGTTTGATCACTTTAAAAGTATATTGTCAGATTTTTTTTTTTTTAAAGATTTTTTAAAATTTATTTATTTGACAGAGAGATAGCACAAGTAGGCAGAGTGGCAGGCAGAGGGAGAGGGAGAAGCAGGCTCTCTGCTGAGCGGGGAGCCCGATGCGGGGCTCGATCCCAGGAGCCTGGGATCATGACCTGAGCCAAAGGCAGACACTTAACCGACTGAGCCACCCAGGCGCCCCTATTGTCAGATTTTTTAATATACATGTTTTCCATACAGTTACAGACAGTAACCAAGATGAAGAGGATCAAGAAGAGCTGGAACTTGAGGAAGGTAATGGAATGTACTTTTGTAGTTACTAAATTGTTAATTGAGAATTACATTTTTTTTTTTTCATAATAGTAAATGTGACTTAATTTTAGATAAAGTCTGAAATGTGCATTTTAGAGTACTGGTCATTTCAAGGTCATTTTGAACATTTTCCCACATGTTGAAAGTCTCACCTTGTGGAATTTGATTCTTCGTTGCTCTTCATTATGGAGAATTTTATGCAGTTATGTTTGTAATGTCTAGGCCTGCATGAAGAGTCTTACAAATTATTACCATTTTGAATTCTTTTTAATTAAGTGAAGGACCTGCCTACAAATACTAACTTTTTAGCTTTAAATTACAAAATGATTTTGTGATATGATATCATTTCACTTCTTAGAGCAGTTATATATATATATATATTTTAAGATATTTATTTATTTATTTATTTGACAGAGAGAGAGAGACACAGTGAGAGAGGGAACACAAGCAGGGGGAGTGGGAGAGGGAGAAGCAGGCCTCCCGCTGAGCAGGGAGCCCAATGCGGGGCTCGATCCCAGGACCCTGGGATCATGACCTGAGCTGAAGGCAGACGCTTAATGACTGAGCCACCCAGGCGCCCCCCCCAGAGCTGTTATACTTATATATGTCTGTATATATGTCTATTTTAGATAATTGAGTGTGGTTTTCTTTTTTTTTTTTAAAGATTTTATTTATTTATTTGACAGAGAGAGACATAGTGAGAGCAGGAACAAGCAGGGGGAGTGGGAGAGGGAGAAGCAGGCTTCCTGCGGAGCAGGGAGCCCGATGTGGGACTTGATCCCAGGACCCTGGGATCATGACCTGAGCCGAAGGCAGACGCTTAACGACTGAGCCACCCAGGCACCCGAGTGTGGTTTTCTAATAGCTAAGATAGTTGCAATCAAAGTTAAACTGAAAGAACATATTTTTATGGTTTGAAATTATATTTGTTTGGAATTTGCAATAGAACAAACTGGTTAAATTTTACTTTAGCTTAGCAAACCTCATTAATGGTGTAAATGAGATTACAGGTCAACTGTTTTCATTCATCCTTCATAGGCTCATTAGAGATTATGCTTCTGTGTTTATTAAATCTAGTTTCCTGTCAATTTCTTTTCTTAAGATGGACATATTTTCTGCAATGCGAAGGACTGTATAGAGTTGGAAACAAGGGAGAATATTCTGTACTTTTTTAAAAAACTAAATCAGGTTGCTTTTTCCCTTAATTCATGGGAATTATTATAAGTTTATTAGCATAGTAGTTAAGAATATGAGCTCTCGAGTCAGATTACCTGGGTTTTGAATTCCATTTCTACTAGGTTTGTGAGTATAAGCAAGTTACTCTCCCTTTGCCTCATGTTCTATGTACAAAATGGATATGATGATTGTACCTGCCTCATAACATTTTTGAGAGGATCATATGTAGTAATCTTGGCCCATGGCAAGTGTTCAATAAAACTTATTGTTATTATTATTTATTACTATAGGAATATTATTGTATTGATTAAGGTTCTTGGATACTTGTAAATAAAGAAACGTTTAAGAGGGGAAATCTAATCTGTTTCAGAGATTGTTGAAGATCCCATTCGAGAGCTGACACTAGAAGAACATTTGATTGAGAGAAGGAAGAAATTACAGGAGAAGAAAATGCATATTGCAGCCTTGGCATCTGCCATATTATCAGACCCAGAAAGTAACGTAAGTAGTACTAATTTCTTTGAGCTCTTCATATTAGATATGGTGTGAATGTCTAATATTTTAAGATTCCCTTATTACCTATAAGCACATACAAAAAGGAAAAGCATTAAAATAGTGACGGAGGTAGAATAAGAGTAGACAGAACCTTAGCCTAATCCTACATCTGCACTTAATGTTTTTTGTAACCTTAGAAAAGTCGCTTAAACTTTGAGTCTTATTTTCCTCATCTCTAAATGAAGGTATTGAGGGGCGCCTGGGTGGCTCAGTCGTTTAAGTGTGTGACTCTTGATTTTAGCTCAGGTCATGACTCAGGATTGTGGCTCTAGTTCTGCGCTGGGCATGGAGCCTGCTTAAGATTCTGTCTCTCCCTCTGCCATATATTTCTTTAACAGATTAAAAAATTGAAAGAACTGCGTTCCATGCTGATGGAACAGGATCCTGATGTGGCTGTTACTGTTCGAAAGCTGGTGATAATTTCCCTGCTGGAGTTATTTAAAGACATTACTCCTTCATACAAAATACGACCCCTCACAGAAGCAGAAAAATCTACCAAGGTAATGACAGATACAATTACTATACAAAATAAGCTGAACATTTGGGAGAGCTAGAGATGGGAGAAATTGTAGGGTTTTTTTTGTTTGTTTTTATAGGACTGGGTAGAAGGCACTCACATTTTGTGCTAATTTAAGGATTTTGGTATTTTGATTTAAAAAAATGAGTGGTCTTTTTGATTTTTTCAGATCCGCAAAGAAACCCAAAAGTTAAGAGAATTTGAAGAAGGCCTGGTTAGCCAATATAAATTTTATTTGGAGAATCTGGAGCAAGTGGTTAAAGGTATATTGAACATTTTTAAAATACATAACATACTTAGCTTTGTTCAGGAAGGTGAGTTCTATATTCTGTGCTCTGTGGTGAGAGTCAGTGTAGCGGGTTGTCAAGAGCAGTCTACAGTACGACTTCCTGGGTTCAGATCTGGGCTCTCTCCTTACTACCCATGTGGTGGGCAAATCACTTAATCTCTCTGTTTCCATTTTTCTGTTTATAAATAGTAGTATTTACTTCATAGGATTGTTGTGAGAAGTAAATTAATTTATAGATAAAACCTGCTTACAACTGTGCCTGGCCTGTACAGGCCCTGTATTGATCAGCTGTTAGTATTATTGTTGCTCCAGGCCTTTCCCTAGTAAGTGTGTTTCTTGAATTCGTGAATGGTTGAAATTTATGCTGCTGCTTTTTATTTGGAGATGGTTAGGGGAGTTAGGGGAGAAGGATGACTTGAAATGGGTGAAATTAGTGCCTTGAAAATGGACTTAGAGAGAAGTCAGTCATACTGGATGATAAACTCTTCCATCAAACCTTTATTCTCTTCTTCTTTGTTCAGAAAAGGAGGGGCAGGGGTGCCTGGGTGGCTCAGTCGTTAAGCGTCTGCCTTCGGCTCAGGTCATGATCCCAGGGTCCTGGGATCGAGCCCCACATGGGGCTACCCGCTAGGCGGGAAGCCTGCTTCTCCCTCTCCCACTCCCCCTGCTGTGTTCCCTCTCTCTCTGTGTCTCTCTCTGTCAAATAAATAAATAAAATCTGTAAAAAAAAAAAAAAAAGGAAGGGCATATGAAAATTGGAGCATGAATGGAGAAGACATTCAGTTGCCTAGGTCAGGTGCTTTCACTTTACTCAGTTGGGCTCCTTTACTCAGTAAAGGGCCTAAGGATCACCGAGTTTCTCAGTTGGAACAGGATTACCGAATCGTGTTGGCCCAGTAAGGGCAGGAAGGAGATGGTGGGGGTGGGGGGTGGGTGCCGTGGATGTTGCTTCTATGCTCTGGCCTCCCAACTGGAGCCTACTTAGGAGCATACATTCCAAGGCCGGGGAGCTTTGTGTAGACCAGCACCATCCAAGAGAAATAGAACATGAGACACATATGTCATTTGAAAAATATGTACCCACACTAAGAAAAAAAAGTAAAAAGTAGTGAAATTGCTATGTATATGATTACTATTTCAACATGTAATCGACTTCAAAAAGTAGGTATCTTACATTCCTTTTTTGGTATTAAGGTCAAAATCTGACGCGTATCTCACACTTTGGGCACGTGTGCATTGGGACTAGCCACAGTCCGAGCACTCAGTTGTCACACGGGGCTGGTGGCCTCTGTATCGCACCATGCAGGCGTAGGCCTTTTCTCAGCTGATGGAACCATTAAGAAGTCTTTTTTTTCTAAGTTTTAAAAATGTATGGTAAGATACAACATCGAGTGTGTCGTCGGAGCAGTTTTGCAGGCGTGCAGTTGTGCGGCGCTCGGTAAATGCCGTGTGGCGCGGCCGTCGCCGCTGTGCACCCACAGCTCTGCATCTTCCCCGCCTGAAGGTCTGTACCGCCCGGGGCGGCCACCGTTCTCCTTTCTGATTTGAAGTGAATATGGATCTGGCTCCTCCCAGAACCTCGTATTCTAGGTAGACTTACACAGTATTTGCCCTTTTGTGACCGCCTTATTTCACCTGGCGTAATGTCTTCAGGATTCTCATAGCACGTGTCAAAATTTCCTTCCTTTTTAAGGCTGAATAATAGTCCACTGTATATGCGTACCGCGTTTTGTTTATTCATCCATCCACTAGGAAGTCTCGTCAGCTTCAGATAAATAGAAGATACGGTTCTTACGATGAATACAGCGTGTTTGAGGAAAACTCAAATACACGAGAAGCAAGTTTAAAACACAGGCACCGTCCTCTATACTGTTTCTCATCTCCAGTTGTGTATGATGTACAGGGAAGTGTTGAACCTACTCTAGAAAAACCAGCATATTTTCATATTCAGGATGCTATGTTATGGTGGCAGAGTATGTATGTAGAAATTTCTAGAAAGGAAGTACTGCAGGGTGCCTGGATGGCTCAGTCGACTTGAAGTGTCTGCCTTTGGCTCAGGTTGGGATCGAGCCCCGTGTCAGGCTCCCTGCTCAGCGGGGAGCCTGCTTCTCCCTCTGCCTGCCACTCCCCCTGCTTGTGCTCTCTCTGTCGCTCCCTGTCAAATAAATAAAATCTTTAAAGAAAAGAGGTCCTGTGAATTATTGGCTATTTTGAAGAAAACCTTAAATATTCTGGACCTCCTGGGTGAAGATACCACAGTGAGCATTAGCAGGAAGTCAGGAGAAATAATGTTTTAGATTCTCCGGAATTTTTGGAACATGGAAGAGATCAGGGCTCCGAATCTGGAGCTTGCTCATATTCACTAGCCAGTTAGTGGATGACTAGGATTTGAACCCAGGCTTCTTGAAATCTAGTGTTCTGGGGAAAGCCTGGTAGAGCCCAGGGATTCCTTAAGATATCCAGCTCTCTGTCTCCCCCTGCCCTGATTTATCCCTGAGACCCTTATCCTCTAATGATACATCTTTAAAAATGTATGGAAAGCCAAAACTCTTTAACATTATGGTCAGAGTCAGAGGGTGGATGATGGCGGATAAATTTTAATGATAACGTTTGTACTTGTGTCTAAGGGTGGACGCAACTCATTTAAGAATTGGCACAGTGTATTATTGCATGTTCTTGTAAAAGAAAGCTAGTTAGTTGAAGCTTTGATCAATGAGTAAAATAACTACGGTTATCTTTTGATTAGACTGGAAGCAAAGGAAACTGAAGAAAAGTAATGTAGTTTCCTTAAAGGCCTACAAAGGACTAGCGGAAGTGGCTGTGAGGAGCCTGTGTGAGCTGTTGGTGGCACTGCCTCATTTCAACTTTCACAACAACATCATTGTGTTGATCGTCCCTCTCATGGATGACGTGTCAAAATCGGTGGGTTGCTAAGTGATTGTTGCTCTCCTCCTGAACGCAAAATTCTAGACCTCGTGATTATTTTTTCTCTCTCTCAGAATTCTTTTGGAGCTATCATTCATTGCTAAAATAGCGTCACTTTGTTAAACACTGCCTCTTTAAGAAAATTCTTCAAACATAAGTTTAGTGCGGCGGTTCTGAGCAGGAGGTGCTTTCGCCCTCCAGGGAACGTGAGACTGTGTCTGCACGCAGTTTCGATTGTCACCCCTGCAGTGGCTACTACTGGCATCTAGTGGGTAAAGGCTAGGGGACCTCTGAACTTCCCACCGTGCACAGGACAGCGACCCCACAGCGAAGAATTGTCTGGCTTAAAATGCCAGTGGTGCCGAGGTTGGGAAACACCGGCTGAGTGTGACATTTGATTTTTCAGATATCTGAAATGTGTTGTGACGCAGTGAAGAAACTATTTAAACAAGATAAATTAGGCCAAGCTTCCCTTGGTGTGATTAAAGTGATTTCTGGTTTTGTGAAGGGCAGAAATTACGAGGTTAGGCCAGAGGTAAGCCTTTTCTGACTTTGCATTTTATTTGTTTTAAATTACAAAGTTAATTTTCAGTTGTTAGGAATTTTATTCTTTGTAGACGTGTATAACGTAGAAGACTCTCCAAGTGTAACTACTTCTAACAATTTAGTATGAATTCTAGAGGTTTATATAGACGTACATACTTGTTTATGTATGTATACATGTGTATATATATTTTAAAGATTTTATTTATTTATTTATTTATTTGACAGAGAGACAGTGAGAGAGGGAACACAAGCAGGGGGAGTGGGAGAGGGAGAAGCAGGCTTCCTGGGATCATGACCTGAGCCGAAGGCAGATGCTTAACGACTGAGCCACCCAGGCGCCCCTTGTTTATATATATTTTAAATTATTTATTTATTTAATACATGTGTAGATTTTAAAATAAAAATGCATTTATTCTATGGAAGCTCTTCTGGAGCTGCTTTCATTTTGTGTTGTATAGGGCTGTCTCATTCTTTTTAACATCTGTTTCTTATTATGTGAATATAGCCCCCTACTTGATGGACAGTTGAGTTGTTTCTACAGTGATCATGAAAGAGAACATTTTGGCTCTATTATTTTTTCATACTTACAGGAGTATTCTGTGAGTTAAATTTTTAAAGTTTAGATGCTGGATCCAATAGTATACACATTTATAAATTTGAGAGGTAATGCCACATTGTCCTGCAAATACATTTTATTATGTTCTCACAGTGACAGGCGTGTTTTTTCCCCACAACCTACCCGATGCTGAATGTTTCTACCATTTAATCTTTGTTAGTCTGGTGGGCAAATCATTCTGTACATCTCATACATATTTTTTTGTTTTCACATATTTATTAGTCATTTGAATTTTTTTGCCCATTTGCATTGTTGCTAATTTTTCTCCTCAGGTATTTTGATGACTTGTAATACTTTTCTGATACTCATTTATTTCAGTAAATATCAGCTGTGTACTAGACACTCTTCTAGGTCCTGGGTATAAGGTAGTGAATAAAAGAAACAAAAGCTCTGGTGTTTGTTGAGGTTATATTACATATAAAGGATAGTAAGTTGCAAATATTTGTCTGTTGCTCTGCCATTTAATTTTGTATTGTGGTCTTTTTTGTCTTAAAGAAGTTTTACATTTTAATTGACTCTGTCATTTTTTCACCATTTATAGATGAGATTATATTTTTGTCATGCATGGAAGACCTCTTCATTCCCAAGTATAGATTCTCTCCTTCTAGAAGAGTGTTAATTTTTATATTTAAATAATCCATCTGATATCTTTGTGTGTGGTATAGTTGCAGATCTAATATGTATATATACTTTCTGAAATGGATAGCCAGTTATTCCAATACTCTTTTCCCTTTGCTGCTGATTTAAAATGCTGCCTTTATTTTATTTTAAATCCGTACCCAGTATTTTATTTCTGAACTCTTTGTTGGGTTTTTCTTTTTTTGTATATATTTAGGTTGTACAGTGTGATTTTTTTTTAAGGTATACAACATGATGATTTAATCAATATGTGAAATGATTACCACAGTCAAATTAATTTTTTTTTAAAGATTTTATTTATTTGCGAGGAAGAGAGAGAGCGAGCAAACAAGCAGGGGGAGTGGCAGAGGGAGAGGGAGAAGCAGGCTTCCCGCTGAGCAGGGAGCCTGATGTGGGACTTGATCCCAGGACCCTGGGATCATGACCTGAGCCAAAGGCAGTAGCTTAACCAACTGAGCCACCCAGGTGCTCCACAGTCAAATTAATTAACACATCTATCACCTCTCACACCTTTTTTTGTGGTGAGAATCCTAAAAACTTACTTTCAGCTTATTTCAAATTATATAATACAGTATTATTAACTCTATTTACTATGCTATAAATTCAATCCCCAGAGCTTCTTTATCTTATAACTGAAAGTCTGTGTCCTTTGACTGACATTTCTGCATGTCCCCCATCCCCCCGTCAACCACTGTTTTAGTATGCATTTGACTTTTGTAGATTCCCCATGTAAGTGAGATTGTACAATATTGTTTTTCTGTGTCTGGCCTATTCCACTTAGCATGATGTCCTCTGGGTTCATCTCTGTGGTCATAAATGGCAGGATCCTTCTTTTTAGTGGCTGAATAGTATTCCATTATATGTATATAGTGCAGGTTCTGTATTCGTTAATGGATACATAGGCTGTTTCCATATCTTTGCTTCGTATTGTGAATAATGCTGCAGTGAACATGGGAATGCAGGTATCTCTGAGGTACTGACTTCATTTCTTTTGGATCTATACCCAGAAGTGGGATTACTAGATCATATGATAATTCTCTTTTAATTTTTTGAAGAGTTTCCATGCTGTTTTCCATAGCTGTACCAGTTTGCATTCCTCCCAACAGTATACAAGGGTTTCATTATCTTCATGCCCTAATACTTGTTTTCTCTTACCTTTTTTTAAAAGTTTATTTATTTAAGTAATCTCTACACCCAGCGTGGGGCTCGAACTCATGACCCCAGGATCAAGAGTCACATGCTCCTCTCAATGAGTCATTGAGGCACCCCTATTATCTTTTTGATAATAGCCATTCTGACAGGTGTGAGGTTGATTTCTCATGGTGGTTTTCGTTTGCATTTTCCTGATGATTAGTGGTGTTGAACCAACCTTTTTGTGTATCTACTGGCCATTTGTTGTATGTCTTCTTTGGAAAAATGTCTATTCACGTCTTTTGCCTGTTCTTTAAATCAGGTTATTTGCTTTTTGCTATTGAGTTGTAGGAGTTCCTCATATATTTTGGATATTAACTCTTTGTTAGATACGTGGCTTGCAAATATGTTCTCCCATTCAGTAGGTTGTCTTTTCATTTTGTTGATGGTTTTCTTTGCTGTGCAGGCTGTTTAGTTTAATGTAGTCCCACTTGTTTATTTTTGCTTTTTGTTGCCTGTGCTTTTTGATGCCTATCCAAAAAATCACTAGCTAAGGCCAGTGCTGAGGAGCTTTTCCCCTGTGTTTTCTTCTAGGAGTTTTATGGTTTCGGTTCTTACATTTAAATCTTTAATCCATTTCACATTAATTTTTTGAGTGGTGTAAGACAGTGGTCCAGTTTCATTCTTTTGTATGTGGATATCCAGTTTTCTTAACATTATTGAAGAGACTATCCTTTCCCCATTGTGTATTATTGGTGCCCTTGCCAAAGATTAGTCGGCCATCTTTAATCTGGAGTTACGTTTTTTATTTGTGGGTGATATTTTATGAGCACATAGAATACTTACAGAATACTCATATTGATCTTTCTGGTACCTAGAATGACTTCATGTTCGCCGTTTCTAATTTTAACTCTTTCTTGTTTCCATTCTGTGTTTTAAGCCCTGTAAACTGAAATATTCCGCTTTCTTCCAATGTACATATTGGAACATCAAAATAATACAAACTGTAGTTCTCACATTTTTTCCAGGAATGCTGCTATGATTGAAGGAGGTCAGTAGAGTGGTTTCTTCCAGAGAAAGTTTGAATTTTGAACCCCTTTTGTCTTTGTATGGTTGCTGTAGTACACAAAACACCAATTTCCAAATTAGTTTCTGGATTTTTTGAATGGCTTAAGGCAGTAGTTTCATTGTGGTCCCTGGACCAGCATCAGCTGGGAATTAGAAATACAAATTGTGGGGCTCTAATCCAGACCTAGTGAATCAGAAACTGAGGATGGGGTCCAGCTATTTGTGTTTTAACAAGCCCTCCTGATGATTCTCATGTTTGCTGAAGCTGGAGACCCATTGGTTTAAAGGAAAATAACTTGTCTTAAAATTAGTAACACTGGTCTACATGGATTTTTTTTTTTTTTTTTTTTGGTTATTGTGTTTTGTTTTTAATTGGGGGAAAAAATGAAGATTAGAACTACTGACTGCAAAATGGGGGCTGGTTTGGTAAATTAAAGCTGGTTTAGAAATATCTAATTTACATCCTCTCCTCCCATACTGGTCCAAACCTTTTTCTGGCCTGTCCACTTTTTGTAATCCTGTCTACCGATGCCAGGTAATGTGTTCTCTCTGCCTTCTACTCATTGTACTGCAAAATAATGTTATGTTTATTTAGCCAAATACTAGTGTCCTATTAGATGCAGATTACTGAATATGTTTAGCAATAAGAAAATAGAACTTTGTGTGCAGTGTGATAAAAGATGTGTCAAAGGTGTTTTTTGGTTTTTTTTTGGCACAAAGGAAGGAAAAACATTGTTAAATGCCAACCTCTCTGTATAAACGTTTTGATGGCAATATAAATATTAAGGTGTATATTGTGTTTTCTTCATCTTAGATGTTAAAGACATTCTTGTGCTTAAGAATCAAAGAAGTGGAAGTGAAAAAAGATACAGAGGACATTAATAAACCAAAAAAGTTCATGACTTTCAAGGAAAAGAGAAAAACTCTATCAAGAATGCAGAGAAAGGTTTGGTTGATTTCCTTTTTTGTTTGATTTGAGATTAAAACCATAGTGTAGGCACAGGCAGAAATCATAGTTAAATCATAAATATAAATGTGTCAAAACCTAATATTTAGAAAATTTTATTTTTTCCAGTTATTGCAAAGAAGTGCTTTATTAATGAAACTGACAATTCATTGGCAAAAAGAGCAGTTGATGAAAAAATTTTCTTGTCATGCTGGGTTTTAATTTTTTTGCTCTTCAGATTCATTGCGATACACAGATCCCTTCCTTGACCAGGAAGGCGATATTCATGTAAATTTGGCAACAAAGTGGGTTTTTGTTAATTGAAGCACCTTTCTTTATTGGCTTGCATTTGAAACCTAGGTTGAAATTCCAGCCCCTTGTTTATTTAGTATGAAACTCTGGTAACCTTTTTTTTTTTTTAATTTTGAGAAATGGAGCTAGCCATAGCACCCACCTCGTGGGTCACAGTGCACCTTAATAAGATGATGCAGGTAAAGCATTTAGCAAGTGCGTGACACTGGGTGTGCTTTATAAACATGAATTACTACTACCAGCATCGTTATTATTATTACTTCTCAAAACATTTCTACATAGGGTTATCAAATTGCTTATAAAAACAAAACAAAAAATAGTTTTCAGGGATATCCATCTTTGAATGGCCCTAATAAATTTTGAAAATGGGACAGAAGTACCATCATAGACTTAATAATTGGAAACAAATGAAGGTAAATATTTTAATTACCAGACTATCCTAATATAAACTGGATATCCCTGTTAGAAACAGCATGTACGTATCTGTGGTGGGGAAACAGACCCACTGAGAACATGGCAGCTCCTTAAATGGCGTACAAAGGAAGGAAACTCTCCCTCAGTCAGTCCCCTGCGTCTTAGGCAGCTTAGCAACCATTATTTGCTGCTCATACTGCGTAAGAAAGTGGAGAAACTTATATTTTGTTGAATTTCTCTGTAGTGTCTGATTTTATGCATTGTATGTAAATGTGTTTAGGAAGTATCGTTGATGACTAATTTCCGTGTTACAGATGATTTAACAGTAAGAATTATTTCTGGGCTCAGTGTGTTCTTCCCTTTTTTCTCTTTTGAAAAAACTTCTAGAAAACTACAGAGAATAATACAGAATATTCCATGTATCTACCATTCACAATGAGCAAATATTAATAGACTTCAGTTTCATTCTTGAGAAGAAACCATCAGTGATAGAGTGAGAGTCCCCTTTGTTCCTCTCCCCAGTCTTGTTCTGCCTTCCTCCCAGGAGGCAGCCGCTGTCCTCGGTTTGGTGTGTGTTTGCTGCTTCTTCAGGTCTGTGTACTTGTGCTTGTGTTTGTATTCATAGACAGGTTAGGGTATGTGTTTCAGAATATTGACATATTATGCCTCTGAAGCTTGCTTTTTCACTCAGCACTATATACTCTTACTTTTTCTTTCCTGTCTCTTTCCAGTGGAAGAAAGCAGAAGAGAAACTAGAGCGAGAGCTACTGGAGGCAGAAGCTTCAGAGAGCACGGAGAGAAAACTTAAACTGGTAGGCAGTTTCACGTTCTCTCACGCTTTTAGAATGTTTTGTTAAATGGTTTTAACTAGAGATTATTGTTTCAATTTGGGGTTGTATAATCTTGGTTAATCTGCCGAGTCTTCGATGTGATCATTGCTGGTCTCGTGAAATCACAAGGTGCGTATCTTCATTCTGTTTTGTTGAAGCTCCTAAGATTGGATTGTGGAAAGGGTCGGGAAGGGACAGAAGGTTGAGCTTTGACTGTCATCGCTGTAGTAACTCAGGAGAAAGGGTACGGGGTTATACTCAAGTCATTTTGTCTGTTTCTTCTGCCAGCACACGGAGACTTTGAATATTGTGTTTGTGACCTACTTCAGAATATTGAAGAAGGCCCAGAGGTCACCTCTCCTGCCATCAGTTCTAGAAGGCCTTGCCAAGTAAGAGCTGTATAGATTGAAGCCTTTTCAGTTCTTTCTAAATAAATAAGACCAAAAAACCCATGACTCTTAACCAGGGTCCACTAAAGATGACCCAGTGTCCTTTTTGTTTTTTGTCTGTCACTGGCCTTTCCTTGAAACTGTTCATAATTCTGTCTTTTTAGTTTTCTCATCTCAAGCCTTTTATTTTTTAAATCTCCTTCAGTAACTCCTTTCTTCTGCTGACTAAGTTCTGGGGGTCCCGAAAGTTCATCTCTTCAGTTCTTGGTTCTTTTTGCGCTGTGGTCAGTTATCCACTGTCAGACTTCTGAGTGGCCCGTGCATGCAACTCTTCAGTCTCTTCTAACCCTGCTTGCACGTCCTTTTCTCGAGTCCTGTGCAGTCTTTCCCGGAAAGAGAAATCTCTCTGTATATTCTAGTGAACCTATTGGGGGATGCGAGCTAGAATAATGGTGGTTGTGGTAGTTTTCCAGGTATGTGAGGTAGTATCCTGTAGAACAGTGCAATAGAACTATAATGTGAACTACTCATGTGATTGAAAGTTTTCCGTTAGCCACATTAAAAAAGTAAAAAACTGGTGCAATTAATTTTAACATTTTATCGAACTCAGTTTAAAATATTTTGCCGTACAATCGGTATTAGTTATTGAGATACTTGGTCTTCTTATTTTCATAAAGACCAATGAATATTTCACACAGACAACATACCTCAGTTTGGACCAGTCCCGTTTTAGACGCCTAGTAGCCGCGTGTGCTAGTGCCTGTCATCATTGGACAGCACAGCTTTAGAAACAGGACCTGTGGTTGGAAGAAAGAGAAAAGGCAAGTTCTGTTTAGTACAGGAAATGTCTTTGTAATGCCTGGAGCTGTTTGGCAATGGGATTATAAAGTAATTGGACCTTGTTATTGAAAAGATTCAAAGGGAGGTTGGTCAGAGAAAGGATTACTCCTACATTGGATAGGACCTACTGTTTGTTTTTCAGTGACCAGTTCCTTTATTTAAAAAAGCTTTTAGTCATATCTACTTACTTTAAAAATTCAAATTATTCGGAAGCATATAAAATTTAAAAATTACAATTTTTCCTATATATATACATAAGTCTGTCTGCCTGTCTTCTGTCACACAGATGGAATCCTGCTACGTAGACTGTTCTGTTTTGATAAAATGGTTACTTTGGGTATCTTCCCATGTTGGTGTGATTATATCCACCTTTTTTTTTTTTTTACATTTGAAATATTCCATTTTATGGATTGGTGATACTTTTATTTGGCCAGCCCGCTATGCTGCACTGGAAATACCTTCATGCACTTGTGTGCATATATTGCCTGGTCAGAGGGTCTGCTCGTTTTAAATGTTGATAAATACTGCCCAGTTGCTTCACAAAAAAGTTGTACTAGTACACGGGGAATGTATCACTTTTAAGATTCTTTCTTATTCTGAGCCTTTTATTTTTTGTGTCAAAGGCTCTTGCACTAATACTGAAGAAAGATCTTGACTTTAAGTACGTCAGTGCCTAGGATTTTACACTGTACAGCGTGCTGTCACATTTAGTAGGTCAGATGATTCTTCTGTAACTCTACTGAGTGATCTCCGTTATTTCTAGAAACAGAGACCCAGGACTGACAAGTGACTTACCTAGGATCATATAGGCAGTTAATTTCAGAGCCTGAACTAGATACTAGGTCCAATATTCTTTCCATTTTATTTTTAAAGCTTTAGTAGAGTCCATATTCCTATAAATAACAGTCTCTTTCCTCCTTTCCCTTTTCCCACTTCCCATTTTTCCAGAAGCTGATGTTTTTGGCCCTCTTTTGAGTTAGAGCAGCATGGGGTAGCTGGTAAACTTTCCTTGGAGAGTTGTTTTTAACAACTTGTTTTGTAGGGCAGAAGTATTTCTGAAATACTTTCACTTTGTTTCGTGCCTCGTATATTCCTGCTGAGTGTAGTGTCCAGCTGTGGGTGAATTGTTAGATTCTGTCATTCTGAATTAATGAGAAGTATCAATAATTACCACCATCTGCATCATAACTAACATCGAAATAGGGAATATTAAAAATATGGCTTTAAAGTCAGGTTTAATTTCTAGCTGTTTTATTTCTGTTTTTAGGTCACCTATTGACTAAGCTCTGTTTGATTCTAGGTTTGCTCACCTTATAAATGTGGAGTTTTTTGATGATTTATTAGTAGTACTGCATACTCTCATCGAATCTGGTGTAAGTAACTCTATTTCATGAATTACTTTTTAAGATACGAATGGTGATTATTATCCTTAATGTCCTTTTCTTCCTTTTTTTTTTTTTTCAAGGACCTGAGCTATCGAGAAAGTCTTCACTGCGTCCAGACCGCTTTTCATATTCTTTCTGGGCAAGGTAAAATATTTTCTTAATCAAGTTTTGTTTGCTTTACCTTTGGAGGCTGTAACATACCTAATTGTTTGTTGTAATTTCAAAGGTGATGTTCTGAATATTGACCCCATGAAATTCTATACACATCTGTATAAAACACTGTTCAAGTTACATGCAGGTATGTACATTTAGATAATGTGTCTTTAATAAATACTTACCTTTTAAGAATATCTTGTGTATAGGGGCGCCTGGGTGGCTCAGTTGGTTAAGCGACTGCCTTCGGCTCAGGTCATGGTCCCGGGGTCCTGGGATCGAGTCCCGCATCGGGCTCCCTGCTCGGCGGGAAGCCTGCTTCTCCCTCTCCCATTCCCCCTGCTTGTGTTCCCTCTCTCGCTGTGTCTCTCTCTGTCAAATAAATAAATAAAATCTTTAAAAAAAAAAGAATATCTTGTGTATAGTCAATGAAAAGTGAGAAATCAGAATTGGCGTATTAGAATGTTGGCCTCTGAGGGCCACACATCTGTATTTAACCTTATGTAAGAGTTGGATAAAGAATTTCTGGAATTGACTGGGGCTATGGTAGAACCGTCTGCATCTCCTGAGCAGTATAGCGCTACTTCATTGGTTAGGGAAATGATTTGGGACAGGTAAGACAGTTTGTCTTGGGTTTTTCTGGAATGCAGTGAAGTTGTATAATGAAAAAGTAATGATACTAGGTATTTACCCCAAAGATACAAATGTAGTGATCGAAGGGGCACCTGCACCCGAGTGTTCATAGCAGCAATGTCCACAATAGCCAGTCTGGAAAGAGCTGAGATGTCCATCAACAGATGAATGGATAAAGAAGATATGATACACACACACCCACACACACAATGGAATATTACTCAGCCATCAGAAAGGACGAATACTTACCACTTACATAAACATGGATGGAACTGGAGGGTATTATGCTGAGTGAAATAAGTCAGTCAGAGAAAGACAATTATCATATGGTTTCACTCATATGTGGAATATAAGAAACAGGGCAGAGGACCGTAGGGGAAGAGAGGGAACATGGAATGGAAAGAAATCAGGGAGACAAACCATGAGAAACTCTTAAGTATAGGAAACCAACTGAGGGTTGCTGGAGGGGTGGGGGGATGGGGTAACTGGGTGGTGGGCGTTAAGGAGGGCATGTGATGTGATGAGCACTGGGTGTTGTATACAACTGATGAATTACTGAACACTACATCTGAAAACTAATGATGTAATGTAGGTTGGTTAATTGAATGGAAAAAAAAAAAAAGGAATGAGAACAGCCCTGAAGGGTATATCTGCTGTTTTAGGTGCTACCAATGAAGGTGTCGAGATTCTACTCCAGTGCCTTGACGTCATGCTAACTAAGCGCAGAAAGCAGGTTTCTCAGCAGAGAGCCCTTGCTTTCATCAAGCGTCTTTGTACCCTTGCTCTTCACGTTCTTCCAAATTCAAGCATTGGCATTTTAGCAACTAACAGAATATTAATGCAGGTAAGTAATGATAGAAAGCCAAGTTCTGGTAGTACAACAGTGCTATCTTGTTTGCATCTTTTCCCCCTATTTATGTTATTACTGTGATAAGGCAAAATGGTAAAATCCAATGAGAAAAGAAGTATATAAAATTACAAAACCAAAGCATTCCCACCCCTGTTGACACTCTCCAGAGGTAACCATTTTTACCATTTGTTGGGTTTCCTTCCAGCAGACTTTTTAATTCATATATAAACATGTACAACACACATACACAGACAATACAGCTTTTTTTATGGTATACATTATTCTACATTTTTTTTAACACTAATGGTGATGGACACATTTTTGTGTAGTACAAATATAGCTATAAAGTACATGTGTTTATAGCTCTTTTTAAAAAATGTTTTATTTTTTAAGTAGGCTCTACGCATACCCAGTATGGGGCTCGAACTCATGACTCCAAGATCAAGAGTCACTCTACCCACTGAGCCAGCCGGGTTCCCCGTTTATAGCTTTTATTTAAGCATAAAAATCAAATTAAATTAAAAGTATAGAACCCAGGAACGTTCTTTACCAGTATTAATTTAATTAATTCTTATTTTTATGTGACATTTTTGCAGACTTTCCCAAAAACAGATCTGTTGCTTGACAATGAGTCTCAGGGAAGTGGGGTTTTCCTTCCTGAACTGGATGAACCCGAGTACTGTAATGCTCAGAACACTGCACTTTGGGAATTGCATGCACTACGGGTAAGGATGGCCCTTTCTTTTTTTTTTCTTATTATGTTATGTTAGTCACCATACAGTACATCATTAGTTTTTGATGTAGTGTTCCATGATTCATTGTTTGCGTATAACACCCAGTGAGGATGGCCCTTTCTTTGTGAGCAGTGTTTTTCAGTTTTTCCCCAAGTCGTTACTGTTGCTAGAATCCTCAATATAATTTTGTTCTGGGATGGCTTTTTGGAGAATTCCTGTTTTAATAGTCTACATTTCACTTTGCTCTTACTGTTCTTTAAGATGTTGAGGTACATTTTCTAAGGAGGCAGAAAATAACATTTTTGTGGGGTGAGGTTTAGAAAATTGAACTATTTCCTCAGGACTATTCAGAATGGAAGATTTGTATTGGGTCCTGCCCAAGGAGACTCTGGTAGCCCCTCAGTTTTAAGAGGGTGGCACTGTTGTGATTCTACGGTGTGGACACATTAGAGGGAGACTCGTAGCAAATACATTTCAGGAAACCTGCTGTAAACTAACTTTTTTCACTCTAAAAGAGAAATTCCTTCTTGATTTTTCTTTTCATGCTGTAAAAGCAAGACTAAGCTACGTCACTGGTAACCTGGTCATCAGATTCATGTTATCATGTGAGCAGAGAATATTTTTTCTGTTGGTATGTGGTTATGTGAATTACATATACATATATGATTTTAAAAAATAGTGTTCATTACAGAAAATCTTTGCTGTAGCCAGTGTTTTATAAAGTACTGACCTCTGCAAAATGTGGCTGTCCTGCTTGTCCTTCAGAGACATTACCATCCCGTCGTGCAGAGATTTGCAGCTCATCTGATCGCCGGAGCCCCCTCTGAAGGCTCAGAAGCACTCAAACCAGAGTTGAGCCGGAGGTAATCAGACCACAAACTGCAGTTGGTCTCTGTTCGCTCTGAGAAGTCTGCTCTATTTATAAAGTAATAGGTTTTAAAACAAAGTGCCAGTTGATCTGGATTTGGTCTCACTTCATATTCCTGAATTGTTCTAAGGAAAAAACATGCCGACAGTGATTTTGTTAGTGTTTTGGTAATCGCTTAACGTTTTTTTTTGGGTTATAAAAAGTTTCACACATCCAGGTAAGTAGAAAGAATAGTGAAAACACATACCCCCGACACTCAGCTTCAGCAGTTAATAAGATAATGCCATATTTGCTCTTTGGGAAGATCCACAAGTCCAAGCACAGTGAGATTGGTCCCTGCTGCTGAATGGTCAGTTGTGCTAGGGCCAGCAAGGGAGAAGTGAGAGAAGAAAGTGCTTTGGAACACTGCTACTCAGAGGGGCCGCACTTCCTCTCCGTGGGGCTCCCAGTCCTCTAGGTGCAGTGCGGCCTGGCTGGCTGGTACTCCCAGCCTCCACCATACGCTCCAGGTGGGGAGTAGGATCCTGCCAAGAGAAGTTTCTTTTCTAGCTTCTTACTCAGAAAAATTTCAAAAGTACAGAAAAGTTGAAAAAATAATGGCCCTTTTCCCTACAAAATGAGGCAATTACACAGAAAAGGAAATGACATAAAAGATACCCTTGTAATATACTCACCACTCACAATTAATATTCTGCTGTAGAATTTTCATTTGCAGTCCACTGGTTTCTTTAATTTGGAGATCATAGACAAGTGACTGGTAGGCCAGCAGACTGGTATTCTGGCCTCTTCAGAGTTTAAACAAAAATTGAATTATTTGCTATATTTTAAATATTGGACAAATTCACCTAGAAGTTCCAGCTTCTCTTGAAGTACTGGGAGATTTGGCAAAATAGGTCTATATTTTTGCATGGCAGAAGTCAGCTGCTTCCTCCCTCTAAATGAGGCAGAAACTCCAGTTTTCCATGAACTCTTTTCCTTCTGGGTAGAAGAGAGAGAACTTTTGGCCGTATTAAATGATAAAGTGGCCATTTACTTTTTTCTTCTTCATACTTGCCCATGCGGGACTCGATCCAGGGACTCCAGGATCATGACCTGAGCCGAAGGCAGTTGCTCAACCAACTGAGCCACCCAGGCACCCACTTGTCAGTTTTCTTATTCATGATCTTTTTCTGGCATGTTTTTGTCAAAGATCTTGAATGTCTGCCTCATTTATGCCAGAAGTTTCTTTCTCTGGAGGAAGATGAAGAATGGGTTTATCCCAAAAGCTTGAGAAAGAAGACTCATGATGGTCTTGTCCTGGAGGGTGGAGCTTGGGATGAGACTCTGATTGCAACCCTTGTAGGCCCTTGCTGATCTCCTTCGGGGAGTGTGAACCAACCCCAAGTCACTAAGGATTCATTTACATGCCATGGGTATAGACATTTAGTCTGTCCTTGGCCTCTCCTTGCTTTTAATCCAGGCCAATAACTGAGGGGTTGAGCTATTTGAAATTCATGGAGGTAACTCCATGCTTCACTCGTCTGGCCCCCATGACTTAGTTGCATATTGTTCACATAACTGGCCGAGTTGGGATTTGATTACACTGAGCTGGAGTTCTTCTGCTCAGCTTTGTCTTTGTCCAGGCCTGTGTTTCTAAATGTACACCAGACCTCTCTGAGGTAGATTTAGTTGGATAGCATTGTCATTACATGGGAATTTAGGATTTATTTTACGAGTGTGTTGGTTTGTTGGTTTCAAGAGCAGGATTATGTTATATCTTACTATATGGGGTTTAGAATAATGAGTCCTACTCTTTGGGTACAGTCTAATTTTTTCAGGTTATACAGATCGGGTGATGTCCTTACATTCCTTCTGTGATTATAGATCTGCTGCAGAACTTTTTGAGACCTACAGCATGGCTGCAATGACATTCAATCCTCCTGTTAAATCTTCAAGTTCCAAAAGGAAGGTATGTGATGCTTTTTCATTATTTTTTTTAAAAGATGAAATAAAAACTAAATGTCTCTATTAACTGATTCCAACTTCCTTAATTGTATTATAGGTAGATTTTTTTTCATGTTTAGGAGTTGACGGTAGGCTGGATCCGTAGGGTTGGGACTCTGGAGATGGTCACGAGACTGTTCTGTTCAGTGTAGGTTGTGTCCCAGACCTGACCCAGTGCTCGTCATATCAGGTTTCATGTGTTGGTTCGGGGTCTACTGTTGCCATTTTCAATTTTGCTCACAGCTTGGCTTTTGCTTATGACAGAAGAACTTTTAATGTGAGTCACTTTTAATATTTTTTCAGAGTGAAGTTTTACAAGGGGATTCATTTTTGAATGAAGACTTAAATCAACTAATCAAAAGACATTGCAGTGAAGTAGCTACTCACTTGCCTCTGGATTTCACCAAATATTTGAAAACATCACTACGGTAGTAGAAGAAGGAGTCAGTGGACTTTCTCTTATATTTGTTTAGATGCACATAGAGACCTACTGTTAATTTAGGACATTCTCTTTTTATACAAGGGAAGCTTCCTAAGAAAATTAACAGCGGAGGAAGAATTACCCTTTGCATGGCACAGGGTTCTGCCCCAATTATGAAATTGTCATTAAGAAAGGAGAATTGAAAACCACCTACCCCCATATTTGGAAGTTTCTTAATGACATTGCCTTTTTAAAACTTAATATATATCTTGCGATGCCTGGGTGGCTCAGTTAGTTGAGTGTCCAACTCTGGATTTTGGCTCAGGTCATGATTTCAGGGTCATGAGATTGAGCCCCACGTGCTGGGTGTGGAGCCTGCCTAAGATTCTCTCTCCCACTCTGCCCCAACCCCCTGCGCTCCCCCCCTAAAAAAAACCCCCAAACAAAAAACTTAATATACATCTTAAGTTACAGTTTTAAAAAAATCTTTGGAGTGAACTTAATTGGATTACAGTTGCCCCCTTAAAATGAGGGCATAGAGTGCAGAAAAATCAAGACCATGAGATTGCTTTTTAAAATTCAGCTACTCTTCATTTATTTATTTATTTTTCTAAAAGATTTTATTTATTTGACAGAGACAGAGAGCCAGAACACAAGCAGGGGGAGTGGGAGGGGGAACAGTAGGCTTCCTGCCGAGCAGGGAGCCCGATGCGGGGCTCCATCCCCAGGACCCCGGGATCATGACCTGAGCCGAAGGCAGACGCTTAACGGCTGAGCCACCCAGGTGCCCCTCAGCTACTCTTTATAACCAAAACTCTTTCAAATGAAATAAATATATATTTTTTGCAGTACTACAGATGGAAATGAGAAAAATTCTACATTTGAGTATGTTTTCAGGAAAATTTTTGAGAAAAGAAAAAATAGCTTGAAATTGGAGATTAGGTTCATTGGCTCTGGCTGAATGATACACTTCAAGAAGTAACTTAATTTGATCTTTTTAAAAAAGAACAAGAGTGTTCATAATGGCTACTTGCAAAAAGAGTTTGAATGTGATTCTAGTCTCTTCACAGTTCTTCGCATTTTCTGCCATGTTCTGGAGGGTGATGGGGGAAGAACTGCTCCTGGGTGGAAAAACCAATTTGAAGACTTGCCTCTGTTTTAAGGATAAATGGTGCCTGTTGAAGGGCTTCTCCTCTTTTCCTTCTTCTCCTTCTCCTGCTCCTCTTCTTCTTCCTTCGTCGTCATCGTCTTTGTACAGATACAGTCCTATTCTTATGAATATAATTAAAAAGCAGTATTTTACCTGAGCTATTGCCATATTCTAGGAATGGCCAATGAAATAAGTTTTTGTAACAACCAGGTTATAAATACTCTCTACTGTGAATAATCGAATAAAACAGCTGCCTTTTTTTTTTTTTTGCTTCCTATTCTTATGTGAGAATTTAAAAAAAGTGCACAGAGTTGCAACTAAATAGATCTCTTATGTCTTCAAAACTGTAGAAGCCAATCCTTTTGGTCTAGAGCTTAAAGCTCTTTTTTTCCCCTCATGACATAAGTGAGAATAGAAAGTTCCTTTATTACTCCTGCTTAATGGGGGAGATCAGCTCAACAGTGCATGTTAATCTTTTACCATATTCTTATATGTGATTTTAAAAAGTGTTTTTGTTTTTTTAGGCTTATTTAAGGAGAATGTATGATTTAACATATAAATATTTGCTTTTAATCCACATTTTAGATATAAAACAAGGTCCAGAAATGTTATGAACAGTGTTTTGGATGACGACAGGGTCTTTCCCCATCAGAGCACAAGTGACCATTACATGTCACAAATCATTTATTTTCCAAACATATACAAATACATTTATATTTCACTTTGGCAGCAGAAACTGTAGTTTAGGTGAAAAATCAATTTAAAGTAGAAATTCATCAACTATTTCACACTTGTATTATGCTTTTAACCTTCTAGTTACACATACAGAGAGTCACAGTGGGACCATAAAATTCTACGTCTGGCATTTGAATGCTCTATGAATTTGAGAATGAAATCTGTTTGTGCATAAACTTACATGGCCTGTATTGATGAGTTTCATTTTCAGAACTAAATATCCTAGTCATTAACAATAACATACACACACTCTGAGGCTATAACAAGCTACAGCCTTAATATATTTTTTTTAACTAGACGAGTATCGAGCACCTACTGTGTGCTTAGCATTGTGCTAGGCACTTAAAAGTGAAGTGGGGGTAAGAATGGATGTAAGACAGTTTCAGTCTTCTATGGGCTTGCATACTACGATCATTCACACAACATTTAAACAAATGCAACATTACCCATTTCAGCGTCAGAGTGAATTAGTTCAAAGTTCAGAGACCTGGGAAAGGTCTCATAGACCTTCTTGAGCATAGTCTACTTGGGATCTAAGAGCTGTACACGAATAACTTGGTAATTGTGGAGATTCAGTACTTCAGGAACATTTAGGTCATCCCATGTCAAATGACCATGGGATGCCATCAGCTGAAGATTCCTTAGGAAATTGACACTTAGAGATGGCCAAGAACGTACACATTGTTAACAGCACACTGTATCCTGGGAATACTGACCCAAGAATGGACTTAGTGTAAGAGGCAGTCTTCCTTTCCTAATAACTTTCTGGAGGGTCTAGGTATTCACCTCTTTTCACTTTGCTGCACACGTGAGAGAAGAAACTGCAGGTGGTCGGAGGCAGCCATCTAATAGGGCTGTAGGCTGTAGGCTGCCTCTCACTCTGCCAAGTTGGAGATCAGACACCAGCCAGAAGAATCCTAGTTTTCTCTTGGTGTGGTGGCAGTTAATTCAGTTTTACCAGGCAGGATGCAAGCTCTGTTACTTGTCAGAATTGAGCAAGGCCTGTGGGTGTCCAGGCAGAGGACGACAGGTCTACAGAACTACTGGGTAGGGAAAGAGAAGAGAGGAAGGGGAAGATGTAGTTTGAGAAAGGAGTACGTGTGTGGCAGGAGGGGGCCCTCTTCATTAGTGAGCCTCTAGTGTTTCCCGAGCCCCTAAGATGGGAGCCTTTGTATGAAAGCAAATTTAATTAAAAACAAGGCACCTGTCACTCACTTCTGTTGAGTTGTAACTCCTATTTACCCCCATCTGGAGAATTTATAAGTAACTATTACTTGCTAAGGATAGGATGACATGAAAAGAGGCATTTCCCTCAACAGGGCACTTTCTGTCTAAATAGTATTGTTACTTCCTACAGATTTGCCCTCAAACTTACCCTCAATTCCTTGATGACCTCATGCGACCTTCCATTATTTTGCAAAACAACCAATTCCAGATGAACAGGTGACCAGGAGGAAGTCAGTCTATTTCTTCGGCATCACAGACCAGTTGGATTCTTACCTATTCCTTTTTCACCAGCTATACATATTCTGTAAAGTTGTCATCACCCAACAGTAACAGAACTCATGCTCCTTTGTTTTTAGTGAAGTGTCTTGAAATATTTTTCCTCAAAATCTTGTCATAAACCTAGTTTGCATATTTAGATTCTTTGCCATATCAACTTTACAAATGATAAAAGTTTGCTACCCAGATTTTTAGTAGTCTGGAAAGTTTGAAGTGGTAATGGGTAGAGTCTGGGTGGCCGTTTTCGATTTATTCTAATAGGATAATTTCTTTCATTTGGTGTACTAACATAGCTATATAGTTCAGAGAAGCTACAAATAAAAATTTCATATATTTGGCAAACACCAAGTTGTGCCAGTTAGTTGTAATAGAGTGGGCGTTTTACATTTTGAGCAGTGTCTTTCAGAAGGTCCCAAAGACTCTGATTCAACGGAGGATGTGCTTTCACCTCAAAATGGAATGCACAACTAAGTTGGGTTCAACATAGGCAATACATTTACTTGTAAAACCTAGTCTCACTTTAGTCTCGGGGAGTTTCAGATTCCATCAGCCGAGTCAACGATGTTACAGACTGGGGTGGGTGGGGTGGGGCGGGGCTGGAGCTTAGAGTCAAGGCCAAGTGCTAAACCTAGAGAGACCAGTCTTGCTTCTCATCCTCTTACTCTGCACTGTTTTCATTATGACTCTAGCCAGTTTTAGGCCAGTACCTCAGTTTTCAGTACATGATAAGCCAAACAAGAGGAAAAGATGTCAAATTTATAGACGCATGATAAAGTGTTTCTGGAATATTTTTTTTTAAATGGGGCAGTAGTGTGCATTTCTTATAGACTGATGATTTGAAAAGAAACCTGTAGTACTGGGCAAACCACATCCAACTGGAATAGCTTGAATTCTGTGGACAAGCAAATGGCGGCTGTTCTAGCATTAAGGCTTCGAGTCAGTGAACAATAACGTGAAAGCTGTCTGGTGTGTTTTTAACACTTCTGACTTCAGAATATGCAGAGAACTGGGGACTTGTTTTATTTTTATAATTGGTAAAAAGACTTCTCAAAGAAAAAGTTAGGATTTTTTGTGTGCTTTATAATTTGAAGAAAAAATTTTAATGTTGGTAGAAAAAGTTTGGATTTACTTTAGAGCAACACACATTCCATTTTAAAAGTCATAATTTGCTTCATACCAAGGATAAGAATTCTTTACACTTACTTGATAGTTTTACACAGTAAGTTTTAAAGATAATATACCTTAAATGGCAATTATGACCTGGATCAATAGCTCTTCAGTTAATGAGAATTGAAGCTTTTTTTTGCATGAAATTCTGGCCCATGTCAGGTATTCAGGTCATACATTTTTTTTTTAGGAGATTTGTCTTCAAATAGTGAGACAGAACCTCTAGTGCTTCTAATCCATAAGCGGGATCACAAAAGCTATGTATAATAAATATATAAGTACAGTGTCAGTACAGACCTTGCAAAATAAATAAATTTGAACACCCACTCAGTCTACTTTTGCTTTAAGAAATGGTTAAATTTCTTGTTAAGATGTCACAACTCAGAAGATACTAATTTATACATCATTCTAAATTCAGTTTGTGAAAACCAAAAGTGGAATAATCTGTGAACACATAAGCAATAAACTTAAAAAAAAAACCCAACATCATTCTCTACATAGAAAGAAATGCTAAAGAAGAGTCCACTATGGTGCATAATATAGAAACTACATTGAATTACTTTTTAATGAATCTTATAGGATATATTTACATTTGCAATGCCCCAAAGCTTCCGATCGTCAGCCATGAAGTATATGACTAAACTAGCTTGCTTGTTTTCAGACCTCTGTGGCTCTTGTTCCCAGTTTTCTAAGTCGGGTCAGCAAACTATGGCCCTGGGCCAAATCCAACCTGCCACCAGGTTTTGTATGGCTCTTGAGAATAGTTTTTACATTTTTGAGTGATTGGAAAAAAAAACCCAGAAGAGGATTATTAGTGATGTGAAAATTTTATGAAATTGCAATTTCAGCGTCTGCAAATTTTTATTGGAACACACCCACGCTCGCTCACTTCTGTATGGTCTGTGGCTGCTTTTGTACTGTTAACAGCCGAGATGAGTGGCTGCAGTGGAGACTGTAGGGCCCAGAAAGCCTACGATCCTTACTGTCTGGCCCTTTATGGACAGAGTTTGCTGACCCTTGCTTGTTCTATAAGTCTGTTATTGCAAGCTTAGCAATGTTCCGACTGCTGACATTTATAAAATAAAATGGCCATCTCCTGGGCTTCTTTGCTGCATTCGTCAGGAAGCCCGGTGCCATTTTGTTTGACAGCGTGGACCTCACGTCGTGTGTGAAGAAGGCTTCCGTTCAGAAATCATCAATTTCCAGTTTAAGTCTGATGAAGGTAAGGAAATTTTATTTGTTTCCACCATGTTCACTCTTGACTTTAACTTCTTACCAAAAGATCTTCACCTGTAAAGTGGTATAATACATAGGCTTGTAAGTAGATTTAAAATGAAGGAGCAGCATCTGCAGTGTAGCAATGGTTTAATGTGGTTCAACCAAGAGAAACCCACAACTCTGGTGGCTGCTTTTGGAGGAGAGACTCTTGGCTAGAAACTTGCAGTGTCAGGACGCCTGGGTGGCTCAGTCGGTTAAGCGGCTGCCTTCGGCTCAGGTCATGATCCCAGGGTCCTAGGATCAAGCCCCGCATCGGGCTCCCTGCCCAGCGGGAAGCCTGCTTCTCCCTCTCCCACTCCCCCCGGCTTGTGCTTTCTGTCTCTCTGACAATAAAAAAAATCTTTAAAAAATAAACTTGCAGTGTTGTAACACGATGTTCCTGGGAGGTGGAATGTGAGCCTATTTCTGCCCTGGAACACCACAGCCTTTAGAAGGGTTTTTTAAATAACAATCAGATAAACTTCAACTTTTCCAAAAGGTGGAATTCCTTCAACTCTACATCATTTCAGATAAGAGTAAGGTAAATAATTGTTTATGAGTTCTTAAATGATTAAGGGATAAGTCTTAAAACTTCAGGGGTGAAAGTTTTAGAATTAGAACATGAAAACTTATGTTTTCATAAGCAGTGAAAACACTAAACTTGCCTTCTCGTGAGCACTGGAAGTCTCTTTTCTCACAAGCGCCCCTTTTTGAGGACACCGTTTGTAAAGGAATTTATAACACGAGATTCATGTACCCATAGATGTACCCATGTCTGTTTTTAAAGAAAAACTTCCCCAGGTTTAAGCAAAGCTGAGGTCAACTGAACGATTCTGAATGCTTGCTACAGAAAAATACAGTCCAAAACCTACTTCTGAATCACCCCCTCTCCTAATACTGCTCCTGTAGCAAGCTCCTTTGTAAGTCAGCTTTCTGGTGGCGGCGTACTCCTACGGACTTCCGTGATCCTGCCATCCTAGGAATTGGAGGGCTCCGTTTGTGCGGAGGGTGACACCACTGTCACTTTGGAGGTCAGGATAGAGGGGTATGTAAACCTGACATCTCGGATTCATTTGATACTAAGTTCTTGATCGAGAAAAACAATACTTTAAAGTTTCATTTCTGTCCTTAACGGCGTATGCTCACAGATCCACTACCAAGATGAGTCGTTCTCTCAAAGCTGGAGAGGCTCAACACTGGTGCTTAGTTCTAAAGCTCACTTGGCTTTTGGAGAAGGCACCGACTCTCAGTGACCTGGGGCAAATAAGAAAGTGAGTCTGGAAGTTTTAAAAATTAGGATTCTAGATGTATCTCAACAGAAAACGGGTGTTGAGCCTTCTCTGAGTGTGGCACAGCCACGGCTTCGCCGTTCTGTGCGAATTCACTATTACCCGTTGTGTGATGTGGATTGCTGCCCTGGCTCCACGAGTTCCTTCCGATGAGCCTTTACGTACAGAACCTAAGTAACCTTGCACCTCTCAGGATAGTTGGATACGCCGATATTCTGGAGGGGATTTCCTGTATTTGGTCCCATCTGTTGTTTTGAAAGAGCTTTGTATGTGTGGTACAGGGCACCAGTTATTTTAGGAGTTTCTCAAATGTAGAAACATGGGCTCAGTGTATTGGGCCTTCTTTTGTGCTCTTATAAATCAGATTAGGTCCTGCCAAAAGGTATCAATGAATTCTTTAATGTGAGCTTCTACAGTTTTATATAAGAAATTCCTTGTGATAAAGGCAGACGATGAAGCCCTGCAGTGTGAGCAGCAATGCCTTTGCTAGGCTAGCAGTCTCAGTTTTAGAACTACAATGGTGCAGGTAAAGAGTGGGCTTTAATAATCCCTTGGGTTCATTAGGAAGTAAAAAAAATATATATGTGCTTGTTTTCCTCATGTTTTTTTTTTTTTTTTTTTTTTTTAATTTGGGTTCCATATAATCTTTTAAGATGGAACGAAGATTACTCTGTGGATACCGAGCAGTGGGTAGGCAACCAAAGGCTGAGTTTACTGCAGTTTCCAGGTAGAGGCTGTTACACAGTTTTGAATGCCAGATTTTTATTTTTTAATTGAGGCAGACCAAGGTGAGGTTGTTGAGGCTAAATCAAACCTCAAAATAGCATGAAACTAAAAATCCAAAGGAATGAAAGCTGAATGACCCATAGCAGTCCTTCGAGAATATTTGTGTTAGTGACGGATAAGGCAGTTCTAGGTCTGATAAAATAGAGCTGATGTAGTAGTTTGGGCAAGTTGGTTGTCTTCTTGGGGGCCTTCGTTTGGCTAGCTACAAAACCAGTCGGTCTAAAATTATAAATACTGAAGGTACATGGCTCTTCAGAGCCCTTTTCCTGTTTTTAGGTACGATTCCTATCTGCCTTCGGGACATCGTCCTCTGGGCCTGCTGTGCCTTACACAGTAGGGTAAGTGGGCCCCCATTTCAGAATGGCTCAATGACTCGGTCTATCTGGGTAAAACGTGCCAACCTTGGTTATTGTCGGTACTCTGTGGTGTCACTGGAGGGCAAGCTGCCCACCAGTTTCTCCTCCTTGCTTTGGACACTTTCTGAGGCCAAGACCTGAGAAGGTGATGTGAGTCCTCGGGGCTGTTTAGTTGACTTGGTGAACTTCTTGAATTCACTTGCAAAAGAAATGCCTTTTCTTTTGTCTTCTCGGGATGCCTGTGGGAAAAAAAGAAGCTTCCATGGGTATAAGGTGAAAGCCGGGATCCCCAGTCATCTGACACGCTATCATGGAGCCCTTTCCTCTTCTTCTCTAATAGGTAGAGCTTTGGGAAGAAGTGCTGAGGGAGTCCCCTCTCAGGGCTGCTTACCCACAGTGGGGAGTACATTTCTTTTCATGTAGTGAAAGTGAAGCCAAACCGTTTCCTCCCAACTATATCCCTTGACTCAAACTTTCTCCTAGATTTCATAAGTTCCCAGATTTGATTGCCACGTGGTTATGAGTATCAAGTGCTTTGTGGAGAGAGCAAAAGCACTTTGAACTTTACCTGCACCTGCTCCTTTAGCTTAAGGATGAATTTTCCTGCACCTTTCCACTTGCTTTGGGCTTGAAACACACACTCCTGGTCCAAAAGAACCCGCTGGGAGGACTTCGGGGTGGCAGACTTCTTGGTAGCGTCTTTCACCACCTCTTCCAAAAGCACATAGTCACTCGGGTTGGGGTTGCTCAGAATGCTGTAGGAATATTTGGCCTTGCATAAGGTCTGAAAGAGAAGTTACGGTCCACTGAATACACGGCCTCTCCAACGCTTGCATTCATTCTGAATGGAACTTGAAGGTGGGAAAATGTCACAGACTTTTAGAGAAGGAGTGGCTCTTTCTCAGATTGCATCGTTCCATTCCTCAGTTTATGTTTGCGTAGTTGTCGCTTGTAATGGGGCTTCACAGCAGACCGTGATTTAGGTATTATTACCCCATTTTCAGACAAGGAAACTTAAATGTATAGAGATTAAGCAGACTCCAGAGAATGCACAGCTAATGAGTAACAGAATAAGGATGTCGACTGGGTTTTCTACATGCACCAAAGCTCATAGACATGAAGGTCACACAGACCGGGAGGGGCAGAATCCTGACCCTCGGGAGCCTCTCTATCACAGAGTCTTGGGTGTGGAAGGCATTTTAGTAATTCGCCCGGTCTCCCTTCTCATTTAGTACAAGATCATCTTTCATTTATACATTTATTTGCTCATCAAATGTTTAGTGAGGGCCTTCTGTGTCACAGATACTGTATTATACTTTGGGGAGATAAAGGTGAAAAAAACCAAACAAACATGTCTGGGTTCTCTTGGACTTTCAAACTCTACTAAGGAGGCAAATTTTAACCACGTCATCATGTAATCATAGCAGATAGCACTTAAATAGTGTTTACCAGGTGCTAGGCATTGTACACCTTATGTATATTTACTGAGTTGATCTTCACAACAACTGTGTGTGGAAAGGACTATTATACAATCTCCACGCTGTGGATGGAGTAGCTTACCACAGAGTATATAATACAGTGTGCTGGAGCCAACTGGAACGGGCCAGTGAAATCAGACGTGGTGGGAGTATCCACACAACAGAAATTGGCAAATACTAAAAATAAATTTGGCTCTTTTTTTCCCTTAAGACAGCCAGTCTACCAGCACACCACTGTAACCGAGGCACTAAGAAGGAGAGCTGGGATTTGAACCTGGAGCAATTTGATTTAGTGTCTGTGCTGTTAACCATTATGGCTATACCACTTCTCAACTGGGTATTTAATAAACAAACCATGACGAGGCTTGAAGGAAGGAGATACAGTTCTTTGAAACCATGTACACAAAGAAGCATGACTTAGAGGAGGGAGAGGACCAGAGAAGGCCTCCAGCATGTCCTCTGTAAGATCTTTGAGAAACAGTCACCAGGGACTGGCTTAGGCATTTCTGGGCCAATGAAATTACTACTCTGTGGAGCCCCCTCCTAAATCTGTTATCAACACTTCCACAGAGAGCCAGACTCATGACAGATACTAGGCAAGTGTCTGTTGAAGGAATAAACTAGCATGTCCCAACCTAGAGGCACACTCTCCCTTTTCAGATCCCCATTGTTCTAGAACTTCTCATAAAATGAGCTGACATCTGATTTGTGCCAGTGATTTACACTGAGGAGCAGACCGAGGAGAGCAAGGGCGAGGCTTTCACCTGCTGAATGACATCCTGCGCGGTGCTGACACGGGGTGCTTTGATGACTGTTCGAGGTTGCTCTGGAGAAACGTCATGCACTTGGACAAAGAAACTCTCCTCCTCGGAGTTCAAGATTATCTCCTTGTCATCTTGAACAATGCTTCTCTCTTCTTGGTTCTATGTTAAAAAAGAAGAAGAGTATGAGTAAATGGTAAGATGATGTAGAGCAAGAAAGAAAAACCCAGTGAAAACGTGAGCTGTATCTGGGCAATGTTGGAAACTATTTCTCATCTATTTCATACACTAGGTAATAGTTCATAAACAATTCTACAAGGATATCCATGTCTTCTGAGAGGAAGAAAGTAATGTAGGTGTTTCTGCTGCTGCTGACAGACTGATAAGTTCTGGCTTACAATGAGCCAGTAGATCTGCTCCTACTTGGATTTTGAGTCCAAGTCACTGTAGATAAATTTGTACAAGGACAATATACCATATTGCCAATGACCAAAAGCCAAATAAGAACACAGTAAATTACATTTAAGAGAGAGCCCATCCATTCCCTACACAGGCCTTGGGCAATTAAGAAATACTAGACATCTGAACATGAACCATGCAAACTGACCCTCAGCCAGGCTGGACGGATAGAACCAGCAGTGAAAAGGCTGAAACGATGGCTGGAGGTAGGACACACTGAAATGAATATCGACAAAATTCTCAATAATTACGAGAATTGGTCATCAGGTTAATTGGCTTTTGGTGAACTGGCTTTCAGTAAATTTTACATATGTAACTATATATTAAATATATATTTAGATATATCTATAGATACATGAATCTTATTGAAATTTTCCAAACAGTATAGAAATATATCAAAAAGCCAAACTTTCCCCATTATCACCTCCCCCCCCCATCTCATTCTCCATAAAAAACCCATTGTTGTTAGGTTATGTATGCTTCTAAACATCTGCTATGGATCTATGTATTTTTGTGTATGTGAACACATAGATACAATGAAACCCTGGAATTATGTGAATTTAGATATAATATCGTGGAATGGCTCCTGTTTTTTGGTAGCCCCATTCTCAAATGAAAGGTAGCTTACAGTTCTCTTCTGCAAGGGGGAGGTCTGAAGGGGCAGGGGCAACCCCATCTCAGGAAGTGAGCATTTAGCAGAAAGGTCCTTTGATCTCCAACAGTCTTCTAGCCTAATCTCCTCAGATCAAGGCACTGAAATGGTGCTAACTAACCAGAAAAATCCAGGAATCACTGCCACACTCCTGGAGGTTCCAACCAGCCATAGGACCCAGAATTGTCCCCATTGATATTAAAGTCAGAATGGATACCTGCCACCAGGTGGCGCCAAACTGCAGCCAGGACCAGAAAGGACTGGTTCCTGGAGCTTCTTGCCAACCAGCCCCACAGGCTCACCCCAATCATTTCATTAATCTTGTAATCATGGTCCCTCCAATTTTCAGGACTGATGTTTTTGGACCCCATTTGTTACATTATGGGTGTTAGGCAGGGGAGAGTTACTGTCTATTTTTAGTATATAAACTCCATACAATGTTCTGCCACTTTTTTTGTCCCCACTTAAAAGATTGTGGTGTTCATTTCATGTCACTTCTTAGAGATTTTAGCTGTGTAATATGTCACTGTGTTGATCATAATATATTTAACCAGTTGGAGAGTAGGGTTGGGTGGTAATTCATCTGACATAATTTATAATCTGTGTCTTGAAAACCGGGAAGCAAGCAAGCATGAAAAAAACCAAAAAAGGTTCTAATGGACACATGAAATACCTCAATAACTGTGCAATAAACTGACTTTTAAGAGAGCTTCTTGGAGCCTCACTCAGAGCTTATTTATTTCCAAGGCGCTTTCTGCCCACATTAGAAGGCACAGGTTATGACCAGAACAACGGCTCTCACTTGTAGCTCTTTATAGCTTACTAAGCATTTTTCTACATATTGTCTATATGTTTGGCACGAGTCTCTTGTTAATCTTTTTCAATCAGGTAGAGTAGTTTCTCTTACAGATTTACAAACTAGGGCACAGAGGTTTACAGAAGTTAAATGAGCTGTCCAAGGTCATCTAATTTGTGGCAGAGCCAGGTCTGTCTGATTTCAAATCCAGCAGGTGTCCCGGGAGGGCATACTGACCACAGGAAGATGTGATCCTGACAGCCTGAGAGCCTAGAAGACAAGACAACTATAAAAGGCAGGCAGGCAGAGGAGATCAGAGGTCACGGATGGCAGTTTGGGGACTTTGAATATACGGGCAAACTGCTTATTCATCTCACTAGTTCCACAGAATGAAATACATGGAAATACCTAGAGCCCAAATCTATCAACTATGCTAGTATCTGCTTGCATTCAATAATTGCTGAATTCATTTATTCAGTCAGTAAATAGGTACTGTGTATGACTGTGTACCAGGTCAACCTAAACACTTTAAATGTGATTCGTTATCTTAGCAGACACATGTCAGTCATTTCAAAAATTTCCTCCCCATGCCTGGGTGGCTCAGTCAGTTAAGCATCTGCCTTCAGCTCAGGTCATGATCCGGGAGTCCAGGCACCGATCCCTGCATCGGGCTCCCTGCACAGTGGAGAGTCTGCTCCTCCCCCTGCTCATGCTCTGTCTCACTCACTCACACTCTCTTTCAAATAAATAAATAAATAAATAATCTTAAAAAAAAAAATCTCCCCACAAAGGCATTATACAGGAGAGCTTGCTGTATTCTCTCCATCAAAAAATGCTTATTAGCCTTCCCTTCTAATTTATCACCCTTATTCTTCAAAAGGCTTCTCTTCCACCAGCCCTTATGCAATATTTATTCCTGAGGTCTCTACAGCCTGTTTTCATATACATTTTAAAGATTTTATTTATTTATCTATTTATTTTAGAGAGAGAGAGCCAGCGGGGGAAGGGCAAAGGGAGAGGGACAAGCCGACTTGATGCTCAGCGTGGAGCCCCACTTGGGGCTCCACCCCAGGACCCTGAGATCATGACGTGAGCCGAAATCAAGAGTCGGACGCTGAGCCGACTGAGCCACCCAGGCGCCCCTCATAAACATTTTAAATCGCATATGGGCATTCCTAGCCTCCCCAGCCCTTGTATGCATATGGCGCCGTGGCACTCTGCAGCTTGCCCGTGTTCTCTCCTGCTTGCTGCTGACTGCTGTCCCCACAGTGCTGGGCACCAACACTGACCGGAAAGCCACAGACGTGAGTGCTTTCTGTGTCTCACCCTGTCATGATTTAACCTCTGTGAACCTCCATTTCCTTATGTGTGAAATGGTTTCCATTCTGTCACGAGGTCATTCAAAAGCGGTGAGTGAGAACTTTAAACACAGTAAATGCAGCTGTATGGTTTGAAAATTCACTTGCTGACATCATCACTTAAAGGATACTTTTTTTTTTTTTACATGTAGCTGGAGAATGAAGCAAGACAATGAGAAATAATAAGAAAAAATGTAGAGAGAAACTGAAGATGTCTTCCAAAGTCCAGCTAAGCCCTCTGATATTTTCTCATAAAGCTATAATTATTAGAACTGCTTGTTAGCTGTGTCTGCAATGTGTAAGTCCGACAGGGCGAGGAGCCTAGGGAGACAATTACATTTCCTTGCCTAAATGAAGTGTCCTTTTATGGTCTAAGGCAAGGTCAGAAGGAAAGACAGCAGCTCTGGTTTCCCAGAGCAGATGCTGGGGTTCTGTGGAGGATGTAGGCCACGTTCACAGCTCGGTGCACAGTGAAGAAGTAGCACATGATGCTGAAAACTGGCTCTTTATCATCTCCACTGTGTCCCAACGTCATGGATCTTTGATGGGCGTTTTTCCAACCAAGCTCTATTACGTGCCCCAAAGGAGCAAGATTTTGTGCCCAGAACAGGGCTTGGCTCATAGTAGGTGCTCAGTTGCTATCTGTTTAATCTAATTGTTGAATTGACTCCTTCATTATTGACGTATCACGACGCATGACTGTCTATGGTGGAGCAATGACTTTATACGTCATTTTAAAAAATGGCGGGAAGTTGGTGGGCTCTTACCAGTTTATTCTGGGGGAAAAAAAAATCAATGCTCCATTCACAAACTCCAATAGTAGCTAACCAACATAGAGTTGACACACAGTCGCTGAATTGTTTCCTTCGTGGGAATGGCTATGGGAGTGTTAGTGAACGTAATGTTAATTTTTACTAGTTCTGACTGAGGTTGAGAGATTATTCTTGCTGCGTGTGAAGTTACAGAGTATTTTCAAAGGACTACTGTTGTTTTACCTAGAAGCACAGGATCTTTTATTAGCTAAAACTTTAATAGGCATGAACAGGAAGGCAAGCAGTCTCCAAAGGTAAAATACCGATGGGACTAACATGACAGTACCGTGATGCTTATGACAGTGTTCACGCAGAAATCAAATCCTGGACCCACAGCTGATGGCGTGCATAAGGAATCCTTTTGAGTTCTTGCTCCCCCGCTCTTTTTGTTTTTTTGCAAAGGATGGTTTTTAGACTGGGTTTCTGCAACTTAGAGATAACATTCCGAATATGTGCAGAAAAATAAAATCATTTCTCTACATTTACTTAAGAAGAACAACAGAAATCAAGTTGCAATTATAAGAAATTCTGAATGGAGGGAGGTAGCCAGTGGTGAAGTGGTTCATCACATACTGTGTTGTTATGGTGTCGGACACACTTACTTCCTGCTGGGTTTTTAAGACAATCCGGCCAACATATCCTTCCTCTGGAAACCAGCTGCTTAAAATCTGCATGATCTCTTCTTCTGGACCAATGGCTCTCTGGAATGGTTGTTTCCTGCATTCATTTTTTTCTTTAGATATAAAATATTTTTCTTCCATCAAAAAATAGTCTGTGACAATAGGTTTGGTGTCTTGTTCAGTAGTCAGAATCTAAAGAAAAAGCAAAGGCAAAACTTCAATTCAAAATAAGCCTATTTTTCTGGTGCCTGGGTGGCTCAGTCGGTTAAGCATCTGCCTTTGGCTCAGGTCATGATCCCAGGGTCCTGGGATCAAGTCCTGCATCAGGCTCCCTGCTCCGAGGGAAGCCTACTTCTCCCTCTGCCTCTCTCTCTCTCTCTCCTGTCTCTCATGAATAAATAAAATCTTTAAAAAATCCCCCCAAAACCAAAATAAACTATTTTTTAAAAGATTTTATTTATTTGATAGAGACAGAGCGAGAGAGGGAACACAAGCAGAGGGAGTGGGAGAGGGAGAAGCAGACTCCCCGCTGAGCAGGGAACCCAATGCGGGGCTTGATCCCAGGACCCTGGGATCATGACCTGAGCCCTGAAGGCAGATGCTTAATGACTGAGCCACCCAGGCGCCCCTAAAATAAACTTTTTTTTTACAGAGAACAAATTGGGTGGTTACCAGAGGGGAAGTGGGTGGGGGGATTAATGGTACACTTATTATGGTGAGCACTGAGTAATGTATAGAATTGCTGAATCATTACATTATTGTACACCTGAAATCAATATAACACTGTATGTTAACTATACTTGAATAAATACACACACACACAGACGAAATAAGCCTATTTTTATGGTGTTTACATAGATTCGATGTGTCATTTATAAGTGAGACCTACTCTGCAGCGTTGCATAATTCTTCCTGGAAGACCTAAGAACTCTCTTATGTCCAAGAAGGATTGTTTATGTTCATTCTGGGCAACGACACAATTTATTCATAATCCCCAGACAGCATAACTATTTTTCCCACAGCTGGAATGAGAGCTTCTACTGAATTACCAACTTGAGGCTTCTCAATCTATGCATTTAGCTCTCTCTGATCTTGTCACTCAGGACCAGTGGCAAAGACCCTAGCACAGCTTTTACCATCATCCCTTTTTCTCAGGTTGGAAATGGTTGTCTTCTAATCTCATTTGCTCTAAGTTCCTGGGAATTCTCCTTTCAATTAACTCTTGACACTGTGCCTACAAGCTTGTTTGCTTTGTTGGCGACAGACCCTGTGCAGTCAAACAGAGCGGCTGAGACGAGGCTCTGGAGCCAGACAGACCTGGGTCTGAGCTCTGCCTTTAATACTTAATGGCTGTGAGGGGTTGGGCAAGATATTTAACCCCTTGGAGGCTCAGTTTCCCCGTCCATAAAATGGGAATAGTAAGAGTAACAGCCTTGTTTTATGACGGAGGCACCGGTTATGAAGCATGACCTGGCATGTTATGAGAACTCAGTAAACACTAGCCTTCGCTACGGCTCCTCTGGCTGACGCATTGCTTCACACTCATACAGATTACTGTCAAAAGGCTCAACTCCAAGTGGGGACAGAGAAAGCTGCCACCATCTGGCTTGGATTAGGCAAACACCCTTCTCCTTGCCCCTGCAATGATGCAACTACCAGAGTCAACACTTGGCACTGTTTTGTCTTGCTTGGAGGAAAAGCAGAGTGAGCCGAGGATGGTGGAGGCAGAAGATTCTCAGGAAGACGCTGTTCCCTTCACCCCAGTCCTTGGTCTATAATCAATGCTGGGCTTTGGCTCCTGTGGGGGCAAGACAGCTACTGCAACAGGTAATTCAGGATGTGAAGCTTCTAGGAGTGGGTCAGTGGGTATTGTCACCCCCCTGAGAGGGCTGCCATCACTCCCTCCTCAGTCCAGCTTTATATCCATGGCATTATTCACATGGGGTGACAATAAAGTAATGGGTTTCTTTCTGTGGGTGGTCTATGGAAATACTGCCATACTTAAATTTTCATTATAGAGTCTCCAAATCTCCAGCAATAGTTTGTGATAGTGGACACTGAAGTTCATGGCCTGATTGCTTTAAAAAACAAAAACCCAAAAAACAAATACCACCCCCCACCCCAAGTCTTGGTAGTAGCTTCTGTTTGATAGTCTATGAAATCCGGCACTTAAGCTGTTTCCTCTGATTTTAAGTCAATTATAAAATGTTGGGCAGAATGTTGCCTGTCCATAGAGACTTCCTCTCAAAAACCAGAACTATTTATTACTCTTACTCTGTATGGTTGTTTCATTGGTTTTTAATCTCTAACCTCACCCCATACATTCTATGATCCCTTCAGAGAGAGCCTAAGGGTCACTCCTCTTGGTCACTGCTCCCTTGGTCTATCCCCAAGGAAGAGGAGGGATTCTGAATTGGGTTAGGGATAAAATAGTCTGTGACTATGTTAGGTCACTGTGCCAAGCAGGGGTGGAGCTTCCAGTGTGAAGAGAAAAGACATTACACATGGGTTTGCCTGTCCTTTTGAGGAGCTGCCTCCCTCCAGATGCTGTTTTGTTCCCGGCTTCCTCACTCTGACATGTCCTCCCATGGGGCGGTGGCCTACAGAATGCAACAGAGATCTCTGGTGGATCCCGAGCAGAAGCAGGACCACATGAGGGGACTCAGGCCAGGGCTGCTGCAGGGTTTAGGGCAACAGGACTTCGTCCTTGTGTCAGGCCCTGCTGGCCTCTTTGTACTACAAGAGGGGTGGTACCTCAAGTGTTGAGATCAAGTGCCAGGGGAAGACCGACAAGGGTCAACATGCTCAACATGCAAATAAAGGCCTAAGGCCGGAGGGGCTGAAGATGTCTTCTTGGCCATGTGCTCCATCCTGATGCTCTAAAACTTTTTTTTTTTAAAGATTTTATTTTATTTATTTGAGAGAGAGAGAGAGCACAAGAGGGGGTAGGGTCAGAGGGAGAAGCAGACTCCCCGCTGAGCAGGGAGCCCGATGCGGGACTCAATCCCTGGACTCCAGGATCATGACCTGAGCTGAAGGCAGTTACTTGACCAACTGAGCCACCCAGGTGCACTGATGCTCTAAAACTTTGATCCAATTCCTAGGATGGCAAACAAACTTCATTCAGCTTGTGTGCGAATTCTGATTGATTAGTAAGCTCTGCATTAAAAAGGGAGATGGGGCCTGGGTCTAGGCTTAGAGGGAAAGAGTACACATGCTTGGAGAGCTACTCATTCTGGTTTTTATCCTTCCTGAGCCCTAAGTTTTTATGTGTTTGAAGAATTGTTAAAAATTCTTTTCTACGGGTTAGCTTGTCTAGTGGTACCAAGTTCTCCCAGATCATTCTTAGGGTGGATCTCAGTGTTGAATTACATGAATAACCAAAAGGCAGATCATCATTGTGGACTTTGTGTCTTATGTATGCTTGTGTTTACACATGCATTTACACACACACACCCACATACACACACACTCATATATATAGATGTGGGATTCTCCCAACCATGGGCATGGTGGACTTACTTGTTGGAGAAGCTGCTTTGCCTTGGTGCCTCCATTTATGGAGAAAACAGTAAAGGGCTCTGGACCCGGGACCCCATGCACTGTGACTCTGTGAGTCTGCAAACATTTTCTTTCTTCTGTATTAAACATCTGTCAAGGAAGATCACATGGTGTCTCATTCATTCTCATTCTCAAGTTATTTCTAGGCTATATTCAATAGAGAAGTACTAGTTCTTAGAAGTCTGTAGGGGGACACATAAATGCAAAAGAAGACCATTCTTCTATAACCTGATGCATCTGTTTGTGGTTGAAGAGGCCATGGGCATCTTCCTTAATAGTCTAGTGAGGATATTAGCAGCATACCACCAAAATAATAATTTATTTTAAATAATAGTGATTCTTTCCATCCTAACTAGGAGACTGATATTATCTGAAATGTATATTACTTAATGATGAACTGACCTCCAACAGTGTCTATTGAGTTCCATCTCTCTTTAGGCTCCTGGGTTAGAATTTTGGTTGGTAAGATGATAAATAGAATATTATGGCCTTGGAGAGCTCACTGCCCAGGCACACAAATAATTATAATATGAAAAGCATTTCTGTTTTAGGAAAAGCTGGGGGTGTGTGTGACTCATAACTTTTTGAGCATTTTGTATATTAAAATATATTCATTCAAAATACAAAATTCACTGATGGAGAGCTGAATCAGACATTATGCCTGGCCTTGGAATTATTATTTTATTTTATTGTTATTTCTGTCCCCAGAACGAGGACAAAGCCTCCATAAAAACCTCTAAAAGATGGGGTTCTGAGAGCTTCTGGGTTGGTGAACACATCGGGATGCCAGGAGGCTCTGCACCCCCTCTCCCTAGACCTCATCCCATGTATCTCTTCCATTTGGCTGCTCCTGAGTTGTATCCTTCATAAAAACTGGTAATAGTAAAGCATGTTTCTGAGTTCTGTGAATGATTCTAGAAAATTCCTGAGCCTGAGGAGGAGGCTGTGGAAAACTCTCGAATTTATAGGTGGTCAGTCAGCAGTACCAGCGACAGCCACTTGCCACTGGCACCTGAAGTGAGGACAGTCCTATGGGACTGAGCCCTTAACTTTGGGATCTGACGCTAAGTCCAGGTAGATGGTGTCAGAACTAGATCGAAAAGCAGGACACCCAGCTGGTGTCAGAGCTGAAGTAGCATCAGAAAAGACACCACGTATTTGGTGTCAGAAGTGCTGTGAGGAACAGTGGTTCATTCATGGCGTGTGTGGCATCCCCATTGCTAGTAGGTATCGAGGGCAACCGACCCTGAATCCCGCCCTAAGCCTGCCTCACCTTGTGAAAGCATCTGATTCTTGCCCTTAGGTACCAGGCAGCCCTGCCCCTGCTACCCAGTCCTCTGCACACGTACGGGCAATGCCTCCCTCCACCTTGACCAAGGTGCTGTTCTCGACCCTGGCTACACACTAAAGGGAAAGGGAGGAGAACCTAAGGAAATGAAGTCAGGACAGAGAGAGAAGACACTGACGAGGTGAGGGGGAGAGGAGCAGAGAAGAAAGCTGGGGGATTTACAGGCGGCCATGGCAGTGCCCAACCAGCGCCATTTGTGAGCATACACGGCGCCTTTCCACGGGCTGTTAGCACTATGTTGAAGGATAAGATTGATGCAACCACCATTGTATCAGACGATTAAGCATATAAAGAGGTAATCAATGGGCACCCTTTAAGATTCAGCTTTAAAGGGCAAGATAATGGAATCAACCGGTTAATTAAAGCAGTGCTACTTAAGTAAACAACTCTGCATTACTGGGGTGAGTGCTGGTCCCGTGGTTCTCGAACTTCAGTGGGCATGGAACTTACATGGGGAGCTTGTTAAAACAGAGACTCTGCAATGGTGGCCCTTTCTGTGGTGTTCCTGTCTCATTTCCAAGAGGGCCGATTCTGCATCTCCCCACGCTTGCCTTGCTTAGTCCTTTCCCCACGTCGTTATTTTGGGTTCACCCCCCCGGCAGGCACTATCATGTACTCATGAAGAACATGGGCTTTGTCACTAGAATAACTTGGATTTATCGCTGTGCGACCTCAGGTATACTTAACTTAGCTCTGACCTTCCTCTTCTATGGAGTGGGGATCAATAGCGATTTCACGAAGTTATTGAGAGGATTAACTGAGTCGGGACAGATGTAAAGTGCTTAGAAAGTGTCAAGGGCCAGACATTATTGTGACTATCACTCCCACTGCTACCTAATTAATAACTCTGATGGGCCAGGATCCTGTGCCACAAGAAAGCCTACCCCCAGCGTAGCAATGCTTGCAAACGTGCTCAGTGAAACAGAACTTCATTACCAAAGAGGCTGGCACGGCACTGCTGGAGGAATTTTCTTCCATCCTTCTGCTGTTTATGAATAAACTAGAGATTTCCAAGACTTCATTGTGGAGGTTTCGTAGCTGAAGATGCCGATATCCTGGAATAATGCAGAATTGGGAGAAACCTGTTAGCCACGCACCCCAGAGCTCTGCACAGAAGACACCCCAGGGAGGGCAGTCAACGGTCGGGGGAAAATCAGGCCTTGCGACTGGTGGGGAGTGGCAGCCAGGAGATGCCTTTTCATCGGCAGACTGCTGCCCCTGGGGACAGTTCTGGATCACCCAGTGGCAACCAACTTGTCTAGGTACTGTTTCTAACATAGACTCAAACCGGAAATCCTAAACTCAAACAAAATATACTAGGAAAACTTGACCATCTCTGTATCAAGTCATCTACAGTCACTGTTTTACAAATATTCCCTCTTAGAACAGTTTTAGTGATAATATTCCTACAATAGAGGGTTGGCTAAGTAAGTTATGGTGTGAATGTCTGTATAAAATGGAGTAACAAGCAGCCAGTAAAAGTGGTGATGAAGATGCATGGCTATCAACATGAGAAGTTGCTCCCTACGTACATCAGGAAGTGAAAACCAGTAAGGTGCAAAGGACTAAGATTAGTAGGAAGCCTATTTGTTAAAAATATACATTATGTAATATGTATATGTATGCATATTATGTATAGTATGTAAATACATGGGCAGAAAAACAAAGCCTGCAAAAGAAATACACCAAAAGTGATGGTTTTGGATGGGAAATGGATGGTTAAAAAGAATTGTTTTTGCTTCTCTGTACTTTCTCATATTTCTGTAATAACTCTTATGAACTGAATTGTGTCCTCCCCAAATTCTTATGTTGAAGCTCTAACTCCTAGGATCTGAGAATGTGACTATTATCTGGAGGTAGGGCTTTTAAAGAGGGTTAGGGCCTTTAAGGAAGTTAAAATGGGTCATTAGGGTGAGCCCTAAACCAGTATAATTGGTGTCCTTATAAGAAGAGATTAGCACAAAGACCGAGAGAGACACCTGGAGCCATGCACACAGACGGGGGGACAACCATATGAGGACACAGCAAGAAGGTGGTCGTCTGCAAGCCAGGGAGAGAGGCCTTGGGAGAAACCAATCCCGCCAACATGCTGATCTGCAGAACTGTGAGGAAAGACATGTCTGCTATCTAAGCTCCCAGTCTGTGGTGTTCTGTTATAGCGGCCTGAGCTGACTAAGGCAGTGACCATGGGCTGCCTGCATGGTGGGGAAGAAAAACAGGGAAAGAACAAACTGTAGAAGCCCATCACATGCTTGTGGCAGTTTGTGGTTGTGGGAAGAAGTACTAGAACCTTGGTACTCAGAGCAGACCTGCAGTTCAGCATCCCTGGGAGCTTGTTAGCAATGCAGAATCTCACGCCCCACCCCAGACCTACTGAGTCAGAATCCGCATTTTATTACCAAGAGTCCCAGGAAACTCTGATACACATCAAAGTTTGAGGAGCAGACACAGCTAGGCCAACGGGGGCCGCAAGCAGAAGCTGCAGGAGAGCGCAGCTAGGCTGAACCACCTCAGGCCAACAGCTCCGGCCTTGGCTCAGCATTCTCCATCTGCCCCTGCTCTGCCCCCCACACCCAGTCCAGCTCCTGACCCTGGGCGTGGCTGGGGCCTACTCCCACCACGGCCTGCTGATGCCACAAGCATGCCTCAGCCCGCCTCCTCTCAGCCTTTTTTTTTTTAATTTTTAAATTTTTTTAAAGTAAGCTCTAGACCCAACGTAGGGCTTGAACTCAGGACCCCCAGAACAAGAGTCCCCTGCTCTACCGACTGAGCTACCAGGTGCCCCTGGGGCTCCTCTCCTAACGTCAGTCCGTGCTCTAAACCCGCCAGGGTGCGGTGGGTGCTCCTGGGAAGGTGCGTGCGGGAGCACAAACATGCCTCCCCACACAAGCAGAAGCAGAGGCCGCACTCTTAGGGGATGTTGTCAACACCTCCGATTTTAGGATAATGTAAAAGAAAATTCTCTTTTGAGATGTTCGTCAACAATGTTCAAATCTGTATTATTTCTTTGTGCCTCTTATTTTAACTTCGTGCTATGGAAATTTTAAACCCACACGAGTCGAAGGAAGAGCATCATGAACTCCGGGGAATCCATCACTTAGCTACAATAATGATCAGCATTTTGACAATTTTATTCTACCTCGTTTTAAAGCCTTGAGTGGGATGATTCTCTGAGCGGTTACGGCTGAGCTGTTGTTTTCCACAACTGCAAAACGAAGAAATATGAGGTCTTCAAAGTGAACCCGGAAGAGAAACTGTTCATTCCACATGGGGTTCAGAGTGTTCCGGTGGATGGGCTTTGTGCGGAAGTGGCAGCTGTCTAGGGGCATGCCCAGCACGTCGACTTCGATACACGGGCTCCCCGTGCCACTGCTCGGACACACGTTTTGACCAGAGACAATCTGAGGGGGAGAAAAGGATCTAAATCACCGAAGATGCAAAAGAAACAGAGCAATCTCTACCTCACTGCTTCCCTCCACCAAGAGGGACAGAGAACACTCTGGAATGAACGCGGTAAATGGTTAACAAAGTTGCTAAAAAAAAAAGAGAGAAGTGATTGTAAGCAGGTCATCACACGACTGGAATCATGTGAAAGCCTATTTTGTCAACAGCATTCACCTGATTGTAACCCTTCAACTGTGAAAATGTTCAACTCCTTTCAAAAACCAAGCAATGAAGATGATTAAGTTTCTCAAGAAGGCAAGAGAAGAGGGGACTGTAGGCAATGTAACCGAGCATTGGTTCCTAACATTCTGTTCAAAAGGTTTTCGGTGGATATATTTGATATACCCCAAATCTTTTTCTTTTCTTTTTTTTTTTTTTTTTAAAGATTTTATTTATTTGACAGAGAGAGACGCAGCAAGAGAGGGAACACAAGCAGGGGGAGTGGGAGAGGGAGAGCAGGCTTCCCACCGAGCAGGGAGTCCGATGCGGGGCTCGATCCCAGGACACTGGGATCATGACCTGAGCCGAAGGCAGACGCTTGACGACTGAGCCACCCAGGTGCCCCCCCAAATCTTTTTCTTGAAGAGTGGGTTTTGGCGCAAGTCTCAGGGAATGTTAAAAATCAATCCACAGCCTTCTGTAAGTAGATGGAACTCTACGTGAGTCCAGCTGAAATGGTCAGACGGAAAGGGGCGGCTGCCCTTGTCTTGGGCCCAGAAGAAAGCAGTTTGGGGGGGGACACATTGATGGGATCCCCCCGCCTCTGAGGTGTTGTGAGCCCAGGCTGTCCGGCAGTCTTCCTTTGCAGCCAGACAAACAGGATGTGAACTTGGAGAGAAGAGATAACTTCGTCCCTCTCTGCCTTTTCTATCACCATCCAGTGGTTTTTTTCCCTCTATCAACTAAGTGGGAGTGAAAGAACAGGGAATAAATCTGGGTGATGAGCTACTGGGGCTCAGCTGTTAGAGGCAGCCTGTGAAGTTCTGATCAGTTAATTAGGTAATAAACGGAATAAGTAGAGGCCCGGGAATGATATAGGTTAAGCTGCAAAGAGAAAAGATATTTAATTGATTTGTATATTGAGGCCTGTCTGATCTTTTAAGAACTTGTCAGAGTTTAAGATGATCTGCTCTAACCAGGAGCTCAATGTTTATGGGATCCACTCACAGTTATAATGCTCGGGGGCTGGAGGACAGAATTACCATCATCAATACACAGCTGAAGCAGGGACCTCATAAATCCACTGACTGGGCTCTGGCAGATACAGGGCCTGGTGACAGCGTACCTAAACCATAGCCACTGCTTTCTGAGAGGTAAAGACATGCCTTTGGGAACTAAATCTGCATGAACAAGACTGTGACATGAGACCTTTGTAATACCTTGAATTCAAGACCAGTTCATATTCAGGAAGGCTTACAGATCCTACTATAATCTGAAAACAGAGGCCATGCTTACAGTTAAGGAATAGACGGCAGGCTCCATGTTGTCCAGGTCTCTTTCCAAGGGCGAAAACTTCTGATACATGGGACAGTTCTTGTCCCACAGAACTGGGGGTTTCAGAACATAACCACAGCCACCGTTGGCCTCAAACATGGCAGCATTTAAATGCAAGGGGAGATCTGCAAAATAAAGTCAATATTGCTTGTTACTTGGTGGCTCACGTGTCATCTTACACATTTACTTTTAAGCTCAAAAGAACTTTGGATCCATTTTCCCCAAGCTGAAGCATGAAGAAGAGATGACCATGCATTCACGGCATAGACTGAGTGCCTACTGCACCTGAGACACAGCTGGTGACAAGACGAGGAATCTGCCTTCGCAGAGCTCACGCTCTATCCCACGTTCTGCTACTTAAAAACTCTTGCAAATAAAAATTCACAATATCCATCCGGAAAAATCCTGGAAATACCTCATTTTATACTGAATTTTAGAAAGGGTAATGGCATTTTCGTATCCCCATGCACCAACCATTGCAGACAGTTGTATGAGCAATTGTGGCTTTTTCAAATAGAAGATGAAATCTTAGGAATACAAGAGGGTATGTGCTATGGTGAGTGCTGTGAATTGTGTAAGACTGATGAATCACAGACCTGTACCTCTGAAACAAATAATACATTATGTTAAAAAAAAAAAAAAGAAACATTTGTTTTAAATGAAAAAAAAAAAAGGCTAGGAGAAGAGCCAGAAAAACACACCTTGTCTTTGAAATCTCAATTTCAACCCATAAATCATAATACTTCTACCTCTTTGTTAAATAATTGTAATTCCATATGAAAACAAAATCATCACATGTGATTCACATCATGTCCACAATCCCCTCAATCCTCAATGCCTGGAACTCTCACAACAGCTTCCAGTATTTGGGGGCCAAATTTTATTTGGCACCATTCTCTGATGAATGATTGGACCCCTGCACTATTTTTGGACTCTTCCACACTCAAATGATCATCCAATGGCGCAAGTCTGTATAAAAGTGGCCCAAATGAGCAAATAGTTTACGAGAAACATCTGACAAATGTTCCCTTAGATAGATTCCTCCCATGGGCAGAGTGAACTTTGCTACATGGACCAACATCAAGGAAGAGTGTGGTCAGCACCATGGAGCAAGGAGAAGTTGGCCTTCACTCATCTTGTGTGTCACATTTCTCCATGTACGTGGAGTTGGCTGCGGCCATGTGCCAGAATTTGAGGGGGGGGGAAGATGTCTTAGACACGTGAGAGCTCCAGGGGACTCGGCCTCCTTATCTACAAAATTAGCACACTAGACCCCACCTCTCAGGCCCATCTGGTCCCCATGTGACTGATTCATCGAGGCTACAGAGGGAAGCAAACTAGCCCACGCCGCTGGTAAACATGAAATGGAGAAACGTTCCTAATGAAGTTTTAGCAACTCCCACTCACTGCGCCCTTCCCGGGCACCAGCCCCCAATGCCAAGCAGTGTATGCATCAGTGCCTCCATAACCCATGGGGTAGGTCCTGTTAATATTTTCATTTTTATAGATAAGGACATCAAGGCACAAGAAATGAACAAACTCAAGGCACGTGGCTAATGAGTGGTGGATGTTGGCATTCACACCCAGACAGCCTGACCCAGCTTAACTACTGAACCAGGTAATGTATATTAACTACCGAGTCTGAACTGCTGAAGCTCACAGGGGTATCATAAAGACAAATGAGGTGATGTGTGAAAGTCCCTCCCCCGGAATGTGGCACATAGAAGGTGCTCGATAAACAGTAGCCATTAAGTAGGACTATGATGTCAACACCCATTTGGGTTTGAAGTCTGAATGCTTAGCAATGTGTCATCATTGTAGCTTTCCAAAATCTGAAAGCACTTTTTCTTAACTTTCATTTGGTGATCCACCATGTAAAACAGATCCACGTGGAGCTGCTCAGTTGGAATAAAAGTGGGACCTCGAGTCCAGTCGTCCTACGGTCCTACGGCTGGTCCCAGAACTTCATCTAGGGCTATAGTTTTAAAATCCTGGTTCCAACCAATTGGACAGAGCATGTAGGAATCTGTGTAACACCATCATCCCTCTCAGTTGATGCATGTGATGGCGTATCAAGCATAGCATCACCTTTAAAGTCTTCCGTTCTTTTAAAAACTCCACATTAAGTAGACACCATTCTCATAATACTTATCCCTATATTTGGGGGCTGGGAAAGTCATCATAAAGAGTGTGACAATCATTCAAGAAAGCATAATAAATATTAACAGAAGCTTGTCTTCAGATTAGGGCTGAAGGTCTATATATACTTGTAGGTCCTAAGACATGAGGCAAAAATTGTTCTGCCCCGGATGGAAAGAGCTTTGCAGGACTGTTGCCAGCAACAGCCAGGGTCTGTCTGCATGCCAAGCTCAGGTGAGTTTCCCAACTCAAGAGCTGGTTTTACTTAGGAGACGTGGGATACTCCTGGTTCTAGATAACTGCAGACCTTCCAGGAGCTGATGGAGCCATTAGAGATCCTGGGAAGAGATCAGCCTTAGTCTATGGACACCCCTTTGGGGCATCAGGGTTCCCTGAAATTCAGGAAGTGGTAAGGTAGATGATCCATAGAACATATCTGGAGACTAGAGGGACACTGGGAGGGGGGTCTGGTTATTTGGTTGGGACATTTCATGGAAAATCAAGCACTCCCTAACCTAGAAATTCTTTTCAAAAATTAAAAAATAATTATTCCAATGTTGACTCTTAATTTGGACTTGCATTCACAGAGAAGTACCTAGAAGAGATCTGGACCAAAACTCACGAACTACAGGTTCAGACTGCAGTGGGGCTGATAGAGACAATCTGTTTCAGCTCAGTGCAGCATGCATTTATTGAGCACCTATTGTGTGCAAGGTCTTGCTCTGGCTCTACCCCCAGTTTGGAGAAATGAAGACTATTTTTACAGATGAACACACGGAGACTGCATGTAGCTTGTGCTCTGTCCAGTGTGGGGAGAAGTTTATCATTGCTTGCCATATTGGAATCAAGAGAGGATATATGGCGGTACTCCCTCCTGGGAGTTGGAAGGTTTTGCAGAGAAACTTGAGGATGAACTGCACAACACTGCCATCTGCCTCCTCTGAGTGGGGAAGCTCCAACATGCTCTCTGGCTTGACTTGGGACAGAGGAGAAGCCTTCCCGGGTGAGTGGAGGCCACGCGTCAGCCTCAGCGCGTGTTTCAGACTGCAGCGTGGCTCAAGGAGGGGCCGTTCCTGTGTCCCCTTCAGCTGGGGCTCCCCCTGCCATTGGTGGAGCCGGTATGTCTGCAGCAGACTGGGCACTTCAGGAGAAAGGACACATCCAAAACCAAACGCATTTCCATTTCCTTGAGAAAAAGATTTTTTCTAGTTATTTCAGTTTACTTAAAATATTTCAGTATCATAATAACCAAGGGGACCAGTGGACACAGGGCTAAGTACGGGGCCAGAGATGTGAACCCACAAGCCACTTGGGACAGATTGAAAAGAAATTTTTACAACTTTGAAAATATTTCATTACTATTTCCACTTGTGAGTCCAAATCATACTGTTTTCATAACTTATCAAAAAACACTGACGATAGTTAATGTTTGTGGAATGCTTTCTATGTGCCAAGCACTATGTTAAGTATGGTACTTCACTTGCGTTGACTTATTTAATATCAATTGAAAGAAACAAATATTAAAGGGCAAAAAATAGGACTGATATCTGTGACCATACGTCTGTGAGGTCAGCCACGAATGGACCGTGTTGGTGCCAGTGCCAGGCTGCCAGGTGGTCCCAGGACCAATACTGTGGTTTGACCTTGGCTGGAGACAGGGCTGTGCTGATGGGTCAGCATGGTTAGCGAGGATCTGATTCAGTTCACGTGAGAGGCATGGGGAGGCCGCTCCACTGTTCAAAGGAAAGACTCTGGTTTTTGAATGAGCTTCTAGGAAACACTTCTCTTTTATTCTTTCTTCATGTTCTGTAACTCCCTCCTCCCCCCCCAACTCCCATAATCAAGTGGAAACAAAACACTTTATCCTCTAAACTCACAGGGTCCTTGAAACTATTATTATAAGTCGTTCTATAACGTGCAGCAAATTAACCACTCTGTGCCTTGGTTTGCTCATCTGAGAAATGGGGATCATAAAGGTATCTACCTTGTAGATTAAATGAGATAATAGGGAGAGGGGTCAAGAATTCAGCACAGTGCCTGTTGCCCGGTGAGCCTGCCATAAACCATAGCTCTTACCTGGAGTTTTAGGTCTCCTCAGTTCCCCTGTTAGGAGAGTCTCATCCACAGTGGAGAAACACACGCACTACTCTCTCTGTTCATGTAGGTCACGTACTTGTTTTTTTTGTGTGTTAGCCCCTTCCAGAGCAACAACCATTCTCTAGCTCAATCTCAAAGGGAAGACAAGAAGCTAAAATGTTTTTAGTGTGCCAAGTGTTCGGAGCAACACTACTTTTTGACGGCAAGAACAAGAGCTTAGCAAGAGAACTTACTAAGGGGTATTAGGAAATCTCTACCCCAAAGATCTTTAAAAACAAACTGGACACAGCCCTATCAAGTGCAGTTGTATGTTTAAAAAATGCTTTAAAAAGGGGACAGGGAACAGGAGACAATTAGGGGCCCTTCATGGTTCTTATCTATTGCCTTAACCGAAACATCCAGGGCACAATTCCATATCAAATTCAGTCCTCTGTACTTTACCCGTCACATATGGTGTGCCCCATGTGGAATCTGGCCCCCTTCAACAACCTCGTTTGTTGCACTACATTTGCTGAAATATAAGACGCAGAGGGGAGCAGCGGGGAGGCACCCTTCTGGGTGAAGCAGGCCCATTACCATCTGTCTGGTAGTTGAGCGCCACGAACTGTATCCCATGGAGCCAGAACATGAGGGGGTTGGGGTTGGAGGAGTCGATGCGGGTGGCAGCCGGGTAAGTCCTCAGCAGCTGACAGGCGGTGTGCTGGATCAGTTTCTGAGAATACCTGCGACACAGACGTTTGGCGGCATTTTCATTCAGCGATGAGATATGGTAACATTTGGGAGTCCTAATGATAGCGCTGAGGGATGTGGTTGGGTTGAGGGGGGAAGAAGATTCCTCCCAGGCCTGTCGCATTCCTTCACAGGAACCTAAACCCCCCAAAAGATTAGCCTCAGATTAGTGCAGAAAACTTTAAATATTTTAGAAAGATAAACCTGAACAACATCCCAGTAGGCAATCATAACATGTAACACATCAGAATATATCTTGCCTGTTCCTTGTGAGTTAGTCCACTACCTTGAAACAAAATGATGGCTAGTGTGTTTTAAGATGAGTGTAACAACACTAATTTAAATCAAAAGCCCGAAAGTCCTCTGCCTCCACATCTCATCTATTCTATGAATAAATTTACACAAATACACAACCACACATGCCCAAGGGTGTTCACTCTAGCATTGTTTTTTTCTCTTTAAAATAACAAAACAAAACAAAACCCCAAAAGCAAAAACTCCAAAACCACCACCACCACCACCCAGGAAGCAACCTAAATGTTCTACCAGCGAGGAAGCAGTTAAATAAATAAGTCTACCCACACAATGGAATGCCACAGGGGCATTAATGAGAATAAGGTAGATATGTATAGAAAGCTAGGAAGAAAGTTATAGCAAGTATAAATTTATACAAGTCTCCCTGATTTTTTTTTTTAACTTTTAAAAAGAATTTATTTATTTATTTATTTATTTGAGAGAGAGAGAGAGAGCATGAGAGGGGCAGGGGCAGAGGGAGAGGGAGAAGCAAACTCGCAAACTCCCTGCTGAGCATGGAGCCCTAAGCAGGACTTGATCCCAGGACCCTGAGATCATGACCTGAGCTGAAGTCAGATGCTTAACCACAAGTCTCCCTGATTTTAAACTATACTAAAAAGTTATAGTAATCAAAACAATATGGTACTGGCATAAAAACAGACACATAGATCAATGAAACAGAATAGAGAGCCCAGAAATAAACCCACATATATATGGTCAATTAATTTGTGACAGTGGAGCCAAGGATACACAACAGGGAAAGGATCATCTCATCAATAAAGGGTGTTGGGAAAGCGGGATATCCACATGCAAAAGAATGAAACTAGACCATTATCTTACACCATACACAAAAAATTAACTTGAAATTGTTTAAAGACTTGCATGTAAGACCTGAAACCACACAACTCTTAGAAGAAAACAAAGGCAATAAGCTTCCCGACATTAGTCTTGGTGTTGAATTTTTGGATCTGACTCCAAAATTAAAGGTAACAAAAGGAGAAATAAACAAGTGGGACTACAGCAGACTGGAATGCTTCTGCATAATAAAGGAAATCATCAATAAAAAGAAAAGGCAATCTACTGAATGGGAGAAAATATTTGCAAATCATATATCCAATAAGGGGTTAATATCCAAAGTGTATAAAGAACTCAAATAGCTCAGGAACAAAAAAACTATTTGATTAAAAAATGAGCAGAGGATTTAAGCAGACATTTTCCCAAAGAAGACATACAGATGGCCAACAGGCACACGAGAAGAAGAACATCAATAATCACCAGGGAAATGCAAACCAAAACCACAACAAGATATCACCTGTTAGAATGGCTATTATCAAAAAGACAAGAAATAACAAGTGTGGGAGAGGATGTGGAGAAAAGGGAAATTTCAAACACTGTTGGTGGGAATACAAACTGGTGCAGCCACTGCGGAAAACAGTATGGAATTTCCTCAAAAAATTAAAGATAGAACTACTATATGATCCAGCTATACCACTTCTGGATATTTATCTAAAGAAAATAAAAACACCAATTCTAAAAAGATACATGCATCCCAATGTTCACTGCAACATTATTCACAACAGCCAAGATATGGAAACAACCTAAGTATCCAGTGAAGGATGAATGGATAAGGAAGACATGGTATATATACACACAGTGGAATACTACTTAGCCATAAAAATGCAGGAGATCCTGCCATTTGTAACAACACGGATGGATTGTGAGGGTGTAATGTTAAGTGAAATAAGTCAGAAAAAGACAAATACCATATCATTTCACTCATATATGAAATATAAAAAACAAAACAAACACATAAAACCAAACAAATCTCCTGGATACAGAGAACCGATCGGTGGTTATCAAAGGGGGAGGGAGGTGGGATAGGTGAAATGGGTGAAGGAGGTCAGGTATATGGTGATGGATGAGAACTAACTAGATTTATTGTAGTGCATACAAAGATCGAATTACTATGTTGTACACCTGAAACTAATATAATGTTATATACAAATTTAACCTCAAGAAAAAAAAGTTACCCAAGTATGTTGTTATATTCTGTTTGGATTATCTTAAAAAGAATCTTATTTTTCTTGAACAAAACACAATAAACCTAACAGTGGTTACCTCTGGGGAACAGAACTGGGACATAGAGAGTGGAAAGGAATTTTAATAATACTCTGAAATGTCTGAGTTTTTAACTATGAGAATTTATTACTTTTATGATAAAAAGTAATCAGAAATAAAACGGATACATCTTCTGGAGTTATAAGGATGAAGAGTTCCAAGAACACCAGAATGTTCCAAGGTGTCTGCAATTTTTACTTTTGAGGCAAACACTGTCAGGACGTCTTCAGTGAAAACTTCTTAGGAAGTTGAAAGTGTAGATTTGTAATTTTAAGGATATTGGTACCACACGTAGATAACATAAATATTCATGAACATGAAAAAAGAAATTAAAAGTTCAAGGGAAGTGCTTAGACGGTCAAGTATTGGAATCATCCAGCATGCAGAACTGGGCCAAAATATTGGAAGAAGGTGACTTTACTTTTTCCAGATGCTTTGTTAAACGATGCTGTCTCCCCAGGGCTCATTCTGCCCGGATTGTTGCCAAAAATGGACTTCCTGCTTTTCCTTTCTTTTCCTCTGCTAGAGCCAGATGCATTTAGAGTTGACAGGCCTGTTCCCATAAAATGAAAATAAATAAGCCAAAAACTACAAGCAAGGGAACTCAACATTTTCCATCCCTGTTACTGTTTATTTTGAAGTCCTACTACTCCCTTGCAGCCCCGGGCCAGAAGACCTACTAGCATTTTTAGCGCAGTTAATAATAGCATTGCAGGCAATGATAGCAAAGCTTCTCTCTCTCTGGAGGCAAATGTGACAAGAACCGCAAGATGATCGCAAAATCACACACACACCCACTTGACTGTGCCCCAGAAAGATTTTGAAAAACTGCAGGAAAAGAAAGCGCCCCAGTCAATATTTAATTATCAGAACCTAATTACTCAACTCGGAGCGATAAAATAATGGGTCAAACCCTGAGCTTCAGCGTCACACTGTCTGGGTTCAGTTCCTGCAAGTAGGAGGTGGGCTTAACATCTACCTTTTCTGTTCCTCAGTGTCCTTATCCACGAAATGGGTGTGAGGATAGGAACTCGCTCACAGGGTTAGTCTGAGGGCTTGGTGGGAAAGACGTGATGACGATCCTGATGGTTCATGGCTTCTCTTGCGAGTTTACTCCTAGTCCGACCACTGCCTGGCCCTTCCGCCTGGCACAGTGCCTGGTGTGCAGTGGTAACTTCACAGACTTTTGCTGAATGAGGAAATGAATGCAGACCTGGCTCCAGTGCAGGGAGAGTCATTTAAAAGCACTGATGAAGCCAGAGTTGCCCTTCCACTGTGTACAACGGTACCACTAGAAAGTCACTCCTTCAGCCGAAGCAGCATGCAGGAGGTCCTCTTTTTTTTTTTTTTAAAGATTTTATTTATTTATTTGACAGAGGGAGACACAGCGAGAGAGGGAACACAAGCAGGGGGAGTGGGAGAGGGAGAAGCAGGCCTCCCGCAGAGCAGGGAGCCCGACGCGGGGCTCGATCCCAGGACCCTGGGATCATGACCTGAGCCGAAGGCAGACGCTTAACGACTGAGCCACCCAGGCGCCCCAGGAGGTCCTCTTTGAGATAAAAATACACCTTTCAAGAACATCAGCAGAGAAGACAGGATAAGGCGGTGCTTAGTAAGAGCACAGACCCTGGGGTTTACACACTATTCCTAGTGGTGGGACCTCACATAAATAATTTAACCTCTCTGCATCACTCCCTCATCCTATAAAAGGGTCGTGCTTAGGGTTGAATGAGATCATGTATATATACATGCTCAGTAGAGTGTCTTGCTCAGAGAAAGTGCTCAGTTCATAGCAGCTGTGGGGCTTCTAAATTTTTTTTTTTCCTTTTAAGTATCTGTAACCACAAAGACGCACACACGGACTAGGAGGTTCTCATGCTTTATCTTAAAATTTTGTGTGAATTTTGCTCTGTGCATAATGATGTAATAGTAGGTTTTCTCCCAAGGGCCTAGAGTGAGGGGCCTGTTCACTCTGGGGTTTTTGCACACATCCTGGCATGCGTCAAAGGGTATGTGGGCCCTTTTGTGAAGAGCCTGGTCATTCCCTTGGGGTGAGGACGCAAGAAAACAAGGGCTGGGTGATCAAGAAAAGGGAAAGAATCCAGGGAGGCCCACAGAAGTAACTGAGAGAGCAACAAAGGGCCTTCTTCTGCCCTGTTGGCCCATTTACCAATGACAATAACAACAACCACTCCCAGAGAGCCCCAATTCTTTTCTGGATAGCTTGCTAATCACATTATATACTTTATTGCTAATTTTTACAACTACCCTGCAAGTTAGGACATAATATGCCTTTTTTTTTTTTTTACAGATAAGGAATTTGGAAGTGCAGAGAAGTTATGTAACTGTCCCAGTCAAGGCCACTGAGGAGTTGAGCTCTGCCGCTGAAGCAGGTTCATGATCTTGGGGAAGTTAATTTACTTCTGGGGAAGGTCATACTACATGATCTTCGTGGTGCCTCACTGCTCTGAAGATTTTTTTGCATGTGGCTCCTTGGAAGGGACTCGGAATGGTGAAGGTGCGATGCGTTGAAATTGATAAGGTAGCAAAATTAAAGTTGATAGTGTAGCAAAATAAACATTTTATGGTGTTTTCCCCATGAGCATTGAGACAAAGCATAATAACAACAAATATTTAGAAGCTATTAGGACAATGATTCTGGCAGCATGGTTTTGTTAATTTTGAGAGGAAATAAATTTGGGGAGAGAAAAATGTAAGAAACTTCAGTCACTTAAAAAAACCAACAACAACCCCAAATTAAATGTAGTATACTTATAAAGAACATATGCTATATAAACACTTTTAAAAAACAGCATTCTTGGAATTTTAAACATAAGCCAAATAACCCTTAGCCTGTGCCTCAAGTCAGAAGCTGGACCCAGTGACCTTTTGGCTCTCCCACAATTCTCTCTTGGTACAGAAACTTTCTTTCACAGTGACTTCAAATATCTTTGGGAATTTGTGCTCTTTAATCCGTGCTTGAGAAGAAAAGACAAAGCCTGTGGAATGGTTTGGGTGTGGTGTCTGCTGAATTTATAAAGAACAAGAGATGCAGTGATACTAGAATGTGAGCATGTGAGTGATTACTGATCTGTGAATGCAGTGGTCCTCACACTTGTTCCAGTCATAAAGGACATGCAGGCCACGAGGCTCCTTGACAGGAAGAGGACTTTATCCCATCATGAGAACGATTTCCCCAGCGGCAAGTATAATCATATCATACTTAACGTGACAAAGTCACGATCTGTGAAGCGAAACCTAAATAGCTAAGTTCTTAAATTTCTTTGAAAACTTTGATGGCTACTTATTAATTCACATCTTCCTCAACAGCATTTGCTACCAGATAAGCAGCAGTAGCTGCCAAAAGTTTAAAAACAGTTTAGGGGCGAAAGCTTGAAACTGAAGAAGTTCTATCTGTGATTTTTTTCCATGTGTGTGAAAAGATCACTATTACCTAATTTTTTAATAGCCTAATACCCTTGTCCTGTTTGCAGGGCAGAGTGTGAGAAGTGGGGCTTAAGAGAGGCCTCTGGAGGCCAGGATCTGCATTCACGTGCAGGGCTGAAATGTCAACTCCCTTCTCTGGGCCAAGTTTGTATACCCCGTTTCCCAACATTCAGATGAATCTCCTGATTCCAGCTGCTTTCCCATCCTCAGAAATTTTGCACAAGGGGATCCTTTTTCAGAGTCTAAGGAGATGAATTTTTCTGACTTCCATATATTTATGGACTCTCCTGTTTGCCCTGCAGCCCCTGCTGCCCCATTTATGGGACACGCAATTGGGTGAGCACACTGAGATCACACCCTAACAAGAGGGACACGGTCGTGCAAGGGTTAAGAGCAGGGCTTTGGAGATAGACAGGCTTCAGAATCACAGTTTACCTTGTATTAACTGAAATGCACATTTTTGGAGGGAGGAATGGTTTATCATCATGAACTTCTAGAAATAGCAAGCTGGGGAAACCTACTCTCCCACTGAAATCCCATCCTTGGCCCTGTGGTTCAGGTGGAGCCTCACTACCCAGCTCAGAGATGGGGAATGTGCCATTGGCCCTCGACTGTCAGAGCTCTGCATTCCCTGGGTCACAGGCACTGGTTCAGGGATGGGCAAAGGACTCAATGGAAAACAATGAAACTGCTGCTGAAATTTCTGGAAGAGGCTCTAAGATGGAAGCTGATCTGGAAACATGTGGTGCTAGCCTGCTGCAGCCGCCTTGCTACCACAAAGGAAACAGGCCCAACCCAGAGGAGGCAGAATGAGAAATGGGGAAGAGAAGCCCTGGATCAAGCTGTACCTGAAACTTGTGTATCCCTTCATGTTTCAGTACAGGAGCCAATAAATTTCCTTTTTGCTTAAGTCAATTTCTACCATTTTCAAACAAAAGACTCTTAGATGATACATCAGGAAAACTTGGACCAGTGTGTCTCCTTCAGATTTCATTTTCTTTAAAAATGGGGATAAACCCACCTACCTCACAGAATTATTAGGATGTCAGTAACATGGTGTATGTAAGATACTTAGCACAAATCCTGGTACTGAAGGGCTTACTAAATTTTAGCTATTAGATGTTATAAATATTATTATTATCATTATTATTAACTATTATGAAAAGACATGACATCTGGAAAATAAACATTTTATGGCATTTTTCCTCATGACCATCAAAGCTAGTAATAATAATAATAATAATAATAATAAATATTTAGAAGGTAGTGTAACAATGACTTTGGTAACACAATTTAGTTATTTTGAAAACATTCGCAATGTCCAATTAAATCAACAGCACATTTTTACCTTTTGCTATCTTTAAATGTTACAGATGGTATTGCCCACCCTTACCTGGAAATTTTACTGCTTGGCAATAGATGACAAGGTCAGAAAGCTCTGGTGCAATCTGTCTGCTTTCCTTTTTATTCTGAGGAAGATAAAATTCTTCTCCCAGTTCCATGTCATAAACCTATCAAGAGAAAAATGATCCCGGTTTACACAGGAAGCGTACGCCCACCCACCTCTGAATCCCCAAAGATCTTTATCTGTTCTTTCTCATGTCACAGTGTGTTTCGCATTGCTCTGTATCCATCCATATACCTGTCCCAACACCTTTCCCAGAGTCAGGATTTTCTGAGAGCCAGCGATGAGCCTAACTCATCCTCATCTTGCCTTGGGGCACAGTCCAGTGTCTTAAATGTGGAACAGTGAATGCATACTTGTTGAATGAGAGATGACTGAGTATTCATCCTCTATGGCTCCAGTTTTTGACATACTTTATTACCTGGCTCTCCAACAATGTCACTCACTACAACCTTGTCTGCAGATCTGCTCAGAGTCTACTCAGTGTGAGGCACTTGAAGGTAGGGTCTGGGTATCTCATTTAGATTTCTATTCTCCGTGTCATTCCTCTGTGAACACTTAACAGTCTGAGCCCTGTTTATCGGCTTGGTCATTCCAAACACTTTAAACATTCTAGAAATTCCTTGAATGTACCAGGCTGTCCTCTTGGCCTAAATGCCCTGTTTTTGTCTGCTTGGTCATATCTTCGTTTCCAACATCGTCCTCCCTGATGCTCCGATAACATTGTGTAGTCACTGGTCTTTGTACTCAGCTACAAGCATTTGTATTTGTCTCCATCACTAAACCACCTTCCGTGCCACCTCAGTGCCTGCCACACTCTATGCCTTCTGCAGCTATTGGTTGGATGAACCAGTGACTAACCTTCTACAAATGGCAGGTGGGTGTCCCAGAGCATCACCATGTGGGCTTTGGCATCTAAGAGAAAGCGAGGGGGAAATGTGAAGGAAAGGGACAGGGAGGGAGTGAAATTCTACCCGCAATTGACAAGAGTACCATGGCCCAAGTGTAACTTAATAGAAACCATTCACCCACCTTTCCTTTGTTGCAAGCAGAGTTATCGGCTTTCTTTATCCTCTTGGGAATTTCTTCATTATACTCGAACTGAAGCTTGTCATTACATGATTTATTTTCAGGTCTGTCTTCTAGAATGTTGTCTGAAAACAAGTGGGCAGGCTTCAGCAAACGAGAACCCGATGTTTCACTTAAGAGCTATGTCTATATCATTGCAAGGATATCCAGACACTCATGCTTATCTGTTAAGATTGAGGCTCCGGCTACATCTTACCAAAATGATGGCTTGGAGTATAATTTTTAAAATTTGTTAAATTTGGTCAATGATGTGTTTATTTTGGATTGAATGGACTCATTTACCAGTAGTTTTGGTACCCTACAGATGTAGTCTAAATGAGAAGGCTCATGTCCATACAGATCATTAGGACCCTGCAAACCTTACTTTAGACACACATGTGTCAGAAGCCTCGGCACACAAGTCTGGGGAGGACTTAGTGGTGGAAGCACTTCTAGGTGGTGCATACAGGAGTTAATCACTCTCACTTTAAAATGAAGCTATTAGCTTCTTTTACCTCTAGGAATGTCAAAACCCGGGGAAAAAAGATACTGTTGTTTGCAATGCAGTTTTCACGATTCTACTTAATTGGAAAGTAAAGTTTTCATAACTGTTTATGAATTTATTAAGCGAAAACCTTGAGGATAGAAATTAACATTAACAATAGCTAAAGCATGACAGATAATCTTACACTTTGCTCTTGATTTGGTATTTCTATTCAAAATGACTTTAAAGGTGTTAGAGGTACAGCACAGTTATGCTCTTTTAAAATGAAAAATAAGAAAGCTCTCATTTCTCACTCAAGGTTCATGCTCTCATCAGACCATAAATGCTTAGACCAAAATATCCTTATACCAAATAAGGGCCACGCAGGCTGCCAAGAAGTAAATGAGATCAATCATTTTATTACATTTTTACTCATGTAATAAGTATCATGACTTCATCATGCTAATAAGGCCTAAGAAATTGGACACAGAATGCCGACATTCATGCAGTTAAAATGCCCAGTTCAAATGGCTTTACCTTCCTGACTGTTAGGAGCAGGAGAAGCAGTAAGGACATCTGCTATAGAAAAACAGAATCAGAAAGGGGATAAAAGTAAGGAAAATTAAGACAAAAAGCCAGATAAATTAAACTAAGGTATGAAGCAAAGCATAAATAACAATAGCTTAGATTGTAAGATAAATGAAACAAGAAATCCTCTATTGATTTAATATTTTGACTGTTAGGGATGCAAGGGCTAGCAATAAAAGAAATGCAAACATTGTTAATGTTAATCATGCTGCCACATTCACATTACATATTTTCAGTTACGGTCATAACATTCCCAGTAATGCATTATGTCACATGGACAGACATGGATTAATTTTTTTTAAAGATTTTATTTATTTATTTGAGAGAGAGAATGAGAGAGAGAGAGAGCGAGCACAAGAGGGGGGAGTGGGAAAGGGAGAAGCAGACTCCCCGCTGAGCAGGGAGCCCGATGCAGGACTCGATCCCGGAACTCCAGGATCATGACCTGAGCGGAAGGCAGTCGCTTAACCATCTGAGCCACCCAGGCGCCCAGACATGGATTAATTTGTTAGAATCACACAGTCACTGTCATAGAACGTCTGTATTAAGTCACGAGTTCAAATCTGTACTCTACTGCTTGTTCAAAGCTAGTCAAGATAAACAGCAAGTTTGGAAGAAAATTAATCTATATTTAGTTAATGGAATTTAATTCATTAAATATTCATGAAGGACAAATTGGCCAAAAGGCAGAGTAGGAATTCCTGAAACACATGGACCTCATTTGCAACTTCTTTGAGATCTTCTGGAATTAGCTTTGTGATTAGGAATCATCATATTTTTATAGCTCAAAGAGGCTTTAGACTAATTCTCTCATTTTATAGACAGGAAAACTGAGGACCAGAGCTGTCACAGAGATAAATTGGGCCACCCAGATTCGGCAGATGAGCTCTTCACCTGGCACGTCTGCGAGGGCCTCAAAGGCCAGCCACACTCCTGCAGAATTTTGAGCGCACATTTATTTCTCTGAGGGGACTGGTCACAGCTTCTCCTTCTCCTTCTCAAAGGGACCCATCATTACAAGAAGCTGAGAGACCTTTGAGGTCCCCCTATGAAGCTCCAAATGGCTCTATCCATAGCAGGCAGGTGTTCATTTCCCTCTCATCTTAGCTAGTAGAGGGATTGCACAGAGGTGAGGGAGGCACCACACAAACCACAGCCAAGACTAGAAGATTGGCAGGGCATTTAGCAGTAGCATCAGGAAGCCTCAACACGACCAGCTTAAACTAGTCATGGTAAAACTACAAGGCCTGTTTGGGAATCAGCCCGTCGGAGGAATCTTCAATGAAATGGGAAATACCCATGTGGGGGCAGTGGCCTTCAGCTGTCATAGATCTTAGGTGTTAGTGCTAGAAGAAGGGAGAACACCAGCCAACAATGAACAGAACCTTCTCATTACACATCTGAGGGTCATAAGGCCTAGAGTGGAGATAGGACATTGACCCCACGTCTCATAGTTTATTGAAGCAGGACCTAGTGGGGCCCCCTTTCTATGTGTCCCCCATCCCAGCACAGGCAGGCTTTAAACAAGCATGCAACTATCTTAGATATTCAGTGGAGTATGGCTTAAATTTTACTCTCCTACCTGAAATATATACTTGATCATTTTGTTATTTGCATATCAAAAACTCTTATAATAGTAATAATAATAATAATAATAATAATTAAGAAAAGTCCCTTCTTCCTGTTCTCAAAAGTACAGAAAAAATATAGGAGTAATTTGTGAGAGCAAGTGAATTTATCTTCCAGCAAACTAACTTCTCACAGAGGCAAATGACATCTGGATTGGTTGATTTCTTAAGTGTGTGTGGTTTTTGTTTCTTATTTGAATAAATTTGTTCTTCTGAGACAATATTATCATAATTATAATAGAGTTCCATGGGAAAGAATAAGTCAATTTAAGAATATTCATATTCCCACAACTTTTCAGGAATAGGATACAAGAAATTATTGTGACTCCTTTTCATTTTCCCTCTCTTTACTTTCCCGTTAGAGTATGTGCCCCTCACATTATCTGATGGGATTTCAGGTCAAGTAAATTTGGCTTTTATTTATTAATTTAAAAGATTTTATTTATTTATTTGACAGAGAGAGAGAACACAAGCAGGGGGAGTGGGAGAGGGGGAGAAGCAGGCTTCCCGCGGAGCAGGGAGCCCGACGCGGGGCTCGATCCCAGGACCCTGGGACCATGACCTGAGCCGAAGGCAGACGCTTAACGACTGAGCTACCCAGGCACTCCTAAATCTGGCTTTTAGTGGATGGTATGAAGCAATCAGCTATTACCGAGGACAAATATTAAATAGACATAGACTAGTATTGTATTTGGGAGGCAAAAGGAGACTGGGCTGTACCTGCTGGTCCTGATGGAAGCTCATGGAACTCAACAGAACTAGGGGGCAGGCAGTCCTGGAGCATGAGCAGCAGGAGCAGTTTGGAGGAGGGTAGCGTGGCTGTCTTAATGCCAACGGTAAATGGTTGCTGGCCTGGGCCTATCTACATATTAGCAAAACAATTATCCGACATAGACGTAATACATTCTACACATGCAATGTTATTTATGTAAATAGAAATTTCGGCAATTTTTCATTACATTGGTTTTCAAAAGTTGCTGAAATGAAACCGCTTACCATTAGCAATGGTACCTAGAAAACATTTTGCAATCTGTAGCCAATTTAGTACAAATGAGACACATGTGAAATCTAATTCTCATGGAAGAGGAATTCTTCACCTGTAATCTGTAGATAGCTTCATTCATGTGGTGTTTGGATTGTGCCATTAGCCATCAGCCATGTTTTGTCCCTCTGGTGGAGCCAGATGGAAATATCTTGTTGTTTTAGTGACGTGAGAACCAGGGAGAAAGGGAAGTGAAATGCTGTTTTTTGTTTGTTTTTTCTATACTCCTTACAGAACAGGAGTGAGAGGGCTGAGCAGAGAGCACAGGGCTGTGATGCTGCCCCCTGCAGGTGGTGAGGAGTGAGACTAGCCAGCCCCCACCATTCCTGCGAGAGCATTAGCTGGGTCAGAAACTGAAAGGGTGAGGATGGGGTCTCTCTGCTGCACTTCCACCTTTTCCTTCAGAGACCCAGTCAGGAATGACCCCTGTGCTGCTTCCTACACCCTCCTCTTCTTTCCTTGAATGTTGGCTGCAGCGGCTAACAGAATCCCTTTCCTTGCTTGGTCCTCCTCACTAAGCAATGGGATTCAGGAACTCTTGGACAGTGATTACAACAATCTGCACTGTTGGCCTGTGCAGCGCCAGACTCATTTTTTTGGGGGGGAAAAAAAAGACACAAAAAAACCACAACAGAAAATCATCCCGTCATTTCCCCGCACACAGCATAGGGTTGTATTTCTCTTACCATCAGACAGGGATTCATAGTCATAATCATATTCATCCTCTTCATCCTCCTCTTCCTCGTTATTAGCAGGTGGGGGGTTGGCATTCCCTCCATTATAAGCCTGAGCTTGCATGGATGCTAACTGATGAGCCTGTAAGATATCAGTAATTAAAGACCGCAGATGCTAAGCTACTCAAATTTCATTTATAGCCCTCAAGGTGACCACCTAACGCTTGCCACAGTCATAAAAACTGGCTTAACCTATTTTGATTCATTTGAGACAAAAACCAAAAATCTAGATTTACCTAAAGTTCAGTGTCAATACTTGGGCAAATGTTGACATCCCTACAAGAGCAGTCCAGGAGCTTTTAGCAACAATCACAGGTAATCTGTGTGTCATGTCCAGCCACCCAGGCTCCCTGGGCCAAGCCCTCCAGGACAAACCCTGGTGCTTGGGAGAACCACCATCACTCCCAAATGATGAAGAAGTGAATTAGCCCATCACTTTTGGAAAAGTAAGTCTCTGCTAAGAAACTGTTTTTTTTTTTTTTCTTCTTCTTCTTAAAATAATATCTAAAGGCCTTTGACTTTGAGAAAAAGGTTAGAGTCCCTGTGGACAATGAGACTGAGTGAATAGTTTAAATAAAGTTTTTTCAACAGACTTTATCTGAACCGTCAATCAGATTAACAAACTAGACTAGAAACTTCTGGAAATTTGATGTGTGCTACGAGGGAGATCATGTGTCTTTACACGCAACTAGAATTACTGTGAGGTGGTATCACAGGACACAAGGTTAATATAAGTCTGGGAACTGAGCATAGGGAATAAGCAGAAATATAGGAAAAATTACTTGTATGAATTAAAAACAAGAAACAAAATCCAACAATAGAAGAATGGGGTCAGTAAACTATGCTGTATCTGCCTAAAAAAATGAGACTTGAAAAAATAATTGTGATATATATTTATTGAACAAAGGATACAGAATTGTGTGTAAGTAATTATACATGTAAATATATACATATATACATGTATCTATGTAAATATATACACAATTCTATATCATTTGTTCTGTGTCTATCTACAATGATTATAATGATATAAAATGACATGCATAATACAGCAGGGATTCTTGACATGTTGTTGTGCACAAACCCCTTAAGCAGTCTGGTGAGGTAGGATCCCTTCTCAGAATGATATTTTATTTTATATTATTTTATTTTATATTTTTAAGTAAGCTCCACACCCAGCATGGACCCCAATGTGGGGCTTAAACTCATGACCCTGAGATCGAGATATGAGCTGAGATCAAGAGTTGGACACTTAACTGACTGAGCCACCCAGGGACCCCGACATTTTAAATGCATAAAACAAAATAGAAAAGATTATAAAAAATGTTGAATACAGTTATCAAATATTAAAAAAACAAACTGGGGTGCTATTGGAATATATGTTTCTTTATTAACAGACAAAAATGTATAAGGGTAGGTCAAGTAACATTTTTGAAATAGTGATGAGCATAAATAATTCTTGGAGATTTAGCAACAACTGTAATGTAACAGAAAAAAATATAATTTCTATTGCTGATGAAGACCCAAGTACTGCCAGTGTTACTGTGGTTTGTTCCCTATGTTTATTACCAGAGGAAATGTAAATTTTAGCTAGAGGTTAGTAAAAACGGAGATGTAATTTTTTTTTCCATCTACACTCATGGACCCCTGAATTCTCTCCGTGGATATATCACCAAGGTTAAGAACCCCTGTGATACAGGTTGTATTTGGCATCGGAATTATGGATGTTTTAAAATAATTCTCTCTTCCCTAAATTTTGGGTGTGGTTATATTCCTTTTATAATAAAAATGTATACATAAGGAAGACACAATTTAGGCTCTGTCTATATCGACATAAAATATTTTACAATACAGTCCATTTGAGACAACTGAACACTGTTTAGGCTGGGATTTCTCAAAGTGGGTTTTATGGAACACGAGCTCCATGGGTGTTAATAGCTGGTAGGTGAAAACTGACCTATATTACAGTAACCACAAGACACAATGGAAGGTTGGGAACAGCACTTAAACAAACTGAAGCAGTCCTGCTACAGGGTATCACATAGCCTTCATTTAATATGCTAAAGGGCATTGTGATTCTTCAAAGCTCTCCAGTGCAGCATTTCCCACGCTTTTTTTTTTTTTTAAAGATTTTATTTATTTATTTGAGAGAGAGAGAATGAGAGAGAGCACATGAGAGGGGGGAGGGCCAGAGGGAGAAGCAGACTCCCTGACGAGCAGGGAGCCCGATGCGGGACTCGATCCCGGGACTCCAGGATCATGACCTGAGCGGAAGGCAGTCGCTTAACCAACTGAGCCACCCAGGCGCCCTCTTTTTTTTTTTTAAGATTTTATTTATTTATTTGAGAGAGGGAATGAGATAGAGCATGAGAAGGGGGAGGGTCAGAGGGAGAAGCAGACTCCCCGCTGAGCGGGGAGCCCAATGCGGGACTCGATCCTGGGACTCCAGGATCATGACCTGAGCCGAAGGCAGTCGCTTAACCAATTGAGCCACCCAGGCGCCCCTTCCCACACTTTTTTAACCAGGGATTTTTTCCCTCCCCCACCCCTTTTCTCAGCATGTCTCATAGGATTAGTGTTCTTCAAAACTTTGGGTAATGTGCTCTAGGCACAAGGGAGCCACAAAAGCAAGTCTATTTGCCACGGGTAAGAGAAGGGCCTTGATGCAGCCAGCATTCAAGGTAGAGCCAACGGCTGGGAATGGTGATGCAAAGAGCCTGGTAGGTCCACTGGCAGAGAGGCGTGAGAACCGTATGATGGGAGAGGTGCCATGCAAAGATCTGGGGACTGTCAATGTCAGAAAGCATTATGCCAAGGTCCTTCAAACTCCCAAACGCTTCTACCAATGCAGAAGAATGGAGAGGTGGCCAAAAGGATAACCAGGAGCTGACATCCTTATTCTGTGCAATATCCTACTTACTCTGAGGCAAAAATACAAGATCCTGGCCCTTGAATAAAAGCAATTCAGACATAGGTTGAGGGGTTGGAGCTAGAGGTCAGATGAGGGGACTGGCTCAGATGGGTCTAGTTGGGGCCGTGTCTTACTTTACTCTGTTCCACTGGCCCCTCGCATAGTCCCTGTCATCTAATGTGCACTGTTTGAGTCTACCAGGTTGGAGTGCTGGAGACCAATGTCAGAAAACTAGAGATCTGATGGGGTATAGTTAGGGAGACTCACTAAGAGCCTCAGCATGAGTCTGAGGCAGACAGAAGTCTCCAGAAATCCCCCTGGCTCTGAGTCAGTCCACCCTAGCTGAGGGTGAGTTTCTGGTATGGCAATGACCCAGGTAAGTCAGGGATTGGGTCTGAACATACTGGAGCTCTAGGCACTCACTCACCCAGCCTTGTGTGAGCTCAGATCACCAGGGCTAGACTCAATCTGCCAGGTGACTGAAAGACCTTGCATGTATGACTGTCAGTACTCCCTGGGAGATCATGGGAAGCTGGAAGTGGTCTTAAAAAACTAGAAGTGGGATTATACTGTCCCATTTTTCCAAAAGGAGGAAGAGCTAAATTGTGGAAATTATATAGAGGGGAGTGTCAAGGTGATAGCCAACAAAATCTCAGAATGGGTTATTAATTAGTTGGTGAAGAACACAGAAAATAAAGATGTGATTAGCAAGAGTTAGCATGGGTTTACTAAGAACACATCTCCAGAACACAAAACTCTTCAGACTTTTTGGGTAAGGTAACTCACTTTTTGGGAAATAACAGATAAGGAATGTTTCCAAGCTTCCAGGACGATAAGAATTATTTTTAAATAAACAGATTACCCAGCTTTCCTTGGAAATTCTGATTTAGTTGGGCAGATTTGGCACCTAAGAATCTATGTTTTTAATAGTGTTCCAGTGATTATCAATGTATTCTGACTTTTTTTTTTTTTTAAGATTTTATTTATTTTTTAGAGAGTGAGCGAGAGAGAAACAGCATGAGAGGGGCGAGGGTCAGAGGGAGAAGCAGGCTCCCCGCCGAGCTGGGAGCCCGATGTGGGACTCGATCCCAGGACTCTGGGATCATGACCTGAGCCGAAAGCAGACGCTTAACCATCTGAGCCACCCAGGCGCCCCGTATTCTGACTTTTTTAAAAAAAGATTTTATTTATTTGAGAGAGAGCGTGTGTGTGTGAGCAGGGGAAGGAGCAGAGGGAGTGGGACAAGCAGACTCTACACTAAGCATAGAGTCCGAAGCATGGCTAGATCTCATGACCCTGAGAACATGACCTGAGCTGAAACCAAGAGCTGGATGCTTAACTGACTGAGCCACCCAGGCGCCCTGTATTCTGACTTCTATATTACGTTTGAAAGAGTCTTTCCTAAAGACCTGAATCTGAATCCTTGTTCTGCTACTCTGAGCTGGATGGCTTTGAGAAAGTCACATAAATGGCTGGGCCTCAGTTTGCTAGTCTATAAATAAAGAAGCTGAAGCAGATTCTGGGGAAATGTGGGCTGCAGGAGAGGAGAGCACTAGACAGGAGTGATAATCATCTAAACTCCAGGAAGGATCTGCAAGAAGGACCACAGGCTGGGCTCTCTGCTTGCTCATCTGGCTCAAGGGCAACTTTAAGGATTAAGGCACTATTTGAAAAACTGCTAATAAATACACTGGACATCAGAAGTCAAAATTCACAAAGAACCTTTTAGGCTGCAATGACATGCCAAAACCAAGAAGAGCAAATGTAACCGAGATAAATGTGAGGCTCCTGCCCATGAAAGTTGAAAATTAACTGTAAAAACCTGAAGACATGGGGAGACTAGCCAAAGAGCAGTCCCTGTGAAAATAACTGAACTCTTTTTGTTTTGCACAAACTCAACAGGAGCCCAGTGCGCACTGAAGAATTTTAAAAGTGAGAACAGTCCCAGGCTGCATTAACTGAGGTATAAAGTCCAAGTTAAGAGCGGCGATGGTTTCACTGCCCTCCTTGTGCTGTCAGATCCCTATCTGGAGTATTGACTTGTTCTGGAAATCACATCTTAAGATCGACAAATTCAAGAACATCCACAAATTTAAGAATATCCTAAACATTCTTAGTGGGAAGTAAAGAGTCTGAGCAGCCATATCCTGTGAGAAACAGTTGATACCACAAGACTGTTTAGTTTGGAGAAGAGAAAAGCTGGTGGGAGATACATGCTAGCTCTCTAGATATGGAATCAGTCTGTGCAGCTGCAAAGGGAGGAAGGAGTGCCAAGGAGTAGGAGGAACGGGAAGCAAGATTTGGGCTCAGCATAAAGACTTCTCAAATAGCACGATACATTCATTTGTGAACTGGAGGCTGCATAAGTAACAAAGAACGGGAGAGGCAACGGCTACAAGATCCCACCGCATCAAGAGGACCACAGAGGTATGCGCAGGGCAGCTGGGTCTGCTTGGCAGTCAGGAGCGGGCAGTAGTTGCTGAGGAAAGAAAACAGCAGGGAGGGACAGTGTTGAAGAAAAAGCACCCCGTCCCGGGCAGTCAGTTACTGACGCAGCCGTTGCGGAGGGCCGGGGAACACATGCTACTCTTTAAGCTACATGACTTCCTAACAAAAGCCCATCAGCATAGATCTTGTGGTTTCTGGAACCCAAACAAATGCCGGGCTTTCTGGAGCAGCTGTGAGAGTCCAGACCTACACACAGGTAAACCTAGCCGAGGGCTCAAACTGGTGGCCCTCAGGGCTGACTTCCCCTCCAGACTAGGCTGGTGTGGCTGGCGCAGTGTTTTAAAAAGAATGTAATTAGAACTATTCATTTATGAGGGCATGCAAGCTCCACTCCCATCCTGACTGCTTCCAGCTGGCATACAACGAGCTGGCCCCTCATATTTATGTTTCTGCTTGACCCCCAAAGTGGCTGGTTTTGCAACTCTTGGCCAAGAGCTGTGTGCGATCTTCAAACTGTGTACCTCCGGGGTACACACATGACTTCTAGGGATGTGCAGCTTAATTTATTTTTAAAGGAATCAATTTCTAGATTCAAGATTTTCAAGCTCTATGTGTACTCTTTAAAAAATAGGACTGCCTGCGAACAAGAGTATGGTTGGCTGGTTCTCCCTTCCCCACACTCTTGCCATGATTGCTCTTCTCCTGTTTAACAAAAGAAAAGTGTAACTCTCACTTACCAAAGGGGGGGAAAAAATCTGTGATACATGAGGTGAGGTGAAAAACACCCAAGGTAGCAAACGGTCATTTGAGAATGCAGAGCTCCTGAGTGTCTTGAAAAACTAAAGACCGGAGCATTTTATTTCACCCAGGCAACAAACACATTCAAGGCTCCATGCCTTTATCTGTCTCTGTCTGTCTGTCTGTCTGTCTGCCTGCCTATCTATCTATCCATCCATCCCTGTCTCTGTCTCTTTCTATCTTCCCTCCCTTTCCTTCCTTTTGTCTGTCCATCCATCCATCTTAGAATTACTATTCAAAAGTGAGATGGTTATCATAGGGGTGAATGTTTATTTGAATTAAAAAAAATAAAGTCACACTTTTTCTGATCAAACATAATCTGGCTGACTGGGCTGATATCTTTGACAATGAGGATTGTTTTGTACATTATATTGGTATATAATTTATGTTGTCTATATTTATATATAATAAATATGTTTGAAAATAAATCCTTTGTAACTATTTAAACTTGTGATAAAATTTTTAATGTCAACCTAAAAATGTATAAAAGGGGAAAATACATGTGAGAAATACAGTTTTTCAAAAAATTTTTGAGATATTTGAGCAAAAAAATTTGATGACCATACTTCTACAGCATCCATGGTAATCCTGAGCCACTCCATTCAGGGCAAACCTGATCAGTAGGGATCTCTTGGCTGGATTGGTTTGGGGATATTCTGTAAATATCTGTTTTTCTGCTCAGAACGGTAAGTTTAAAGATGACGGAGCCTCTGACCTCACCTTCCTCCCCCACCATGAGGCATCTGAAGTCACTGAGCATTTGGTGAATCACTGAATTTTTAGTTGGTATCACGTAAACCTCTCTAACTCAGCCTGGACTTTGGGCAGCCTGGAATCCCGCTGCAGGTGAGCTGGACAACCTGGGAACTCCCTGGTACTTACTCAGCAGATGACAAGATTCTTTAAGGACCCCTCAGGGAAGCAGTAATGTTCTAGAATGGCAAGAAATACTGGAAATAGAGTCTGAGAAGTGGGACAATGAAATGTTTACAGAGTGGTCTGCAATTCTGACAGGGGTCCCATGATTCACTTTGGGAAAGATTCTGGGCGATTTTAGTGTCAGAGGGGTCCTGTGAAGCTAGTTACCTTAACATTTCCATTTTACAGATGAAGAAATGGAAGCCTAGAAAGACTGACTGGCCTATGGTCACATGGCTGGTTTGTGAGAGAGCCAGAGACTGGAAACTGGTATTTTAGCTCCACACCTAATGCTCTTTCTCCAGTATCATGTTATATATCACTTGACTTTAAACTCAGGCCCTTACCTGTGAGTTCTACAAATTAGGGCTTTTAGAAGATTTGATGATTGTTACAAATTGATTACTCAACTAGGTCAAGCTGGACACTTGACTCAACTAGACTTGAGATTTTTTTATTGATGACCTTGGACAAAGATTCTAAATTTGTTGGGCTCATAGAATCCTTTTGCTGACTTCTCTGTTCTCTGGAATCCACTGAAGCAAGACTGGAGTAGGGCCTGGAGGCTTGGGGTGATGGCACAGACAGAAATTAAGAGCCATTGACCATGACCTAGGTTGAGCTCTGGGCTGTCCCTGCTGTTGGAACAGCACCAGTGTACCGAGCTTCGTGTGACAACCCCTGGCTGTTGTTAAGTTTTAAAAGTGGCGTTTCAGGCCCAAAAATAAAGACAAAGCCCTAAATAAGACAAATAATTCTGGCAGCTGTCATTCTGTGGGATATGTGCAACCTGGCATATGAACTCAGCAGCTCTGGACCTAAACTTTTTCATGGATCCTTGGGCTGAAGGCTCTCTACACAAGCAGGTTTGGGATACTTGGGGAGTAGATCTCTGTGGGTGAGGCAGATTGGGGGGTGCCCTGGAGTCCACAGGCCACAGTGAAACATCAACTTCCATGCTGGGACCACAGGGCTGCTGGTATTGGGGTTCCAAAACTGACTGACCAAGTGCTCTCTCTGCAGGGGCTCTCCCTACGGTGTGTAGAGGGAGGTCTCTCTATAGGGGCCTTTACCTAAAGGGGACCACAGCAACCACCGTGGGATTGACAGCTGTGAAGTCCAGGTCCAGAGACAAGAGTCACACTTTATCTCTCTCAGAGTAAATTAAACAACGATGTGCATTCTACATGTGAAATTAATTTCATAAAATAAAATTCTAGGTGAGTGGGAGGAAAATTCTTATTAGTCTATTAACAGGAAAGCCAGAACTCAAATTTATCATTCCAGGAAACTCAATCATCAAAAACTGGTTACCCTGCAGGTCATCTGAAAGGTCAGAATAACACTGATTTCTTAGTCCTGGGCACACTGCATACCCAGAGCCTCTATAATGAGAGGAGAATACCTTTTGCTTTAGGATATCCACTGGTGTCTGGTGGGCTTTTAGCTTCTTATTTTTAAGAAGCACTTTCCTCCTAAGTTGGTCAGGTGAGGGAAGCATTGGATCATCTGAGAAATCGCTCTCAAACAGGAATTTAGCCACCAGTTTTTCTCCAAACACAGTCTACAAAGAATAAAGGAAAACACACAATCAGTGTCTTTTACCTACGCTTGAATTATTCAACTAGATATTTCAGCTCAGTTGAAAGGTTCTACAAATCTTAGGTAGAGAAAGTAGGAAAGAAGTGGTGTCCCTCCTCCCTGCCAACACTCTCTTACTGGAAGGAAGGGAGGTGGTTAGAAGGTCAGGAGGAGTGATCTAGGCCATTCTCCAGGTGGGGACAGCTCTGTTTAGGAAAATACTCTAGGGTCTGATAGACTAAAGAAGAAAAGGAGATTCGGTTAGAGGCTGTGGTTTGTAGAATATGATCCATTCCAGATGTGGGTAAGAAGCCAAAAGGATAGAAACCTTGAAGTAGCTAGGGAGTGGTGACAAAGATGAAAGGTAATGGGGAGAATCTGTCACCATTTAGTGTAAAGAACTGCCCATACCCTTCTCACAAAGATTTTCTGAGCATTGGCCTCCAAAGGGGAATGTGTATCCCTCAAGGAGGTGGGTGGTGGGAGTAGGAACAAGACGATCCATTGGGGTGAGGGTGGAAAATATGACATTTTCTATCTTCAGTAATTTTTTAATAAAAAAAGGAAGTTTAATAGTGTTTAATGTACCTTAGCCTCATTAATGGAATTGAGAAATTAGTGCTATGATTTGACAAGAGCAGCTAATGACACCCCCTTTCCATCTCCTACATGTTTCTCTGTAAGGTGTCTTTATCAGCGACTATAGCCGTTCAAATCAAACACTGAAATAATAAACTAAACCTAAAGCTAGACATACATGTCGCTAATAAAAATTTCAGCACTGGGTGTTATATGCAATTAATGAATCATTGAACACTACATCAAAAACTAATAATGTACTGTATGTTGGCTAACTGAACATAAAAAAAGGAAATAAAAAAATTTCAAAAATTTTTCAATCACATTACTCCCACTAAAAACTTAGATAATAAATAAATAATACATTTACTGTTAAAAATTTTTATGAGCACAAAAAGGGACTTTGTACCATTAACAAATAATAGTATAAGAACTATACTTGACCCTTTCTCTGTAATTCCCTTTCCCAGTCTATTTTTGCATGTTTTAATTAAGGTATAAAATATGCTAATAAGTAGGATATGTATATAATGTATGAATAAGACAATAAACATACAATAGGAATACATACTACAGTATTTTACTGATGGAGTATACAGTCCAAAAAGTTGAGACCATAATTCTAAATGATGGCAAAAGAAAGGCAATATGAAAAGCTGATTAGTTTTGTTGGCGTAAGTATTTGGGGACATTTTCCTTTGACTATGCCCCTCTCTCCCCCTGAGAGCCATATTTCCATTAAGTGCCTCAATCAGTGGAGGAAGGGGGAAATATAATGGAATATTTGATCCTAAATCTGTCTGCATTATAGTTTGCCTGTATAAGGAAGTGTTAACATAGCAACTGTTCTGGCCAGTCTAAGCTCTTTGCCAACATGGATCCCCATATCTGTAGTGTCAGCCACAAGAAAATTTGATTTGCCCTGAGGTATTTTCAGCTTTCCACATACAACTGACGGGTGTCATCACTGATTTGTGGTGCCAGAAGCACTGGAGAATTGTTCTCTCCTTATCTCTTAGGCTTTCTGGAAATGGTCAGGAGACCACAAAACAATGTTTCATCACTTCAGCTGAAAAGGTGGACCATTCAAAAGGGAGCCCAAGCTCCCAGGGCACCCTCATTTCTGGGGTCTGAGGGACCCTAACTGTATGTGCTTCGTGGCTGAGGTCCCCTGTGATGTGGTCCATGGTGGCTCCATGTAAAAGCAACAGTGACAAGACAAAGGCTAAGATACCATCCTAACTCTTAGCTATAATAGCTTACCTTGAAAATTTCTGCCATTTTTCGTTGCTGAGGCAATGAGCAGTGGTTCTCAATTGATATGATGATGGGCAGGTCAGAGTTGATGAAGGCACTGCGGTCGATGGCTTCTACCACTTCCTGTGAGAGCCAGAGCAGCTCATTAGAGTCCAGATGTCTGTCCAGGGTGTCAGAAGAAGTACTTACAGCCACAGAAAGCACCTAAATTGTTGTATGCAGAAGATTCTGGCCAAAATGGTTTTTATCTTTTCAAATGTATTTTCAAATTAAGCACGATGATAGGCTGTTTTCTATAAACACATTAAACTGTTCATATTGAGTTTTGTTCGCATACTTTATAAGGAACAGCTATTAGAGTGCCAAATTTAACAAATCAGTATATATACTGACAACATTTTAGGTAAAAGGCCTGTGTTGTTACAACATAAAAAATAATGAGGCTTAAGATATTTTCCTGCTTTCAAGGAGTTTATAATCAATCTACGTGAGGCAATAAGACATATACATATATTTATGTGTGCATGTAAACACAGTTCTCAAATCCTCATTCTCTCAATATAGAGTACAAAAGTTTTAAGAGAGATGAATAGGAGAATGAGCTAAAGAGAAAGTGCATTTTAGCTATCCTCTCTGCATATAAGACAGAAATAATAGTATTCTATCCCAGCCTAGCCACAGTTCAGAGAAAAGTGATTTTACACAGCCAAAACCACTCTGAATGAGGATAGTAACTGCACAATGAACTAATAAACTATTTAGAATTTGAAACAATAATCCAATGAGACTAGTCTTTCTGGGTGACTGACTTTCCCTGGTGAACCAATTCTCATTTCATAATATTAATTATTTAATCATCTTCTAACACATGATGTTGGTCTTTGTCAGCGGGACACCAGGATAAATGACTTCTAATTCCTGTAGCAGGAAAAAAAGCCCCTGCCTTTTGTATATCATCTTATGATGTAAAAATTGCAACAATATTATTACAAGATAACTCATTTAAGGTAATGGTTATTAAACTCTGGTGAATGAGACTCTAATGAGAGTTCTATATCAACTCCCAGAAAAATGAACATGTGCACATCCCACACAATTTTGGGAAGTAGATAGGCTCAGGATGAGAACCCCCAACCTAAGGTATAATTTGGAAGAGTCACTCATGTAAAGGACTGATGAAGACAATGACTCTGTGATCTGATTTAAGGAACATGTGAAGCATTACCTTGAAGGGGATCTTGGTTGTCAGTGTGTGTCCATGGTAGATGATGGGCATCCCATCATCTCCGTCCCAGCAGTCCAACTCCACGCTCCTGCAGCCTTGCAGGAGGACCTGTATGATCAAGGAATGGATTCACCCCAGATGAGCAAATGGACACAGAGCCTCAAATTAAACCCACAAATGCTTCTACATATCAGTGTTCATGATTAGGGCTAAAGCAGAAGGGCATAAGATCTAAAATAAAGTGTGCATTTTGGCCAAATGGCACAATGAATTAGGGGGGAGAACAAATTATGGTGGAAAGAATTTTTTTTACCAGAGCTGAATACTATTGGAAGGTAAAAAAAAAAAAATTTTAAAGATTTTATTTATTTGTCAGAGGGCGGGGGGCGGGGGAAGAGCACAAGCAGGGGGAGAGGCAGGCAGAGCAGACAGAGGGAGAAGCAGACTCCTTTCTAAGCAGGAAGCCAGATGTGGGACTTGATCCCACGACTCTGGGATTATGACCTGAGCCAAAGGCAGGCACTTAACCAACTGCGCCACCCAGGCATCCCTGGAAGGTAAATTTGATAGCAAAACCATATGACTATTTTCCCAGCAACTTTTGTCCCTCAAGGGACATACACAGGGTACATGCTGAAATGAGAGAGTGAGGCTAGTGCTCTACCTGGGCAAATGTGAGTGGAGGTGAAGGGGATGAGGTTGCAGGCCAAAGCAAATAAGGCCACCAATTCCTTAATGAACTGGCTAAACATTTGTATGACTCCAATCAGAATAAAATCTCCTCCATTTAGACCCAAATTCTGCCACTGGCTAATGCCTTTCCTGTGAACATAGAGCATGGCAGGAGAGTAGAAGCAAGCAGTCATCAAGGATTTGTCTTGCTTTCTAGTCGTAGAACAGAGGCAAATAATTCCTAAACTCCCCTCTGCCATACCCACAGCAGTCATCAGGGATCAATCACAACACACGTGTCCCCTGTCTCACAACCTCTTCAGTAAAGTGCTCCATTGCTGAATTAGGTAAGATGATACCTATTTGCTCCCCTGGGTGGGGAGCCGAATGCAGAGCTCCTGGAATATGTGCTCGGGTTGCAGCTCTGTAATATTTCCATGCAGCAACCTCTTCCTCATAGACTCTCTTTGTGAACTATCTTAAAAGATTTCCATGTATTGGAAGGGTAAAGCGAACCAAAAGGCGGATGTATCTGTGAATGCGCCAACTCACTGATTTAAAACTCCATATAACTATTTCCAGGCAACAGCAATCCAATACTGTGGGTGAGTGGCCGCTAGAGTTACTGCAACAAAACTCAGTGGAATCCCTCTTATTTTAATCTTTTTTATGAGGTCCTTGCTAGATTCTTCCCATTGCATGGCATGTAGCACCCAGTCTTCCCAGGTGACCGATGGCCCGTGTGGAACCGATTCTGGGGCCTAAACTCCCGAGGCTAAGAGCTTCTTCCAGCAGCTACAGTATCTAGAGGTATGTTGCTCTGGGTTGAGGATTGTGGTGTCGAATGACAGCAGGAGCTGGAGGCTGCTTCATCTCCGTGGTGAGCCACACTGGGGAGAACGCTCGCTCACTGACTGGCAGCACAGGAGATGGTTTTTCAGCATGAAAAGACTACAGGGCTTTCCAAAGTCTGCATGACATTAGGACCTCCACACAGGGCTAGAAGAAGAAAACCAGGGCTGGAAATTCCAGGTGAGAACAGGGTTTTTCCTCACTCCCGGTTTGTCCCGTGGAGGAAGGTGAGGAGGTAACTAGCAGGGCTGAGGGAAAGCAGAGACTGGTAAGAAATAAGCTACAAGGGATCTTCACACTGGGTAACCACGTCTGTGAGTCTATGTGAGGGGTTCTTGTGCCTCATTCAAAGGCTGTGACAATCTCTACTCGGGGTATAATATTAAGGAGTTAAAAAAACCTCTTGGAGGTCAAATAGGGAAGTGAGGTAGGAATTAAAGCTAGGACATTGGCCCCTGCCCATTTTCCTGGGAGAAACACTCAGACACACTGCACACACACACGCACGTGCACATGCATGCATACACACACACACACACACACACTTCATTTCTTTCCCCTAGAACTAGAACAATGGATTTCAAACTCCTTTTTAACCCTGGAATTCTCTGTGCAAATGGAGGGTCATATGTAAAGCACACAAGAAGAACAGGACATTAGCTACAGTGGGGGCAGGGGTGGGGCCCTCCTACCCTCCTACTCTGATGCTTGCTCCTCTCAATGTCCCCTGCTGAGGTCCCCCATAGAACTTCTATTTTGAAAATCACTACTCTAAGGACATATCTTCATTTCACAATAAAAGTCCTTCAGAATTTAGAGTTTAAAATACAAATTCCATACCAGATAAGCTTTGGGACAGAAGTTTGACCCACGCTTGAGGAATATCTGGACTGATGTGGAGAACAAAGGAACCTCAACTCTGCTGGGTTTGTGTAAACGATAATTCTCATACGTGAACATCCTCCCTACCCCACCCTTCCCAACCACACACTTGTATTCCCTGGGCCTAGCCTCGCTTTTCTTCCTGATTAACTCTTCTTGCAGGAGGTCAGAAAACAGGCAGAATAGATGAGAAAGTTGCAGAAGATATAACAGAGGCAACTGACATGCAGATCATTGAGAGTTGGTGTTAAGGTCAAAAGGATATGCCTTTTCTAGTCCAGAGACCCTTAGGAGTTTCCAAGAACATTTGCACGAATTTAAGTGTGTAGGGACAGTGCCTACAGTCTTTGTAAATTTTCGTTCCATAAGTTGGTTACCGTAGGGATGGACTGATTGTCTAACAAATTGCAAATGAAAATAAACAAAACTTTGAGATTAACTTCATAGAAATTCTGTTGCATTTTCTATTATGCTTTCCCACTATAATATATTGATTTATTTAGCATTTAGTGAAACGATTGATTTTCCCATGGGAAAATCTAATTTTAGTAGGAGTAGGTCAGACAAAGTAGGATTTAAAAGCTATGAGTCCAAACAAATACCTTTTTTTTTTTTGCCTAGTATAAGGGTTAAGTATAGATAGGAGGGAGAAAGAAAACAAAAAGAAGAAAACAACTGTACGTATAGGCCGTTTTCCCACACATCATGTTTCCTCACATTTCACATGTAATAGCTGGTAAAGTCTTCAAAGGAGTCGGGGATCAGGGTTTTGCGACTTTAAGGGTTACATCAGTAAGATTTAATGGAAATCACATGCCATGTGGAGTTCTGTACCTGACTGTAGAGTTCCACTGAGGACTCTCCTTTGAGCTGGTGGCCTGTGAGGTAGGTATTGTGAGAAGATTCAATGTAATAGTAGGAGAGGGGCAGCTGCAAGTCTTTAATGTTTTCCTGTGACTCATCATTTTTGGAGGCAAAATTATCTTTATCCATCAGAAACCTAGAGGAAACACATTTTCTTAGGCCTGCATAGGGAAAAGAGTTACTCTCAAATGATGGGCAAAAGAGACTTTAAAAGTTACCTTGCAAATCCCTCAAATGACAGTAACCCCTGATGACACATACTAACGCTAGGCTCGAACTTCTGCAAGGGACACAAAAAGAGTGTTATTTAGGTAAAGGAAACTAAGGGGAAAAAAACCACCATATCATTTTTTAAAGGTGTTCTGTTTTCATCAGGAAACATCTAAACCAAATATTTGAACTAATTTCGTTATGCAGTGGTAAGAGGCAGTGTTTTAGTCCCAAAGAAAACATTTATTATATGTGCGTTTATTATACGAAGCGTATTTATTTAAGAGAAAAAGGGAGAGCGAGGGAAAAGGATAAGGCTGATTCATATGAAAACAAATGGTTATTGGCATGTTCCAGGTGAACATGGGGATAAGCAGCTACCACAGAGCTGGGGAGAGGCGAAATGAGACGAGTCAGAGGGAGTACTCAGTATGGTGCTCCCACACAATAGTAGTAGAGTGAGCGCAGGACCATGGGATCATAATCTTATATCGTTAGCATTTCCAGTGATCAACTGCTGGGCAGCGAATCCACTGATGCCCAGTCGGCTTACAAGGGAGGTTGAAAACCCAGACTGATCCTAATGTATGTGGTGTGGCCTGAATGAGTGTCCTAGCCCATCTCCTGACACCCTCTGGAGGAAGCCATCATCATATCTTGCCTGGCTACTGGGATAGCTTCCTACCCGGTCTTTCTGCTTCTACTTCATTCCCAGCACAGCTTACTTCCCAATGGGGCCAGAGTGACTTCCTGAATACATAAATCAAATCCTGTTACTACCCTGCTCAAAAATTTCCAATAGCTTTCCATGTCAAATTCCTTACCATGGCCTAAAATACCCAGATGACTTGGCCCCTGCCCACCTGTCTGGAATCATGTCTACCATTGTGCCTCTGGCTCATGGGGCTCCTATCCCACCAGCCTTTTCATTGTCTTGCTCCCGCTTCGGTCTTTGAGCTCGCTACTCCCTGCCTGGAATGCTCTTTCCTCAGACCTTCACCCGGCTTCTTGATTCAGGGCTCAGCCCCATTGTCACAACCTCAGGGTGGCCTGTGCTTACTCCTCTCAGCCTCCCGCATCACTACATCCCCTTACTCTGCTTGAGTTTTTCAGAATCCATCAATACCTGAAATTACATTCTATCTTTATTTATTGTCTGCCTCACCCACTAGGTGAAGGCCAGAGCGCGATCTTATTTACTACTATATCCCAGGTCCTGGAAAGAACCTGGCCCGTAGGAGGAGCTGATAAATATTTGCTAAATGATCAAAGAGGTTGAAAACCCAGGATACTCATTTTATTACGTGTGCTAGAACAACAAGAAGGAATCATGTACTGATCCCTTATAATAGTCACCAAGAGAAGGCTTGCAATCTATGTTATTTGTATGGTAAATAAGAATGCATCTCTCGGTATTTAATGAAACCCTTCCGTTTCTGCCCCAGACTTAAAGGCTCTGGAAAAAAGTATAGAAACAGTATGGTTAGCAGAAAATAATTAGAACAGTCAGAGGCTTTATACATACGTGCATATGAAATGAGTACATACCTGGATGATGCTGAGGATTTCATCGTACGTGCAGTGTTCTCCCTGGCAGTTGACGAGGAAGTCATTGAGCTGGAGGATGCCAACCCCAAAGATGCCCAGAGACGTGCTCTCAACCCCAGTGCCATTTGTCACAATACTTGCAGCCGCAATGGCATCAGATATCTGCCTCTGGTTGTCGGACAGCTGCTGTTTACTCTTAATGAACAACCCCAAGTCCGAGACATTTCTGGTCAACAAATCTGAAATAGAAGCACCCACAGAACATGGGCAAGCTAGCCAGAATCTTTCATAAAGTTCATTTTGGAGATAATGGTGTGTGGAATAAGTCTCTTCACTCATCTGTCTACACAAGCCATCAAATTCAGTGCTTATTCCTGGCTTCACATAGTTGAGGAAACAAAAAATGAATCAATCAATCAATAAAATAAGCTAAGAGGGAACTAGGTCAGTGATCTTGAAAGCCCATGAGCTCAGGGTATTAAAAGAGAACTAACTGTGCATTCAGTTGGGGACTTCAGGCTGAATTTGAACTCTGGTTTGTGCTCGCTTCGGCAGCACATATACTAAAATTGAGAATAACTTTATTTTTACTTTTACAGACAGTGAAGATGAACTCTTAAAATTATAGTTGTTTTGTACTTTACAAGTATAATTAACATTGGTGTGCAGGTTTCGGTGTGAAAATAAGTTTTCAGCTTATTTGGGTAAATATCAAGGAGTATAATTGCTGGATTGGCAAGTAAGAGTATATGAAATTTTTTTTTTAAGATTTTATTTATTTGTTTGACAGAGAGAGACACAGCGAGAGAGGGAACACAAGCAGGGGGAGTGGGAGAGGGAGAAGCAGGCTTCCTGCCGAGCAGGGAGCCCGATGCGGGGCTCGATCCCAGGACCCTGGAATCATGACCTGAGCCGAAGGCAGGCGCTTAACAACTGAGCCACCCAGGCGCCCCAAGAGTATATGAAATTTTGTAAGAAACTGCCCAACTCTTACCTCCACCAGCCATGCTCCAGGTGTCCCACATTGGCACCACTTTTGGTATGGCCATTTTAATGCTTGCCACTTTGGAAGAGAAGCTGGCAGTTTCTTACAGGGCTAAAGATGGGCTTTCTCATACGATCCAGCAACTGCCTTCCCAGGTGTTTACCAAAAGGAGTTGAAAACTTAGGTCCACACAAAACTTGCACACAAATGTTTATAGCATCTTTATTCATAACTGCTAAAAATTGGAAGCAACCAAGATGTTCTTCAAAAGGTGTACGGATAAACAAATGGTGATACATCCACGCGATAGAGTATTATTCAATGATAAAAAGAAATGAGCTATCGAGCAATGAAAAAACAAAGGGGAACCTTGAATACACCTTGCTAAGAGAAAGAAGCCAATCTGAAAAGACTACATACGAACTGTATGATTCCAACGATAAGACATTCTGGAAAAGACAAAACTATGGAGACGGTAAAAAGAGGTTCAGAGGTAAGGTGGGAAGAATGACCAGGCAGAGAACAGGGGATTTTTTAAGACCTCAGAACTATTTTGTATGACACTGTAATGGTAGCTACAGATCATTATACTTTTGTCAAAACCCATAGCATGTACAATACAGTGAACACTAAACTATGGACTTCAGTTAATAATAATATATCAATATCAGCTCAACTGTCACAAATATACTATGCTAATAATGCAAGATATTAATAATAGGAAAAACGGTGTATGCATGTGTGGGGAGGGTACGGTGGACCCTTGAACAACACAGGTTTGAACTGTGTGGATCCACTTGTAGGCAGATCTTTTTGATAAACACAGTATAATACTGTAAACGGATTTTATCTTCCTTATGAGTTTCTTTATAATAATTTCTTTTCTCTAGCTTATTTAATTATAAGAACATAGTATATAACACATATATATATATATATATACACAAAATATGGAGTAATCAACTTATCGTTATGTTATCAGTAAGGATCTTCTGGTCAAGAGCAGGCTATTAGTAGTTAAATTTGGGGGGAGCCAAACGTTAACATGTGGATTTCTGACTGTGTGGGGGATTGGCACCCTTAACCCTTGCCTTGTTCAGGAGTGAACTGTGTATGGGAATTCTCTGTACTTTCCAATCATTTTTCTGTAAACCTAAAACTGCTCTAGAAAAATAATGTCTATTAATTTTTTAACAAGTGCAACTACTTGACTAATCCATAGTTATGCATGTTTTGTGACTAGAGTTGAAAAGTTTAATAGTCTTAGTTGAGGACAGTGTAAGTTTTTGAGTAATAAAAAAGCTACCATATAAAAGAGGACAGTTTGTTTCCGCTTCTTTGCGTTTCTAGTCTCCCGAGAGAACAGAAGAGCAAACTAAAGGGCTTACCATGCATCAGTGGTGGTGATCATAGTGGTGGTGGTGAGCGGGGCACAGGAGGCAGACATTCCAGGTTACACTCGGAGAAGTGTCCTGGATGTTGAGCAGGAGTGCTCTGCTCAAGTCACTAAAGATCTCCTTGTCAAAGGGCGGGCAACTCCCACCCTGGGGCTGAGCACCTGTCGGCCTGCAGGCAGGGAAACATTGGTGGTGCACCCCACACCTACTGGACATTTGGACATGGGCGAGAGAGGGTTTTTGATTGTCAGAAGGACTGGAAGGCTCTGTTGATTAAATATTCCGGAATGCCTAAACAGACTCACACAATGATGAACTTCCTTGTCGAAAATGCCAACAGGGCGCCTGGGTGGCTCAGTTGGTTAAGCGACTGCCTTCGGCTCAGGTCGTGATCCTGGAGTCACGGGATCGAGTCCCACATCGGGCTCCCTGCTCGGCGAGGAGCCTGCTTCTCCCTCTGACCCTACCCCCTCTCATGTGCTCTCTCTCTCTCATTCTCTCTGTCTCAAATAAATAAATAAATCTTAAAAAAAAAAAAAAGAAAGAAAATGCCAACAGTGCCCATCCCTAAGACAAGTGGAAGGAATCCTCAAAGTGTTCCCCCCCTTCTGCAGGTACCAGCGCGCCACGTGGGACAGGCTGAGGGGCTGTGTGATTGGATCTCCAACCTTCGCTTTTAGGGAGCAAGGTCTCCACGGGGAATATTACAGGGCTGCACAAACCTAGATCAGGCTGAAGGTCGCTGGAGTTTTCCTCGATTGTTAGGTTGGTGTAGAGGGGGGCCGGCTCGGAGCCGGCTCGGTTGCAGGGCACGGCGTAGATGTCAAAGAGATCCTTCAGGTCCTTGCGGCTCCTCACGCTGGGCGGGGGGTGGAAAACACTCGCGGTCAGTATTGCCGCAACAGCGTGGGGCTGAGAAAGCCTCAGAAGAAAGCACGCCGTACCTGAATGATTTGAACAGCTCAACGAATTCAACAAAACTCATGGTACTGTCTGAAACCATGAAGCTCTGAAAACCCTTCATTCCTCCTTTGATCCTCCCGTGCCCGCTGCAGCTGCTCCGAGCACTGCAACAAAGACACGGCCTTAACAGGCAACCCGGCGCGGCGCCCCCTGGGGAGCAACGCCGGCGCAAAGGTGGCCCGCAAGTCACTTAAGACGGAGGCTCTCTTCCGGACTCTCGTCATTTCTCTCCGAATTGATCTACATCGTGTCAGAGTGAGTGAGACACACGACGCAGCAAAACCACTTCACGCTTATAGGCTACGGAATAAGGCACAAGGCTAGGCTTAATATCCTTCCGCTAGCCAAAACAGCTCTTTTTTGAAATCACAGGTCAGTGGGAGGACACAACTTGAACTCAGTGTTTCTGAAGAAAAGTCATCTTTTTTTTTTTCAAACGTACCTATGCTTTTTCAAAAGCGCAACCTGTGGGAAAATCTGCACGTTCTTTCCCATATTCTAAATTACAGAAACATGTTTAGGAAGAAAGTCCCGAACGTATCAATGTCTTCTCTTTTCCCTTTCTTAACCAGTTATTAGATGAAAACCAGGAAGGACTTTTAATACTAATGGAAAATGTGAGTCACAAAAATATTAAGAATGGAAAGAAGCCAATTCTGCCTAGAACTTATCTGCACCTGCCAAGGCTGTATATGCAGTATAAAAATATCAGTCCACTCGGTCAAAACTCAGCCTAGCTGTTTCACAACACTATTATTTTCTATACTGGTTCCCTGACAGGATAGTATAACAAATGTTTTTATTGGTTTTTAGTCAAATCAATAAACAGGATCTTTCTTTTTTTTTTTTTTCTCATTTTTGTTTTTTGGGCTTTATTTATTTATTTACTTTTGAAATATTTCAAATATATAAGAAAGTATAGAGGCCATTGTAATGAACAGCCAGTTTATACTGAATCTTGCTAATAGTGTTTATTTGTGGAAAATTATTTTGTGTTGATATCTGGAAGTCACCTCTGTACATGGAAGAGTATTACAAAGGATGGATTTGTAGTTGTTTGTAGGCATGGGCTGTTGATCCCCAAGGTGGTGTTGGAAGCAAAGGGTGGAGGTTCAGGAAGAGGAAAAAGGTCTGACAAAGTTACTTATCATTTGCATTTAAGCAAGTATGTTCCCTGTGTTCCTCCCTTCTTGTTCTGGGTCAGCCACTCTCTGCAGGAACCCTTCTCCCTTAGACTTTGGGGAACTGTCCACTCTCTCCCCTTCTACGGCTCAGCCTTGCTTTCTCCTTGAACAGCATTTGGGCTAATTTTTCTTTCCTTGCCTTGTCTTATCTTCTGGTTTTAGCTTACTTGGTGGGCACTGACCCCTGTCCTCTTGCGGGAGGGCCCGATGATCTTGCATCTGGCATGTTAGTCCTACCTCTTTAAAAAGATTTTCCTCCCTTACTCTGTCCTTCCCATTCCTGTTCCTGAGTAGTTGAAATAAAGGGAAAGCCACTTCATCCAAGTTCTCTCTGGGTATTTTATTTACCCAGGATACTGTAGAGGCTGAAATATAAAGAGTTCTGATTCTTTGTAGCTTTTCATTTTGTTACAAACCTAAACTTGCTGAAAAGTTGCAGGAGTGGTACAAAGAATTCCCATGTACCTTTGACTCAGTTTCACCAAGTGTAGACATCTGAATGTATAGAGCCTAAATTATGTTCATTATTCACATTGTGAAAGAAGACTTCCCTGTAAAAGATGATTTACTGTGGGATTCTTATCAGTAGCAAACTTCCTTGAGAGAGAGAAAGTGTGTGTGTGTGTGTGCGTATGTGCATGTGTGAGTGTGTAATTAACGTTTCCAAAGCCAGTGTCTGCACAGACCCATTTCCTCCTACCACTCCTCTGTTCAATAAAGTAAAGAGTGCCTGTTTTATCTTGGTTCTGTCTGGAACCTCTGCATTTCTTAAACTTTTTGGGGGGTTGAGGGAGAAGGTATGGCATTCTAATTCCTTTGTTTTGCTTTCTTCATATTATTTCATCTGAGAGGGTAGATGTTGTTTCAAATCTGTACTTTGCATGGACCTTATAAAATAATTTACTGTAACACCAGCTTTAGAATTATACCTTAACACACCTAACTTGCTCTAATACATTCATTTCTCCAGACAGGTGTATCTTGTCTTATATATGAGAAGAGTATTAAATATATTTTACCTAACAGCAAAGGGTAAAGTGGCTTATGTTAAAACTTACTTTATTCCTCAGTTAGAACAGTGCTATCCAGTAGAATTTTTTGCAATGATAGAAATGTTCTCTTTCTGCATTGTGCAGTATAGTAGCCACTAGCCACTTGTAGCTAAGAACACTTTTAATGGGCATAGTGTGACTGAGGAACTGAATTTCAAATTTTATTTAATTTTTATAGATTTAAAATCGAATTTAAAGAGCCATCCCCCCCCCCCCCCCCCCTGGCCAGCGGTTACTATATCCGACAAGGCAGCTTCAGAAAATCACAGCTTGGGTTTTGTTAGTGCTACTGAAGGATTGGTCTGTCAAATAATTAGGTTAGGAGCAATTACAGTAATGCGAGAAGACAGGAGTAAAAATCAGGAAAATTAGAAGCATTTAAAAATAGGGGGTTTTTCAGTTTTCAGTATAATTGTTAAGTCAAAATTAGAGACAGTCTTTCCACAGAGCACTGGAAGATAATGCCCTTCTACACAACTTGAATGAAGGGTCCTTCTGTTTTATCATGTTAAGGCCCCACCTGGACGGGCTCTTGTTTGAAGAAGACAGCACAGGGGAGGACACTGGCCTGATGGGAGATGATGTCCCAGCAGACAAGTTAGGAGACCCAGCCGTGGTCAAAGAATGGGCTCTTCTGGAAGGCAGAGTGTTATGAAGGCTCATGATGGCATTCGCCTCTGTAAGAGAGAAACACAGAAACCAGACAATGACGTCAGGTTATCCTTTCCTTCGAAATCAAAGAAACACCAAAGCTGCTTCTGAATGTCTGAGCAAATCCATCTATGCAAGCAATTTCTATACAAGAAGCATCAAAATATTCTGATGAGTGGACTCATGTGGTGGGTTCTCAAACTTGGCTGCAGATGAGAATGATTTGGGGAGCTTAAAAATATAGAGATGTTCAGGTCCCAGCCAGAGAGTGTTGGGACTCAGTTGGGGCTGGGGTGCCACCAAGGCATCCAGATATTTTTCAAAAATAATCTCAGCCGTGGTTGAGAATCACTGGTCTGGTCTAATCCACCACATTGATTTTGTATATCTCATATCCTTTGTCCATGAGGCCAAGTTAATTAATGAGAATTTTCTTCCAAGCACACAGAACTTGCAGAAGTACCTCTTGGGTTCCACTATCTAGTTAAATACAAAGACAAGTATATTTAGGGGCGCCTGGGTGGCTCAGTCGTTAAGCATCTGCCTTCGGCTCAGGTCATGATCCCAGGGTCCTGGGATCGAGCCCTGCATCGGGCTCCCTGCTCGGCGGGAAGCCTGCTTCTCCCTCTCCCACTCCCCCTGCTTGTGTTCCCTCTCTTGCTGTGTCTCTCTCTGTCAAATAAATAAATAAAATCTTTAAAAATAAATAAATAAAGATAAGTATATTTAATAAGACAAATAGTTAAGAATGTCCACAGTACTTAAGTCACAATTGAAAACCAAATGCATATTTTCCCTATAAAATAAAAAAACCCTCAGATGTTGGTAGGGGGTTTTACCGGATTCTTCTTGCTCATTCATGTCTTGAGGGTCGGAACCACTCCGGCTGCGGCTCTCCCTGTGCATTTTGGCCTTCCGCGTGGCCATCTCATCGTCGGCCGCCTCTCCACTCTCACCCTGGGAACACACACATGCCAATATCCCTCGTTCTGGGTTTCTCTCCCTCCCAGCACTGCTGTGGCTCAGGCAGGTCCCTATATTCTGACTGCCCCACCTTCCATACGCCCCCACCCCAAACCGGTACAGATCCCTGTGAAGGCTGACCCAGGAGTCTCACGTTACATTAACCCACTTGTTTTTCCCTGATATAGCAGCCCTCCCTGGGGGAGAGGACTGACAAGAGCAGACACACAGCCCCTGGCATCTCTGCATAGAGACCAAATTATGAAGCAGACAAAGCTCGGCTTAGGCATCAACAGCCTCTCATACACAAAGTGTGGGACTTTTTCTAGATAACCATGGAGAAAACACACTATCGTGTTATACTGATAATCTCCATATAATGAATATAGAATATATAGTGGTAACTAACCAAGTATTTTCTGCCACAGTAAAAACCATAAATTCTACCACTTTAACCATTTTTAAGTGTACAATAGAGTAGTGCTAACTCTATGTGCCTTGTTGTGCAGCAGATCTCTAGAACTCTTTCCTCTTACAAAACTGAAACTCTAGACGCAATGGAAAACGGGTTCCCCTTTGCCCCTCCCCCCAGCCCCTGGCATCCACTATCCTACTTTCTGTTTCCAAGAGCTTGACCACTCTAGGTACCTCATCTAAGTGGAATCATGCCACATTTGTCCTTTTGTGACTGGCTTATTACACTCAGGGTGATGTCCTCCAGGTTCACCCACATTGTCGCATGCCAGGATTTCCTTCTTTTTTAAAGGCTGAACAGTATTCCATTATATGTATACCTCACCTTTCCTTGATCTTTCATTCATGGATGGACATTTAGGTTGCTTCTCTTGATACTGTATTTTAAGTTATGTTCTACATTGAGCATTTTGGCCCTCTAAGATCTTTATAACCGGATCCCTGGTCTTTTTAGCCTTTGCTTGCCCACCACAGAGCATATGCTTCAGCGTGGAGCATGAACCCAGAACCCTGCATGCTTCCCTGCACAAGCCAAGTCTTTCGTGCTTCCCTCCTGCCACCTCTGCCAGAAATGCTCCCCCCCGCCCCCACAACGTTGTCTGTCTGATTCTTCAAGACCCATCTGTCGGCTTCCCTGCGAAGCCTGTCCTGCCTGCATCCTAGTCCTGGATCTTCCTTATGTCTGCTCCCATAGCACTCTGTAGATGGCTTCACCATGACTCCTACCGAGTCCTCACTGTTTGAGGCCCCTGACTTTTTCAGGTATTGACACAATTCCTAACACTGGGCCTGGCACCAGGAGGTGCTTGGCAAGTGCTTGCATTTCATTTGTTCCATCTTGTCCCCACCCCAAATGTGCTAAGGTGATGTAGACCATACAACGGTCCTGGATGATGGGGTCTGCGGTGTCATAAATAACACTCTACCCTTATAAGGGTTTTCTTCTTTTTCTTGGTGGTGCTTATGCCCAAGGTGTTGTTTCTCTGCACACTGGGCTTCTCAGCACTCTTTGTGGATATCCCAAGGCTGGGGTTGCGTGTACTCCATCGCCGGCCACCAAAGAGTTCCACAGCGTGAGCCAAAGTTGGGCCTTCATACCGTCCGTCCTCCTGTAAGAGAATCACATTCTGAATGCATGAGGGAACAGCAAGCAATGGGGAAGTCAATAGATGAATGGCTTCTAGTAAATTCCCAGAGGTGGAGGAGCACAGGCAGTTACAGAAGACTAGAGATCTGGCCACCCAAGTGGCCCTGTGTCCTAACTGTCAGACTCTGTTGGAAGTCTCATCACATCCTGTTGTCCTGGTCACATCCCTGCTGAGTTCCAAGGATGTGCTTTATGGGCCACGGGCAAGTGGGATGAAAATAAACTTCCCTTCCCAGTTTCAGAGGTTACATTCCAGAATTACCACTGTAGGAATATTCAGGAAGGTTTTTGTTTCTTTATTGTTGTTGTTTGTTTTTTACCTAGTTTGCTGCTTGGGACAGTCTGACTTGAAATACAGAGTATGTGGCATACGTGGAATTTACTTCAGAGGGCTCTGGGGAGATAACCACAGAGAAAACATATTATTAAATAGTTGGTCCACACCTGAAACTAATGCAACATTATGTGTCAACAACTATACTCAGGAAAATAAAGAAAGAAAAGAGCTGGGCTGCTGTCCTCTTGAGTGACTGATAGCCAAGGACAGAGAGCCCAGGGCACTGAGAACACCCTGCATATTGTGATGCTGTGAGCAGCGAGAAGATCCTCGTCTTGAAGCAGTCATGCTTCAAGACAGATGCTTCTCACCAGGTAACTCTGAGCTACGTGCGCTGGGGAGCAGCAGAGATTTACTCATCAAGCAGCCGCCAACAATTCTCCCTCTAAGTCAGGGAGGCCAGTTAATAAAACCACAAAAGGTCACGTATGAATTAAAGCCAATATGGATGAAATTTCACAGGTTGTATAAAATGGACCTTTTAAAATTAATTTCCATAATTTGCTGTCTTTACTTTCTGCAAGCTTTTAAGGCCAGCTCTCCTTTGCAACTCCAAAGAGGAGCTTGTAAATAGGTTTTGCTTTGTTGTAGATGCTCTGTAAATAATAAAGGGTCTTTGTGTGTGTGTGTGTTTGCTCCTTCACCCTAACATTCAATTGCTATCTCATTTTATGACTTGAGTTGTGACCTCCCACTTCCTGCAACCTGTTATGGATCCCAGGATGCTGAGTGACTTGGATGCTTGATGTGGGAAATCTTTTGGTGATCTCTGATGGACATCTGGGATTTATGCCTTCCATTAATCATTTCTCTTTTCTCTAACCATACCTCAATTTTACTGTATCTCTTTCCACTGAACACAGTCTTTTTTTTTTTTTAAGATTTTATTTATTTATTTGAGAGAAAGAGAGAGATAGGAAATGCACACGAGCTGGGCAGCGAGGGGCAGAGGGAGAGGGAGAAGCAGGCTCCCTAATGAGCAGGCAGCCCAATGGTGGGCTGGATCCCAGGACCCTGAGATTATGACCTGAGAGAAAGGCAGACACTTAACTGGCTGAGCCACCCAGGAGCCCCTGGATACAGTCTTGAATTTATCAATCAAGATGAAACATCCTCCCTTGACCAATGGTTGGCATAAGGTCCAAATAAGTCAATCAGAATCTCCCTCCCCGAAAAATGAATCTTGAATACAGTGCTACCGAGAATGAAATGGTTGGAGATCATTCTTTCCTGATGCAGGCCTATTCCCTGTGAACAAGTCACTACAATTGACTTCAAAGTGGAATCAACATTTCATGCCACAATTTCATAAATAAATTTTAACTACCTTATTGAATATCATATGCTGAAAGAAATTTTGTAAAAATTTATCTATGGGTTTTAACTAACACTTTAAAAATTTAATAGATCCCATCATTAAAATTTAAAACTTCTGCTCTGGAAAAAACATTATCAAGAGAATTAGAAGATAAGCCACAGACTGGGAGAAAATGTTTGCCAAAGAAACATCTGATAAAGAACCGTTATTCAAAATATACAATGAAAACTTAAAACTCAACAATAAGAAAACCAACAACCCAATTAAAAAAAAGTCCAAAGACCTCAACAGACACTTCACCAAAGAAGAGATACAGATGGGAATTAAACATATGAAAAGATGTTCCACATCATATAGCATCAGGGAACTGCAAATTAAAATAAGATACCACTACAACACCTATCAGAATGGCAAAAATCCAGAACACTGACACCACCACATGCTGGTGGGGATGTGGGGTGATAGGAATAAGGATTCATCCTAGTAGGAAAGCAAAATGGCACAGCCACTTTGGAAGGCAGTGAGGCAGTTTCTTACAAAAGTAAGCATTCTTTTACCATACAATCCAGCAGTCATGCTCCTTGGTAGTTATCCAAAAGAGCTGAAAACTTAAGTCCACACAGAAACTTGAACATGAATATTTACAGCAGCTCTATTCATAATACCAAAACTTTAAAGAAACCAAGATGTCCTTCAGTAGGTAAATGGATAAATAAACTCTGGTACATCCACACAATGGAGTATTACTCAGCCATAAAAAGAAATGAGCTATCAAGTCATGAGAAGACATGGAGGAATCTTAAATGCATAAAAGTGAAAGAAGCCAATCTGAAAAGGCTACATATTGTATGATTCCAATGAAATGACATCCTGAAAAAGGCAGAACTATGGAGACAATAAAAAGATCAGTGTTTGCAGGGGCTGGGGGGGCAGGTAGGGTGAGGTAGGGTGGGAGGAAGAGATTAATAGGCAGGGCACAGAGAAGTTTTAGGGTAGTTAAAATAGCCCATGTGATATTATAATGATCGATATATGTCATATATTTGTACAAACCTATACAATATACAGCACCAAGAATGGATCCTAAGGTAAACGATGGATTTTGGGTGATTGTGATATACCAATTTAGATTCATCCTTTGTAAAATACGTACCATTCTGCTGAGTGATGTTGACAGTGGGGGTCACTATTTATGCATGGGGGGCAGAAGGTTTATGGGAAATCTCTGTACATTCCTCTCAATTTTATTGTGAACCTATAACTGCTCTAAAAAAAGAAAATCTTTAATATAAAAATTTACTAGACCCATACCACGTATATATAAAAGAATTAGCCTCTACTGCTTTGGTATTTCTAAATTCAGAACATCCTAACATGGGTTAAGCTTTACCCTTAATAGAAATATTTCAGGCCTGGAAAAGGCATATGCTTTTGTTTAATCTTTAAAGGAGACTTTCTGGGAGCTGAAATGTAGTTTGACTCTTCTATTTTGTACAAAACAATAAACTTGGTTGGGATGGGTGAAAGATGTACCTTCTCTCTTTTTAATTTGGGAGAAGGTCTATTGTGAGTGAAACTACATTCTCAGTTTTAGAAAATAGTTACTTTCATTTTTTTAAAAAGATTTTATTTATTTATTTATTTATTTGTCAGAGAGAGAGAGAGAGAGAGAGCAGGGGGAGTGGCAGGCAAAGGGAGAAGCAGACTCCCCGCTGAGCAGGGAGCCTGATGCAGGGCTCGATCCCAGGCCTGGGATCATGACCTGAGCTGAAGGCCACCCAGGCGTCCCAAACAGTTACTTGCAAACACAAGTATTTTAGTACTAGTAAATGTAAATTGATCTAATGGATACAGTAACAGGAGATAAAGCAAAAGATAAGAAATAGTGACATTTATAATGAAGCCTAGGAATACAGAAAAATAAAAGAAGTTCATGTGGACATTAGGATCAGGAAACTGATTCCTTAAAAAGTATTCATGCACTTTTATCTCTTGGCATTATCTTTGCATATGATATTTTGGAGACCGTTTAACTAATCTAATCCTTTGAATAAACCCTTTTTCCCCCCTTTTTTAAGGCTGGCCTTAAAACTTTTTTCTCTGTTTCCTGAAAACAGATTTTCAGAATCTGTTTCTGTTGCTTACAACCAAAGTTCACCTGAGAACCCTGTTTTGAACCTTTTCAGATTCCCAGAGATCTTTCCAAATACCCAAGATTATGGGTTCTCAGCTCTGCCTATGCAACCTCAAGCCAAAGCTCATGATACCAGTCTTTGTTCCACACCCCACATCAAATCTCTGGGGCTTACTTTCTTTTATTCTCCTGTATTCCTAGGCTTCATTATAAATGTTACTGTTTCTTCTTGTCTTTTGCTTTATGTCCTGTTACTATTTCCATTAGATCAAATACATTTACTATTACTAAAATACTTGCATTTGAAAGCAACTTCATGGGGTACCTGGGTGGCTCAGTCGATTAAGCATCTGCCTTCATCTCAGGTCATGATCCCTGGGATTGAGCCCCAGGTCGGGCTCCCTGCTCACTGCGGAGTCTGCTTCTCCCTCTCCCTCTGCACCCCCACCTCATGCTCTCTCTCAAATAAATAAAATCTTTAAAAAAAGAAAAGAGCAACTCCATACATATTCATCACATAAGAGGACTCCAATGTCAGAAAGATTATTTTCTTTCTTCTTTAAAGATTTATTTATTTATTTTGGGGGGTGCAAAGGGAGAGGGAGAGAGAGTCTTAAGCAGAGCTGAGAACTCAGCTGAGGTTCCTCGCTGAGCATGGAGCTCAAGGTGGGGCTCAATCTCATGACCCTAAGATCATGACCTGAGCCAAAACCAAGAGTTGATACTCAACTGACTGAGCCACCCAGGCACCCCAGAAAGATTATTTTCTATATAAGCCCTTCCCAAACTGGGGAAAAAGAAATATTCTTACAGGGCTGTTAACATGAGTTTGGAAGAACGCAAGACTGTTCATAAATTTCTTGAACATATAGATACATTTAAATTAATTTCTTTTGTACCTTAGGACTTCTCAGGAGCCTTAAGTGTGTTAAGCAGTACCATAAATCATCAAGAGGGGCATTTAACAGGATGCCTATTTGACCTTTTGTTCTCCAAGTACCATATTGGCAGCATCTTTCTGATGTTCACTGAGACAATTTAGGAGCTGGTCTACATAATGGGAAGATAACCATTTGCTAACATTTTTCACTTTTTTTTTTTTTTTTTTTTTTTAAATCTTGAGAGTCTGTTTCCTTGTCTTCCTGGGTGGCTCATGCAGAACAATGTTTTGAGGAAGACGGTCACCTGTGTGTTTTCAGAAGTGGCTGAGGTATATGGAGCTGTTTTTTCTTTACCCTGTAATGGCTTGTTTCCAAGCAGCAGTGGAGGGATGGGCGTAGGGGGGGGGTGTAGCTGTGTTTGCAACTAGGAAGGACTGAGTCGGCTCCAGGTCATTTCCGCTGTCTCTGCTCCAGCGGAGCCTTTACCTCTTCTGCTGTTCCTGGTCTCAGCTGGTGCCTCCTTCAGCAAAAACTGTATGTTGCCAGGGTAAATGAGAAACCAAGTATGCCTTAGCTGTTAATTCAGTTACTTTATGCTATAAGATGGGGAAGGAAACAAATGGAGCCAATAAACCATGTCGGGCTTGTGACCGTGATTGTAACTGAGCTCAGAGACTTTGGTCTATGTCCAGGTTGAATGGATCTGTATGATTCTGGAAGGCTGAGGAATGATTATAATTAAAGATCAATATTTACAATAGCTCCTGAAGACCTTTTTTCCAAGCAGCTGACCACACTGGAATCTCCCTGCGGAGTGGACAGGAAGCTCATATTTTGGTTTCCGTTTTAGGATGAGTTAACTGAAACAGGCTTTGTGTTGTGCAGTCCTAGCATCATCGTGTAGATAGGCCTACGTGCTTATTAATCAATTTAATAAGTTAGTTATTCAGGATATGATCTCTATTCATAAGTATCGCATGGGTGTAGGGAAAGGGGAAAGAGGAGCATTATATATATATGCCTCTACTAACAGCCCGGGGAGGGGGGGAAGTCTTTGCTTGTGTGAAACATGTTAGAACTGTGAAAAGTACATGAAATCAGTCATCTGAGGAATTTAAGTTATAGTTCTATTTGTGGTGACACTAGTAAAAAAGATAATTTTTTTTGCCCAAAAGATGGAAAAGCATAACAAAGAAAAACTGAATACTTGGATACAACTCATTGGGCAGCACCATCAACAGTGTCCCCTCGTAGCGGGGTTTTTGACTCACTTTCCCAGCCATCTGCCTTTCGTCCTCCGCAAGCATACCACTCTGGTGATGCCTGTGTCTCTTTCCACACCTCACTCAGCCCAGTCCTGCAGCCACCCCTTAGCTGGAGTGTTGAAGTACCCGAGAATTTTAGGGTTAGTGAGAAACACACTCAGGTTAAGCAACTGACTGTGAGACACGGCCTCGTAAGGACTGCTGCCGATATAATAACCTGGCGAGGCAGAACTCCATGCATGACTTACCCCACATTTGGGAAAGTTTCTTTTAAACTTAGAAGCTCTACAGTGAGGCAGCACACACAGTAAATTAATGCTCTGAGAGTCATATAGCATATGAGGGGATGAAGCAGGATTTCAGTTTCCAAAGTGAAGGTTTCCAATGTATCAGCTAGTCCCTAATTAATAATAAAAATATTCACACTCTAACGCTTTTGATGGAAACTGAGTAAGTGAGGCTTATATTAACTGGTTTCTTTCCAACATGAGAAGTACAATGACCGGTCACTATGTTCATACAAAATAATAATAGGACCTACTATGAGCCAGACACTATTCTCTACACACAGCAGCTGACATTATGGCTTTACACATATTAACTCAGACCCCAGGGCCACCCTATGAATGGGTATTGTTATCACTCTCATTTTCTAGATCAGAAACTGAGGCACAGAGAGAAGTCAAAGGTGCCCAGTACCATTCTGGAAGTACGTGCCAGAGTGCGAGGGCGAGCCCTGGTGGTCCCAGTGTGGTTTTGCGAGATTGAGAATCAGGGGAGTGAGGAGGGGGGAGGGCTGCGCCCCTACCTGATAGAGGCTGACGTACTGTTTCCGCAGCCACTGCTGTCTCTGGTCGGGGAACTTCCTCATCTTCCTCACGGCCCTCGTGAGTTCTAGCAATCCACTGAAGAGCATCTTAGCTGTGTGCTTGGGTGCCACAAAGTGCAATAATCTATTGTCCGTGGTCTGGAGCCCATAGAGCAGAGTCACGCCAGTCTCTGAGAGAAACATGCTACCCAGTTTGTTCTGAACACACACAGTGTGTATATCAATGCTAGGGTGTCCCATGTACACAGCCTTTGCTGAAAACAGATCCAAGACCCCCTCTGCCAGGCCACTTAATCCAGCATTGCCCAGTAACGGGAATTTGCCGGGCTCAGACGTGCTACTAAGCACACCAAGTTTTGCTTTAGCACTGGCTGGGGAAGCAGTGGTAGGCTTTATCCAGGTCAAGGTGCTGTTGTCAGGCTGAAGCTGGAGGAAGCAGCGGGCTGACAGGTGCGTGTCCTGGTCATAGTGGATGACAGTGGCCCCCTGCAGCAGGAACTGGTGCACATCAGCTCGGATGGACAGCACGTACCATGGGATCAGCTCTGTCCCGTGGTCAAAGGCCTTCTGTGGCTCTTCTGATCCATGAGAGTCCCATTCCTTCGACTGCTCAAAGATGTCGTTTTCGGAGTCCAACAAATCTCCAATTATAAACCTAATGGAAAGAGATGTAAATTTGGTCTGTCTTGTAATCAGAAGTGAGAACAACACAAAACTTTTCACTGACACTGGACGTCATTTTTCACTTCACTGTGAATTCAAATTAGCATAGGAAATATAAAATGCTAAAGGTCAGAGTAGATTTTGTATAGCTGCATTCTAAAACCTTATATTTAGCAATAGGTCTGACCATAGGCCTAAGGAAAGGAACTGCTCGATAAACTGTTGTATTTTTTTTTGAGATTTTATTTATTTAATTTTAGAGAGGGAGAGAGAGTGGGGGGTGAGCAGAGGGAGAGGGAGAGAATCTGAAGCAGACTCTGCACTGAGCACAAAGCCTGATGCAGGGCTCAATCTCACAACCCTCAGATCATGAGCCAAAACCAAGAGTTGGGTGCTTAACTGCTGAGCCATCCAGGAGTCCAAAGTTACTGTGGTTTTTTTTTTTTTTTAAAGATTTTATTTATTTATTTGAGACAGAGAGAATGAGAGACAGAGAGCATGAGAGGGAGGAGGGTCAGAGGGAGAAGCAGACTCCCTGCTGAGCAGGGAGCCCGATGTGGGACTCGATCCCGGGACTCCAGGATCATGACTTGAGCTGAAGGCAGTCGCCTAACCAACTGAGCCACCCAGGCGCCCCGAGAGCCGGGCAGTTCTTAATCAAGTGCAGCCATGCCTCTTCTCTCTGCCCTCCTGCTCCCTTCTGGCCCTGCTCTCCTCTCTCTCGCTCAGGGATATGTGCTCTCCCCTCAGACCCTCCTCTGTCTTTTTTTTTTTTTTTTAAAGATTTTATTTATTTATTTGAGAGAGAGAATGAGAGACAGCAGGAGAAGGAAGAGGGTCAGAGGGAGAAGCAGACTCCCCGCCGAGCGGGGAGCCCGATGCGGGACTCGATCCTGGGACTCCAGGATCATGACCTGAGCCGAAGGCAGTCGCCTAACCGACTGAGCCACCCAGGCGCCGAGTTATTGTGTTTTAATATCAACAATAATCTTCATGATGTATTAGTTTTCCCTCTTGTGTCAGGAACTGTTACTTTACATACATTTGCACTTAATTTTACCTACTCATGAAGTAAGGTTTTTTTTCCTTTTTTTTTAACCTCTGAAGAAACTGAGCTTCAGAAGGGATAACTCACTCACTCCAGGTCATGCAGCTCAGCAGGGTCTGCTCTGACTCATCACCCTGGGACCTGTGTCACTAGGTTTGACTGCCTTCTACTTGATCAGAACCAAAAGTTGTGACCTGAACACAATGGTACTAAAAAGGCAGAACAAGACTGAATAAGCTGGCCTGAGAAGTGCCTCTGTTAAAAAATAAAATGCCATTAGTTCAAAGACACTCATTGGAAAATACAGTCATGGTGGCCAGATGAACAAGAACAGCTCTCCCTGACTCAACCATAGATTTTCGTCGTGCACACATGTGCACATACAAGACTTGTCTGCTTGGAACATTTAGCAAGTTGTCTTCCCTGAGTTGGGAATGTGGACTGTTAGGTCCAGAAGGATCTGGGGGGAAGGCATGGGAGACCTTATTGCCTCCTTCCTATATGGCCACCTTGGTAGGAATGTGCCAAAGGAGACTCATTTTTTTCAAGGCATGCAGAATTGTTATTAAGATCAAGGTTTCTGCTGTTTGTTCCATAGACATTGCTTGCTAAGTGATGGATAAAATTGAGAAGGAGCAGGTCCATACATCTCTGGGAAGGAATGATCCAATCGTCTTGGGGACTTGGCTCTTGGGCAGACTACTGCCTCCTGGCAAGGCATGAGCTGTAGCACTGGGCTTCTTGGACTCTCAGTCTAGATCCCGGTCCCTGAGTAAGATCCCACTCCTGTTTTCAGCAGGTTCTTCCTCCTTGCCTCACATAAGCAGATATTCTTTTTTTTTTTTAACCATTTTATTTATTTATTTTTGTGGAGAGAGACAGCAAGAGAGGGAACACAAGCAGGAGAAGGGGGAGAGGGAGAAGCAGACTCCCTGCTGAGCAGGGAGCCTGATGTGGGGCTCGATCCCAGGACCCTGAGCCGAAGGCAGATGCTTAATGACTGAGCCACCAGGCACTCCATAAGCAGATATTCTTAAAAAAGAAAAGAAATCTACAAGAGATTTCACAAATCTGATGATCAGAATATCCTTTTCTGATAAGCCACACTGCTAACACTAGGAGCAATCCATATGCCCAGCAACAATAAAACTTATAAATAAAATTTGATGCATTCATATAATGTAATGCATTGCACAACAATGAAAATGAATAGTAATAGTTACTGCAATGCAACAAAGGGACATATCTTTTTTTTTTAAATTTTATTTTATTATGTTATGTTAGTCACCATACAATACATCACCAGTTTTCAATGCAGTGATCCACGATTCATTGTTTTCGTACAACACCCAGTGCTCCATGCAGTACGTGCCCTCCTTAATACCCATCACTGGGCTAGCCCATCCCCCCACCCCCCTCCCCTCTAAAACCCTCAGTTTGTTTCTCAGAGTCCATAGTCTCTCATGGTTCATCTCTCCTTCCAATTTCCCTCTCTTCATTTTTCCCTTCCTTCTCCTAATGTCCTCCATGCTATTCCTTATGTTCCACAAATAACTGAAACCATATGATAATTGACTTTCTCTGCTTGACTTATTTCACTTAGCATAATCTCCTCCAGTCCCATCCATGTTGTTGTAAAAGTTGGGTATTCATCCTTCCTGATGGCTGAGTAATATTCCATTGTACATATGGACCACATCTTCTTTATCCATTCATCTGTTGAAGGGCATCTGGGCTCTTTCCACAGTTTGGTTATTGCGGACATTACTGCTATGAACATTGGGGTGCATATGGCCCTTCTTTTCACTACATCTGTGTCTTTGGGGTAAATACCCAGGAGAGCAATTCCTGGGTCATAGGGTAGGTCTATTTTTAATTTTTTGAGGCACCTCCACATTGTTTTCCAAAGTGGCTGTATCAACTTGCATTCCCACCAACAGTGTAAGGGGGTTGGTTCCCCTTTCTCCACAACCTCTCCAACATTTGTTGTTTCTTGCCTTGTCAATTTTTGCCATTCTAACTTGTGTAAGGTGGTATCTCAATGTGGTTTTGATTTGAATTCCTCTGATGGCTAATGATGATGAACATTTTTTCATGTGTCTGTTAGTCATTTGTATATCTTCTTTGGAGAAGTGTCTGTTCATGTCTTCTGCCCATTTTTGGACTTTATTATTTGTTTTTTGGGTTTTGAGTTTGAGAAGTTCTTTATAGATCTTGGATACCAGCCCTTTATCTGTAGTGTCATTTGCAAGTATCTTCTCCCATTCTGTGGGTTGCCTCTTTGTTTTGTTGACTGTTTCCTTTGCTGTGCAGAAGTTTTTATCTTGATGAAGTCCCAAAAGTTCATTTTTGCTTTTGTTTCACTAGCCTTTGGAGATGTATCTTGAAAGAAGTGGCTGTGGCCGATGTTCTCCTCTAGGATTTTGATGGATTCCTGTCTCACGTTGAGGTTTTTCATCCATTTAGAGTCCATCTTTGTGTATGGTGTAAGCGAATGGTTGAGTTTCATTCTTCTGTATATAGCTGTCCAATTTTCCCAGCACCATTTATTGAAGAGACTGTCTTTTTTCCATTGCATATTTTTTCCTGCTTTGTCGAAGATTATTTGACCATAGAATTGAGGGTCCATATCTGGGCTCTCTATTCTGTTCCATTGGTCTATATGTCTGTTTTTGTGCCAGTACCATGCTGTCTTGGTGATCACTGCTTTGTAATATAGCTTCAAATCAGGCAACATGATGCCCCAGCTTTGTTTTTCTCTTTCAACATTTCCTTCATGATTCGGGGTCTTTTCTGATTCCATACAACTTTTAGGATTGTTTGTTCCAGCACTTTGAAAAATGTCATTGGAATTTTGATCGGGATGGCACTGAAGGTATAGATTGCCCTGGGTAGCATAGACATTTTAACAATGTTTATTCTTCCGATCCATGAGCATGGAATGTTTTTCCGTCTTTTTGTGACTTCTTCAATTTCTTTCACGAGTGTTCTATAGTTCCTAGAGTATAGATCCTTTACCTCTTTGGTTAGGTTTATTCCAAGGTATCTTATGGTTTTTGGTGCTACTGTAAATGGAACAGTTTCTCTCATTTCTCTTTCTACAGTTGCATTGTTATAAGAAAGCAACTGATTTCTGTGCATTGATTTTGTATCCTGCCACATTACTGAATTGCTGTATGAGTTCTAGTAATTTGGGGGTGGAGTCTTTTGAATTTTCCACATAAAGTATCATGTCATCTGTGAAGAGAGAGAGTTTGACTTCTTCTTTGCCAATTTGAATACCTTTTATTTCTTTTTGTTGTCTGAATGCTGTTGCTAGGACTTCTAGTACTGTGTTGAAAAATAGTGGCAAGAGTGGGCATCCTTAATGTGTTCCTGATCTTAAGGGAAAGGCTCTCGGCTTTTCTCCATTGAGGATGATATTCACTGTGGGTTTTTCATAGATGGATTTTATGAACTTGAGGAATGTTCCCTCTATCCCTATACTCTGAAGAGTTTTAATCAGGAAAGGATGCTGTATTTTGTCAAATGCTTTTTCTGCATCAGTTGAGAGGACCATATGGTTCTTCTCTCTCCTCTTATTAATGTGTTTTATCACATTGATTGATTTGCAAATGTTGAACCACCCTTGCATCCCGGGGATAAATCTCACTTGGCCGTGGTGGATGATCCTTCTAATGTATTGTTGGATCCTGTTAGCTAGGATTTTGTTGAGGATTTTGGAATCCATATTCATCAGGGATATTGGTCTGAAATTCTTTTTGATGGGGTTTTTGCCTGGTTTGGGGATTAAAGTAAGGCTGGCCTCATAGAATGAGTCTGGAAGCTTTCCTTCTGTTTCTATTTTTTGAAACACCTTCAGTAGAATAGGTATTATTTCTTCTTTGAATGTTTGGTAGAATTCCCCAGGGAATCCATCAGGCCCTGGACTCTTGTTTTTTGGGAGGTTTTTGATCACTGCTTCAGTCTTGTTACTGGTTATTGGCCTATTCAGGTTGTCAATTTCTTCCTGTTTCAGTCTTGGGAGTTTATGGGTTTCCAGGAAGGCATCCATTTCATCCAGGTTGCTCAGTTTATTGGCATATAGTTGTTGATAATAATTTCTAATAATTGTTTCTATTTCCTTGGTGTTAATTGTGATCTCTCCCCTTTCATTCATAATTTTATTAATTTGGGTCCTTCCTCTCTTCTTTTGGATAAATCTGGCTAGTGGTTTATCAATCTTATTAATTCTTTCAAAGAACCAGCTTCTAGTTTCGTTGATCTGATCTACTGTGTTTCTGGTTTCTAATTCATTGATCTCTGCTTTAATCTTAATTATTTCTCTTCTAATGCGTGGCTTAGGTATCGTTTGTTGCTTTTTCTCTAGTTCTTCAAGGTGTAGAGTTACTTGGTGAATTCGGGATTTTTCTATTTTTTTGAGTGAGGCTTGGATGGCTACGTATTCCCCCCTTAGGACCGCCTTTGCAGTATGCCATACGTTTTGGACCGATGTGTTTTCATTCTCATTGGTTTCCATGAGTTGTTTAAGTTCTTCTTTGATTTCCTGGTTGACCCAAACATTCTTGAGCAGAGGGGTCTTTAGCTTCCAAGTGTTTGAATTTCTTCAAATTTTTTCTTGTGACTGAGTTCCAGTTTTAAAGCATTATGGTCCGAGAATATGCAGGGAATAATCTCAATCTTTTGGTATCGGTTGAGACCTGATTTGTGGCCCAGTATGTGGTCTTTTCTGGAGAAAGTTCCACGTGTGCTCGAGAAGAATGAGTATTTTGTTGTTTTAGGGTGGAATGTTCTGTATATATCTATGAGGTCCATCTGTTCCAGTGTGTCATTCCAAGTTCTAGTTTCTTTGTCGATTTTCTGCTTAGATGATCTGTCTATTGCTGAGAGTGGAGTATTGAGGTCTCCTACAATTAACGTATTGTTATCAATATGACTATTTTGGTTAACAGTTGGTTTATGTAGATGGCTGCTCCCATGTTGGGGGTGTAGATATTTACAATCGTTAGATCTTCTTGTTGGATAGACCCTTTAAGAATGATATAGTGTCCTTCTGTGTCTCTAACTACAGTCTCTAGTTTAAAATCTAACTTGTCTGATGTAAGAATTGCTACCCCAGCTTTCTTTTGAGGTCCGTAGTCATGGAAGATGGCTCTCCATCTCTTCACTTTCAGTCTGGATGTATCTTTAGGTTCAAAATGAGTCTCTTGTAGACAGCATATGTCCTGTCTTATCCAGTCTGCAACCTTGTGCCATTTTATGGGAGCATTTAGGCCATTCATGTTGAGAGTGATTATTGAAAGATATGAATTTATTGTCATCATGTTGCCTATGAAGACCTTGTTTTTATAGATTGTCCCTGTAAATTTCTGTTCCATATCATTCTTGGGGTCTTTCTTCTTTTATAGAACCCCGCTTAATATTTCTTGCATGGCCGGCTTAGTGGTCACATATTCTTTCAGTTTCTGCTGGTCTTGGAAGCTCTGCAAATCTCCATCCATCCTAAATGACAGCCTTGCCAGATAAAGTATTCTTGGCTGCATGTACTTCTCATTTAGTACCCTGAATATGTCTTGCCAGCCCTTCCTGGCTTGCCAGGTCTCTGTGGATAGGTCTGACATTATTCTGATGTTCCTCCCTCTGTATGTAAGGAATCTCTTCCCCCCAACTGCCCTTAAGATGGTTTCCTTTGTTCTAAGATTTGCGAGTTTTATTATTACATTCCGGGGTGTTGGCCTGTTTTCCTTGATCTTGGAAGGGGTCCTCTCTGCCTCTAGTACACAAATGTTTGTTTCATTCCCCAGATTAGGGAAGTTCTCAGCTACGATTTGCTCAAATATATCTTCTAGTCCTCTCTCTCTCTCCACTCCCTCAGGGATCCCAATAATTCTGACATTGGAACATTTCATAGTGTCACTTATTTCTCTGATTCTATTTTCATGGATTCTGAGTTGTTTTTCCCTGGTCTCCTCTTTTCCTTTCTTGTCTATTAATTGGTATTCTAGATCACTAATTCGTTCTTCTGCCTCACTTACCCTAGCTGTTAGATTATCTAGATTAGATTGGATCACATTCATAGCATTTTTAAGTTCTGCCAGTTCAGCTTTCATTTTGTCCTTAGAGACTCTATGTTGCCATTAATCGATTTCTCCATTCTAGCTACTGTCTTCACAATTGCTACCCTGAATTCCATCTCCGACTTCTTTGTTATATCTATATCCATTTGTAAATCTGTGGCATAAATCATAGTCTCTGAGTCTTTCCTATTTTGGGGGTTCCTCCTCCTAGTCATTCTGTTGAGGGGTGGTTGAGGGAATGTATAAAGTCCAAATTATTGACCACAACCCAAGCAAGATGCACCTGTTTTATAGGGACCTTAGGATTGCTGGCCTCTTGTTTCCCCAGCCTGTCTTCTGGAGGAGGGGCCTGACGTGCTGTTACTCAGGCAACCCTTGTTTGGGCAGAGTTGCCCTGCCCCTTGTGGCAGGGGATGGGCTCAGCGAAAACCGGTTTTGGGGGGTTTTTGTTCTCTGGTGGCTTTCCGAGTCTCTTCTGAGAGTCAGAGCAGAAGAGATCGTCTCCAAACCTCTGCCTCAGAACAGAGAGATTGCAGTCTGTTCTTCAGTAAGCTCTCCAGGCCACACCATATCCGTTTCTGTCCATGCTGCTATAAACTGCAGCATCCTGAGTTGTGCGCCCCTCAGCAGCGCTCCCAGTCCTCACCTCCAGGTCGGGGCACATCTCTGCCTTTTGTGTTTCTAAAACTGCCAGCCGCCCCCAGTTTGCACGCCTGACCCCGCCACTCTGGGTTTCCATCCAGGGGGTTGCCCTAAAGTCCTTTCCCTGTCGCTACAGGTCTGCGAATCTGTGCCCTGTCCCTAGCGCGGGAGGCTATCGTTAACCGGTGGTGCAGGATCCTGATGGCTCCCTCCGCCTTCCATTTATCCTCCAATATCTGCCCGCAGAATCATGGCTCCCTGCTTTGTACCTCAAAACCAAATGCCTGTGATATTCTGTTTGTAGAGATCCAGATCTATCTTATATCTCAGGCTGATTTCATGGGTGTTCAGAGTGGTCTGGTAGATATCCAGCTCAATTCTGGGGACTGGTTGGAATAGGGTCCCCTACTCCTCTGCCATCTTTTCCCCCTCCTCTAGTTCTTGAATCTTTCAAAGATATTAGCTCACCTTCATGGCACAAACTGTAGGCAAGTGACTGAGATGATGCAGCTGTTAAGAGGAGGAAAGGAATCTGCTCCAAAGTCCACACCCCATATATCTCTCACAGCTTCTTTCTTTATAGAGAAAAGTCACCCTTACAAGTTCTAGGCAGTTTCACCCTGAAGATCTCTGTGGCAAGCATATCCACTGCGAGCATTTCCCTCACATAACTAACTGTCAAAAGGACATATCTTAAGCAAGACACACAAGAATCCATACTGTATGGTTACATTTGTGTAAATGTAAATTTCAAAACCAGACAAAACTATACTATATTATTTAGAAATGCATTAGAGTGATATAATTATAAAGAAAAGCAGGAAGTGGTATTGTCAAATTCACTACAATGGGGGAAAGGTGGTAACAAAATCGAGAAAGGAAACAAACAGTTTATGGGTGCTGGCAATGTTTTCACTCTGAGGGGTAGTTATGCATGTATTCACTTGATAATTATCCAAATACATTAGGTTTTAAAAACTTTTAACTTTAGAATACTTTTAGATTTATGGAGAAATTTCAAAGACAGTAGACCCCACATTCAGTTTTCCCTGTTATTAGCATCTTACATTGGGATGGTATATTTGACACAATCATAAACCAATACTGATAAATTATTAATTGAAGTTCATACTCTAGGGAGTTCCTTAGTTGTTTTTGTTTTGTTTTGTTTTTTAACCTATGTCTTTTTCTTTTCCAGGATTCTATCCAGGATACCATATTACATTTAGTTGTCATATTTCTATAAGTCTCCTCTTAGATATGACAATTTCTCACACTTCCCTTGTTTTTAATGATCTTGACTGTTCTCAGGAGCACTGTTAGGTATTTTATAGAATGTCCCTCAGTTAGAACTTGCCTGATATTTTTCTCACAATTAGACTGGGGCTATAGGTTCTGGGGAGGAAGTCCACAGAGGTAAAGTGTCATTTTCATAATATCATAGCAATATCATCCCTGTTGATGTTGATCTGGCTGAGGTAGTGTTGGTCGTGTCCCACTGTAAAGTTATTCTTTTTTTAAAAACTCCTTTCCATACTGTCCTCTTTGGAAAATCCCCATGTACATTTAAGGTGTAGGGAGTTATTTTCTATCTCCTAGAGGGTGGAGTATCTATGTAAGTTATTTGGAATTCTTCCACATAGGAGATTTGTTTCTTCAAGTGGGTTTACAAGAAGGAGTAAGATGGCACTTAAAGGGTTATTTAGGAACCAAATAACATCATCAAAGATCAAAGATGTGGTTTACGAGGAAGGAAACTACTTAGGTCATATGACATAGGACCAAGGAGTGAAAGAGAAGGAAATTTTGTATCCCACCCCCCTGAAGAAGTTCTGCAGCTTTGGTCAGCGAGAAACCATAAATTGACAGATAAATATTTTTCTCATGTTCCCTGATGAAAATCTCATACGAGGGGACAAGTGGGCTATTAATCAATCTGGTTATGTATTTTCTTAGTAACTGTTCATTACTTCCTACAAAGTTAATATGATTACAGGACCATGATTCATCATGCTTCCGAGCCAGCCTGACTGAGGTTAAATCCTGGCCCTGGGAGGTATAAGATCCTGAGTCAAATGGAACTGTTGTGAGGATTACATAGTTTAATATATGTAAAGTATTAGGACAGTGTTTATTCAAAAGTAGGCTCTCAATAAATCATGGCATGTTAAATATTACTGATATTATTATCATCTGGATTATATTTGCAAAGTCAATATTCTAGAACATAGCCACCCAAACGTTGCTTCACTGTGGAAATGGTGTCCAAGTTTCAAGTTGGGATTCAGTTGAATGTTCTGCAGACAGGGGGAAAATGGCTTTCTCTGTTACAGGTCAGAGACATTGGACTGGTGGTGCGTACTGGCCGTAGAGACAGGAAAGAGAGAGAATGGGAGGGTCCCAGCTATCCCAGCAAAGCCACGGGTGGTGTGGGAGGACACCATGTTAAGGTCTGGGCCGGCTGAAGCATCAGGTTCATCTAAAGGATGTTATGAGGTGGGCGTTTGTAAGACTGGGACTGGTCTGTTACCATCCTCTGTGGAAAATAATTGGTTTCCTGTCATTTTATTATTTTGTGCCTGCATGTTGAGTGTGTGTGTGTGTGTGTGTGTGTGTAATCCCGGTAAATATGATTTTTTTTTTCTCAGATACTGTATTTCCTTCTGCTTAGTTTCCTTATTTTCTAGCCTTGTGGGATTGGATAATCTTCCAGGCGAGTCTCAAGGAGATTGTTGGAGTAGGAAGGCACAGAATTCGGCTCTCTCCAGTAAGGAAGAAGAGCATGACTGAAGGGTGGTCCTAAAATGGGGACTGCTGCCCAGTGCCCACACTTGAGTGCTCAGGCCCCCAGATGCCTTGGCTCAGGCCCCCAGATGCCCCCAGCACTGAAAGGTGTGATGGCAGCCACTAACTACAACAGCCCCATTTATGTGGCTTTCACAATGTAAAATTGCTTATCTCATGTCATCCTTACAACAACTCTATAAAGCATTATGGCCATTCCCATTTTACAGATGACAAAACTGCAGCTTAGTGAGATTAAGTCACTACCCAGGTGACATAAATAGAGTGCTGGCAATGTGTCCACAAAGTTTGAGCCTGTAATCATCTCAGGCAGCCTCCTTTCTAAGGTTCTGTCTGAACTTGTTATCTACTTATATCCAATTTCTCCAAATGTGCAAACCCTTCTTAAATCATAGCATCTTAAAGAGGGACAACAATATTAAGAACTTGCAGCTCCTATATGACCACACACTCTTTTCTACACATTTTTTTTTAAAGATTTTATTTATTTATTTGACAGAGAGAGACACGGCGAGAGGGAACACAAGCAGGGGAAGTGGGAGAAGGAGAAGCAGGCTTCCCGCTGAGCAGGGAGCCTGACGCAGGGCTTGATCCCAGGACCCCGATATCACAACCTGAACCAAAGGCAGATGCTTAACCGACTGAGCCACCCAGGTGCCCCTCTACACATATTAATATTCCAAATTTCCATTTCCCTACAGTGGGGCTCTATGTGTCTCTTATGCCTCCGTGACTCACACGTACTCACACAGGCTAAGCTATTTAGTCTCTGTGCTGGTAAATTTAAAAAGTCATTATTAATGAGCTTTATAGGTCGTACGAAATGTTAACTGGAGTGTTTTTAGAATTCAGATGTTCCTAATCTACAGGAACTAGAAATAAAAAGAAGCTGAGGGTTAGCCCCTCTACAGTGTCAAGAAATGCCTTGAACACTGTAGGAGAAAAGACTGTGTCCTGCCCTGAACACGCTGTCAGGCTTTGCCCCAGCTCAGTAGGCATCACGTAGGCAAGTGAGTTCACCTCTCTGGGCACCACTTCTTCATCTGTCCAGGGGAGCTGGACGGGTTGACCTAACAATCCCACTGACACTTTGAGATTCTCTCAACCCTATTCCTTTTCTGCTGAAGACTTGAACTCTTTAGGTTTCTGTGAATGATTCAAATGGGTTTTCTGGCAGGAGTAGTGAGAGATTTGAGACAAACTGGAAGAGAACCCTGCAGGCTGGGTGAAGCAAAGACCATGAGATTGTCACTTCTTTCTTTGATGTAACTTTCACCGAGTAGGCAGCTGCCACAGGAACGGGGCTGAAGGTTATTAGTTATCGAGTCTTTGTTTCAGCCAAATCAACAATAAAGTGTGGTTCCTATGGGTCTTGGGATCTGGAAATCCCTTTGCTACACACAACACTGTGCTGGAAATGATAACATGGGGCTCTGTTCAGGAATGGATTCCCAAATCCTGGCAGGTGGTCCCGGAAACAGTGCTTGCTGATATGGTTTCAGTGAATTCTATTAAACATCCCTACCCCCATCTTTTGTGTTCAGTGGTTCTTTTCAGAGGAGCAGTCACTTGGGGTAAAAAACAACAACAACAACAACAACAACAACAAAAACCAAAAAAAGCCCAAAAAACAAAACAAACAAAAAATTATTACGGGTACTGAGGGACATAGCTTTTAATGTGATTTCACTATGGCTTTACAGGATATTTGCATTTTTGTGGGTTTTCCCCCTTCTAAGACTACTTAAGATGGGAAGTGGAAGAGCAATATTCTTGGGATGGTGATTAGAAAGGGAACAAGGGAATGAGTAGAAAATTGGAAACAAAACTTTCAGGAGAGGTGATGGGATGAAGTATCACTTGAAGGAACCCCAGCACCCCACCCACCCCCCCAAAAAAGATGTTAAGGGAAACTCAGAGGCTAGGTCTCTAAGACTCAATCAAAGGCAGTATTCCTAAAAGTACTTTAGAAAGGCTGACACCTTTAAGTAACACCACCACCCCAACACAGCCCCAAGAGAAGGATGTTATAAAGAAGAGCCATACGAAATTCATTATTTGAACTCCTGAGGGATGATGCGTCTCTTCTAGCAGGATTTAACAAAGGGATTCAGTCATCTCAGTATGAGGAAAAGGCATGCTTCTTCTCTAAATCATCTGTCTGATTTTTCTTACAAATACTGTGAAACTTATCATGGATCAAATCCTCTCTTTCCTTTAGTCACTAAGAATTCTCAGAACAAAATTTAGTCACTGTAAGTGATACACTTCAGTATGTTTTACTTTTTCCTCTCCTGTTTCCCTTTTCTCTTAATATCCTCAATTATTTATATTTATTCTTATAAGCATCTACGAAATCTTTTGTGGAAGGAGGTAGGTATATACCTACATACCTATAAACATGGAATTGCAGATAGAGGTAGACATAGATTAAGGACGGAAATGGCTATGAGGTGCTTTCTGTGCAGACATGTGTTTATTTGTCGATGGTCCTCTTTGTGTATAGAGATTGCTACTAAAGTCAGCCGACAGTTAGTGCGAAAACTTTCAAATAATCTTTGATTTGAGATAATCTTAAAAAAAAAACCCAAAAACAACTGGTAGAAGCTACTTGTGAGACATTTCAGCTTAAGGGGCAAGACACTGGGGTAAGATTATTCTTTGAGCATCTGGGTCCTTTGGAGAAATCTGGAATATAGGTTTACCTCCCTCCTTAACAGCATTAGGGACTCAGACACAAGGCATTCATTTCTTTTGTTCACAACAGATTCTAAAGATCCAGTGCTCCAATTCCACAGAAATTCTTTCCTAAAAACACCGTGCCCTTCCCAGAGACAACCGGGGAAGGCTTTGCAAAACAAATCACCATGTCTCATAAATGTACACAAGTGTGTATGAAGACTTCAAGACAACTGCAAGGCATGACCCATGAGTACTGACTACAGATAAAATCTTCCGGGCAACAATGTCAAAGTCGGCAGACCCAATGGTTTTGGGTGGCGCTAGAGGATTCCTCCAGCTGGACCAGGCTCTGCCATTTGAGTGTGGCCTTGAAGAGGCACAACACATGCCCTGAGACTGCTGATTTCTGGACTTCCCATTTGGTTGTGGGTACACATGTCTAGATGGGCAGCAATGTCTGTGGATACAAGAGCGGTTGCAGCAACTGAATAATTATAAAGCTACAGATGCCACCTTGCAGAGCTGTGCTTCTGGAAGTGAGATCTGTGAACCACCTGATTTACAATCACCCAGAAGTCTGGGGGAGCCGCTAAAAGCACCGATTTCAGGGTGTCACTCCAGGCCTAATAAATCAGTATATTTGATTTAAACATATTTTAATATCCGTCCCTGTGCCCCTCCCAGGGATTAATAAAATCTATCTTTATAGAAGCTATGAAATAAATAAAATATCATGGTTCTAATGCTAAAATATAATTTGTTGAATTTTCAGAAGTGACAGGATAGCTCTAGTTTGTCCTCTTTAAAGAGGTAACAGGTGGCAAGAAGTCAAATTATGAGCAGTAATTCTAGAACAAAGCAGCCAATTTAGAAAGGTGAATTCAAATTCAGAATTGGTAAAGTTAGAATAGAAAGCATGGCTTCCTGATGAAGGTGGTGGGTTTTTGTTAGGAGTCCACCTAAAACCAACCTGATGTAGGAGAAAGAAAAAATGAGCATCTCTCTTTTTAAAGTATAAAACTTACTGCCACCGTGCTTTATCCCTTAAGGAATTTTTCCTAGAGCTGTTGCCTTCACTGGGGCTGTCCTCATCCTCGGCCTCCAGACTTCGGCTGCAGCTCCTGATGATCTGAAAGATGCTGTTGACGGTGGACTCCTTCTCTGAATTCTTTAGGCCATTATGTCCCACTCGTTGTAAGAAATTATCTTGTCCACTGTAATCAGCTACGAACTACAGAAAAACATACCAAGAATTTGTTATTGCAATTTCATGTACTATGTCTAAATAACCTACTTGGGTAGGGAAATAAAATCGCAGTAGTCATAAATAATGGCATTTGCGCCTATTTTATGGGAAGAAAAAGAAAGAGTCTCCAGGAAAAACATTTTTTTCGTTTCACCACATGAGTTATTAGAATCCATTCTTGTTTCCACTAAGACAACTTTAGTTCCTCTAGGAATCAACACTCCATTTCGAATTTACAACACAAAAAGCAATATTATTTCAAGGTTCCCCAGGGAGAAGATTAGCCACTTTACAGAAAATGGGTAGGGTTGTTTTATCCTGGTAGTGAGAATCGAGAAAAACCATGACAAAAGTCTATTATTCTATGGAACCAGATAAAATTCCTGGGGCCCAAGGAAAACACTGAGAAAGGATGACGTTTTGCTTGATTGCCCTTATATCCTATAGTAGCACAGAGGCTTCCTGATGGTTTTAAAGCTCTTATGGTCTGTATTCAGGATCAGGAAGTTCCTCCCATTCGACATAAGAGCTCCCGCTGCGCCACTGGATGTGGCATTCCGGGCTTCTAAGATACAAGGAAGCCGGTGTGGGTGCAGCCTGGGGGGCTTGCTATAAGCTTTCTCCTCCATTTAGTGCACTTTTATTTTCCTGCATAAGCCAGAGAGATGCAAGCTGGTAGTGGTGCCTGTACCTGCCAGGGGCTCGTTAGTCTCCCTGATAGCAGGTGATGACCTGGTTCCCAGGTGACACAGAAGAGGCTGAAGTTTTAGGAGTTGTCTCATGGCCACTGAGAAGGGTGGGGTATGTGAGTGTGAGTGTGTGTGTGTGAGGTCAGTAGTGGTGCTGTTGCCAAGTGGGAATGACCCTAGATTTGGGTTGGGGCTGCCAGGTATGGGGAGGGGAGGGGAGGAGGGTGGGGGGATGAGGTCACTGGGTGATGGACACTGAGGGCACTTCATGTAATGAGCACTGAGTGTTATATGCGACTGATGAATCACTAAACTTTACTTCTGAAACCAAGAAAAAAAAAATCTTGGGAAAGTTCTCCCCAATTCAGTCCCTTCTTTCATTTCTAAACACCTTTTTCCAGTTTCTCAAAGCCGGTTCTCTCCAATGCCCGATGCCCCGAGTCAAAGTTCACAGGGTCCTCTCCCCTCTCAGAGTCAGGAACAAAAAGTCACGGGCCTGGGAGAGCTGAGGTGGCTGTGATCAGAGCCTGGAGCTCGTCTTTTGATGAGAGGCCAGCTTCTCCAGCATCCTCCCACAAAGGGGGAAAGCAAGGCAGCACTGACCTCCCGTCATGCTTTATCCCTCTAATTCCAAAAAGTTAATACTCTCACTTGACTTTTTTTTTTTTTTTTTAATTTTATTTTATTTGTCAGAGAGAGAGCACAAGCAGGGTGAGTGGTAGGTAGAGGGAGAAGCAGGCTCCCCGCTGAGCAAGGAGCCCAATGCGGGACTCAATCCCAGGACCCCAGGATCATGACCTGAGCCAAAGGCAGACGCTTAACCGAATGAGCGTTAAGCATCTGCCAGGCGTACCTCACTTGACTTCTTTTATCCTTGGCATCCAGACATTCCCATCCAATGAGAGAAGAAAACCCCATCATCCCTTAAAAATCAGAAAACAACACCCATTTCCACTTGTACTTAAGCACTGCCCCATTAAAGCTAAGTTAACAAGATTAAGCCCCAAACCGTGCTAGCTGGCATTATTTTCTCCAGAACTTCCCAGGGCCTAAGTGTTACCCAACACAACAGCAACAACGGATAACCTAGGCTCAGCAGGCTCTCTCTTCTGGTGACAATGACACTTCAGATTTTGAAAGGCCTCACCTCTAGAGTTTCTTCTTGGGAATTGTACCTCGGGCAAAGCTTCATGAGGCCAGAGGCTCCATCCAGTACTTCACAGAGCTCCTTCAGAAACACCCCACAGAAGGGAACCACCTTACAGCCGGGTATGTGCAGGGCCCGCGTGACCACCTTCCTGTACTCGCAGGAAGATTCGTGCTGAGCCATGGCGTCCTTCAGGCTCCTCATGGTCTCCAGGTCAGACTGGTCCATAAACTGCCACATTTTTAAAACTTTTCTTGACCTATTGCAAGTAAATGATTTTTTTTTTAGATAAAAGGAGAAATAATATCATCCACAGTATATAGCCTAAATTCCATGCAAATATATTCTTTTTGCCTCAGTTTTCCTTATGTTGTAATATTTATTTAGGACTCATATCTCCACCTACTTCCCCAAATGATGTATTACTTTTAGAAACTGAAACACAAAATTAAGTAGGACAGATACAAATAACACGTGTGGAAGGAGTTAATTTTGGAAGGTGGGCACTGAACCTAGGTTTGAGCTTTTCTGGCAGCTGTAGCCAAGAGGGAAACCTAGTGGGTAATATGGTTTGTACAGATATTTATGGAGGATTGTCTGCAGAAAACATGGTCCATCCACTCCTCTTGATCTTTTAAATGTTATCCTTGGATTAGGCCAGTCCCTCAGTGAAATACATAAACCCTGTTTTGACCTCTTTTGTACAACTGCTTTTACTAAATCCAGCTTTGACATTAAGCCACTGGCCCATCCTGAGGGACATTATCTTAAAATACTATTTGCATAACAGGATGTTAAATAGGACTTTCCCTGTGATGAAACTGCTGCTGAGAACAACAGGTGACATTGTACCCCACCTCCTAAAGAGAGGCACCAGGTCGTCATAAGGGTACCCAAACTGCTCTGCCATCTGTGGTCTGTAACTGTCCATCAGCCTGTGCAGAGGAATTGGATCTGAGCAGGCAGGAAGGGGATATTTCCCTGGATAGAGTTGTCAGAGGGAGGTATGTGAAGGGAGGAGGATCAGCCCCAGGGCAGAAGGCTCCAAGTGAGCTCCGTGGAGAGGCTGAGCTGTGTCCTGAGTTTGTTGATCACAGAGCCCGTTGTGTGACTCTTGCCTGGGAAGGTCTAAAGATGACCGGCTGCCTAGAGCTGCTTGAAGGTTCCAGTGGGCCTGTCTTGCATTTGCAGAGTCTGGGAGGGCAAAGCACTGAGCACTTCCTGTGAGTCAGGAAGGGACACCGTGAGGTGTCGTTGCACCTGAACTATCTAGAAAGACCTGCCTGCCGAAGGAGGGGATCCTAGCAGAAAGAGCCTGTGAGGGCAGGAAATCCAGAGCTGGATCCTGGGGACTGAGGGGGCCCTGCCCCTTGCCAGCGAACGGTGCAGTGGGAGGTACCTACAGGGCAACAGGTGGGGGAACGGAGGAGGAGTACCTAGGAAGAAACCCTAAGAGCACGTCGTATCTCTCTCTGTGGGAGCACCTAGGCCAGATTACAAGTGTCCCAGTCAAATGAGACCTTTGTTCTCTTCACCCCATCTCCCTCCCTCTTTCTTCTCCCACCCACTTTTTCTGTAGGAAGAAAAGATAAACCCCGTCCTCCCATTCTACTGCAGGTTTCTGAGACTAAGCTGTGAAATGTGGGGAAGGGTGAAGCTTGAAATCAAATGAGATGTTGAAATTTTGATTTATATCAGACTGGATTAAAAAATCACTATATCATACATAAGACATTCAAAGGACATAGAGAAGTACAATATGACAAACGCCCAGGCACCAACCTCTCAGTTTAAAAAATAAAACATTAATAATGTAGTTGAGGCCCCAGTGGGTTCCTCCATGAGCATGCACTCCTCCCTCCCTCACCGAAGGGGACCACAACTGTACTTCAGCGTCCTCGTGCCCTTACAATTCTTTATGCTTCCCCAACATATGTATATATCACTAAGCAGCTTATAGAACTGTCTGTGTGCTTTTAAACGTTATAGAAATGGTGTCACACTGTAGGTACTCAGACAACCTGCTTTTCTTGCACAGCTGTATGTTTCTGAGATTTATTCATGCTCATGAGCCTAGGAGAATGAGACAAGCTACTGACCACATCAGTGACTGCGAAAGCTATAGGACCTCCCAAGGTATAACCCAGAGTCGGAGGGAGGAAGAGCCTATTAGGCAGGTTTGAAAGACAGTGATGTCAGAAAAATAAAATTGTTTCCTGATTTCACCCCACTGAGTCCAGCTACAACTGATTTCTTACAAGGTGGTGAGAATCCTTTTTGGGGCATGAAATGGAAGTATAAATAAAGTGAATACGTGATTCTCATTATTGGATCATCCTTCTTTCCATGGGTAATGGGGTTGTAATGGTAGATTTGGGGGCAAAAGACAAATCTCAGCAAGAACAGATCAAATTATTTTTGTTAGATTGATAATTGACACTATTTTAAAACCTTTATTTCTTTTTATGTTTATAAAGGTACTAGATGTTCATTGTAGAAAATCTGGAAAATACCAAAAATAAAGAAAATCCACCCCCAGTGCTATCATCCACAGACAACATTAGGTATATTTCCTTCCAGTATTTATTCTATTTGTAGGTGTCTGCTCTACATATTTTATAAATGTTGTATAAATATTGCTGACGTTATTAAGTAAAGACAGCCCTGTTCCCAGATATTTTTATGCATTATATATTGCTTGTTTTCCAATGATACTAAACATATTTCATACACATCATTTTTGGTGGCTACATAATATTCCATTGTAAGGATGCATCATATTATTTCCTTCATTTCCCCACTGATGTGCATTTGGGTTATTTATATTTTTTTAAGATTTTATTTATCTATTTGACAGAGAGACAGATAGAGAGAGAGAGAGAGAGAAGAGAGCCCAAGCTGGGGGAGGGGCAGAGAGAGAGGGAGAAGCAGGCTTCCTGCTGAGCAGAGAGCCTGATACGGAGCTCTTTCCCAGGACCCTGAGATCGTGACCTGAGCTGAAGGCAGACGCTTAACCTACTGAGCCCCTGCTTTTCTTGCACAGCTGTATGTTTCTGAGATTTATTCATGCTCATGAGCCTAGGAGAATGAGACACAATTCTCACAGGCGCCCCACATTTGGGTTATTTTAAATTGATACCATGATTGAATAAAATATTGTTCTATGTAAATCTTTTTACTCCTAATTGTTTCCTCCAGTGATCCACAGCTCCTGGTGTAGTATAGACCCCATCCACAATCAACCAGTCTTTTCTCTTATGTGCAGTATTATATGTTAGAAGTGACAGTGTGTGATGTCTGAGGCTAGGCCATAAAAAGCACTGCAGTTTTTGCCTTGCTTTCTTGTTGTTCACTTTGGAGCAAACCAACTGCCATGCTGTGAGGACAATGACATCCAGAACAGAGGAAGCGAGGTCTCCAGCCAATAGCCAACACCGGCTTGCCAAACACCCAGGATAAGCATCATTGAAATAGAATTGTTTTATCATATGATCATTCTTTTTTTTTTTTTAAAGAAAAGTAACACATGTCTTTTGTAGAAAATTTATCACAAAGAGAATCCAATCATCCAAATCATCTCCTGTTCTCTCAGTATTCTTTCTATTTTTTCCTTCTTTTGAGCCACGCCTGATACATTTGTATGACCACTTTAAATGCCAGTGACATTATCGTTTGAGTTTATTCTTAGTTAAGAAAGTTCAAAAGGACAAAAAAAATTTCCAACTCTGAGAATTTTCCTTTCCTCCCCCAACCCAGAATCCCTTTGCAGTGATCTGGAGAATCAGAGAAAAATCTCAATAATGTTATGAAGCAAGATCTATTTATAGTGAGAACCCTCATTGGGAAGGTGAATCTCAGACACTAACAACAGCAGGTTCATTTTCTAGAGCCTTACTGTATGCCAAACATGCGTGCTAAACACTTTGTACTATCTCACTAAATCCTGTGTGAGGAGGTAGGTGCTTTTTATTATTATCATCCCCATTTTACAGATGAAGAAACTAGGGCTCACTGAGATCAAGAAACTGGCTCAGATCACACAGCTATTCCATGGGGGTGCCAGGATTTGATTCCTTGTTATCTGACCCAACAACTTATACCCTTCTGCCCCATACCACATTACCTCCCACAAGAATGAGGGGCAGTTACTTTATGCCAGATAACTGAAGCTGAAAGGGAGTAAGGCAGGAGATTTATTGATAAGATGGTGATCTTATTATTAGCTTAAGGGAGAAGGCATATGAGCAGGATATGAGAGGTTAAGGGCAACGGCTCTCAAGTCAAGGTTGCCTGCATTCACATCCCAGCCATACTAGGTGGACTTAACTTCTCCTAACTTTAGTTTCTTTTTTTGTATGATGTGGGAATAATAAGAGTATCGACCAAGAAATTGCTCTGAGAATTAAAAGACTTAATGCATAGGAGATGCATAGTTCAGTGCTTGACACATAGTAAATGTTCAATTAAAATAACAGCTAACACTGAATGCTTGTTATCAGTGTCAGCCATTCCCAGTCGGTGGATGGGAGCCTACAGTGCTGAGGCAGTTCATCAGGCAGAGCTGGGAAGAGACTGATAACAGTGGGGTTTACAGGGCACAGAGGGCAGGTGGGGGTCACCGATGGGATTGATGGAGTTGTGCACCCAGATAATTTTACCCAGTGTGGCCAACAGCATGGGATCAGAGCAGATATAGCTAATTAGGATCGTGACTGGCCACAGCGGCTGAATTCTGCTGCTGTATCTTTGAGGGACAAGGTTTGTGGTGTTAACAAAGAATAACGTATTTCCCGCAAACAATCACCCGCAACCAATTGCCTGGTTTGGATAAATGTGGTTTCCAGGGCAATTAATTCGGTGCCATTTGGCTGGTATCCAGATAACTGTGTTCCCTACTTCCATACCTGAGGCCAGCCAAGAACTCCATGACAGCATTGTAGTTGCCCATGTTCCAGCAGCACTTGGCCACGTGCACCAAATAGGAGAAGACTTCTCGCTTCTCCTCCATGGAGCCCGCCGTGAGGATCAGCCACGTCACCCAGGAGCTCACCTGGAAAATGCAGAAAGGGGCATCCACTGAACCCAGGTCCTGCAAACTCGATGAATATTTTTTTCACAGGAAAACTCTTTTTCTTTTTTTAAAATCAATTTAGTATTAGAAAATGAAGGCCCCAGCTGAGGGATCTGAGGTGAAGCTCTAGGCTCCATCACTGCTTTGCTATGGGATTCTGGGAAAGTCATTTAACCTCTCCATATTCTTCATCTTCCATCTTTAAAATAAGGAGGCAGAAAACCATGAAAGAGCCACCAACAGATGAATGGATAAAGAAGATGTGGTGTATATACACAATGGAATATTATGCAGCCATCAAAATGAAATCTTGCCATTTGCAACGACGTGGATGGAACTAGAGGGTATTATGCTAAGCGAAATAAGTCAATCAGAGAAAGACAAGTATCATATGATCTCACTGATATGAGAAATTTGAGAAACAAGACAGAGGATCATAGGGGAAGGGAGGGAAAAATGAAATAAGATGAAAACAGAGAGGGAGACAAACTGTAAGACATTCTTAATCTCAGGAAACAAACTGAGGGTTGCTGGAGTGGAGGGGGGTGGGAGGGATGGGGTGGCTGGGTGATGGACATTAGGGAGGGTATGTGCTATGGTGAGCACTGTGAATTGTGTAAGACTAATGAATCACAGACCTGTACCCCTGAAACAAATAATACATTATAATTTAAAAAAAAGGCAAAAAAAAGAAAAAGAAAATATGGAGGCAGAAACGTAATTCATAAACTCCCTCTTGATCTATAAAATTCCACGGGACTATAAGAAAATAAGGCCTAAGGATAATATTGTTTTAAAAATACATTTAAACACAGTTGACGGATGGACAGCAAGATTAATAATAACCCGCTCCTAAGTCCCCCCTTTCTGATATGCAGCCTCAAAATCCTCTGCTTAATCTCTAAGGTTATTTATTTTTTTAAGATTTTTTATTTATTCATTTGAGACAGAGATACAGAGAGAGAGAGAGAGCATGAGCAGGGGGAGAGGAGAGGGAGAGGGAGAAGCAGGCTCCCTGCTGAGCCAGGAGCCCGATGCGGGGCTCAATCCCAGGACCCTGGGATCACGAACTGAGCTGAAGGCAGATGCTTAACCATCTGAGCCACCCAGGCGCCCCTCTCTAAGGTTATTTTGCTGCTCTCTATACTTTGGTGCTTGGACACTAGTGTTCATTTAAGTCACTTGCTCCATCCTGGCTAATGTCTGGGCTGATAAACCTAGTTGTTAACAAACCAAAGCCTTGGTCTTGACCTCACATGGCCTGGGAGCTGCATTGGTTCAGCAACAGTGCTGAAATCTGGGGCCAACCCATTTCCCTGGCCTGAGGGAGAGGGAGGCCTGAACTGAGTTCTTGGTCAGTTACCCATGGCAACTGCCCGTCCCCCATTGATAAAATGATAGGAACGAATGGCCTTTAGTGCTGACAGCAATCAGAGAGGGCAGTCCAAACCCATTTTTCCAGATTAAGAATCTATGGCTCAAGGGAGAAGTGATTTTCTGAGGTCCCAATTCCTGTTGATGTCAAAATGAGGACTCCCCGTGGGGTGCTCTTTTATCTGATGAGGGGTGACAGTTTCTTTTAAACTTGTCACTGATTAAGTTTTTCTAAGCACTCAGTTAAGAGCAGCACCTCTGAACACAGAGTTGGAATAAAAGGAGAAGATGCCAAGAAGAGTCCCAAAATATGATGAAAGCAATGAAAAAAGCAGAACAGAAGAGACAGGTGCTGAACACCCCTTTCCTTTCCCTACACAGAAACAACAGGGAAACAGTGGCAACAGGGACCTTCAGTGATAAGACAGGGTCACCCTGTGGTACCAGCCAGCAGTGCTGACAGGTATGTGATGGACCACCTGCCACCCTGAGCCCAGCCCCAGCCCAGGGGGCTCCCAGCACGCACCTCTGCTCTCTACCTGCTCTGGACTTTGTGCAACATCAGGAGAACAGATCTGGAATCAGACTCCTAGTCCAGATCATCCTGCAAGGAATTCAGAGCCTCTTGGGAAGAAGATAAGCTAAGATAACCATTTGTTCTGATCTCCTGGGGCTGTTGGGAGCAGCTGGGCACCTTCTGGGATTCCTAGAGCCAACCCCTCTCCTGCACTATAAGCAATTCCTTGCTCACTGTCTCCATGCCTTGTCCCCTCATCACCTGGTTACCCAGTTAAAAGTCACCCTGTGAGACTCTGGCTCTCTAGAACAAGAAACTGTTTTGTCAGTAAAGCTTGTCATTGGTGCTCTGGTGCATTTCTTCCTTCCGTGTGATTTGCTTTTGATGAGCCCTATCCTGCTGTGGGAAGCCATGAGCAAACACTTAGAATCATAAAATTACTGACTCTTTGAGCTAGAAATTCAAACCCATCTCCTTACAAACAAAAATGTATCCCCAAAAGTTAAAATGGTTCCCCAGACACCCAAATGCATTAATTCTTGAGACCTCATAGAAAGAATATATTCTTTCTAGGCTTTAGCTCCTTTTTTTTTTTTAAATTGAAACTGATTGCAAATCAGTGGCTCTGGAAAGTCACAGCTCTTTCAGGCTATTCTGGTACACTGCGATGACTTACTAGTCTAGTGGCCTGAAAGGGTTAATTCATTTTCCCTCAGAGAGACTGCTTCATGAGCAGGCGCAGACTACCACATGGTTTGTGCCTCAGTCCTGATCATGCATCCAGATTTATTTCCTATCAGTCAAATCATTTTCCATATACTTTCCCACAATGCTAGGAAAAAAATAGCGATACGATATTTCACATGGAAACCTAATTTAAACCAGCCGTTCCATCTCTGCGTGTGAGTCCCCAGGGCCTGGTTGTTGGGATTATGTAAGCACTGTTATCATAAACACACGCACACACACACCCCATCTGCTTACAGACATCAGGGATGATTCTTATTGTGGCCTAATGTATTCATAATTTCATGGGCATTAAGTGATGAGAGTTTCATCACTAATTATGAAAAATAAATGTCACCAAAAAACCCCACGAGGATTTGGCAACGACTGAAAAATGTTGCCTCAAAGCATAAATGGTGGTTGTATTTACTAAGTGAAAAACAGGATGTGTTGCCAACTTAGAAAGAATTTCAGGACACTGGATTCACACAGAAAAACACAAAAATCACATACATAGAAAGTACTACGACTCAAGCATAGGGAACATGTTAAATGACTATTTTGCCTTATTTGAATGGTCAGCACAGAATAAAGACAGAATCTGGCCCCCAGCCCAGTTCTGTAAGAGTTCCTCTGGAGGCTCTGTGCTCCCCCTGAGGGCCCGACCCAGGTTCCTGCCTACAACTTCTGCACAACTTCTCTCCTGCCGTGTCTTTTCTTCCTCTCTTGCCTTTGTCAGTACTCTTAGGCCTAGCCAAACTGAACTGCTTGCTCTCCTCACATCAAACACCTGGTTGGCATCACACAAGCTCAGTTTGGAAGGAATGTTCTTGCTCAATTCATAATTACCTTTCCCTGGCCTGCCATGTCCGGCCCATGTCCTTTGTAAAGCCAAATCCTTACGTTCGCCACCAGGCCCCTGTCTGTTCTCCAACCTCCACCCTACCTATGCTTTTAGGAAGATGACCAAGGCCTTTTCTCATTTCAGGGGTCTTCTACGGGAAGGCTTCCCCCCAATCCTGACTTTGATTTAGCTAACCCCTACTTATCCTTTAGGCAAAACTTCCCTCAGGCTCTGCCATCAGGATCCTTGCCCTGGGCCCCACGCTTTAGAAGGCCCATGTTGGGGCGGAGGGAAGTGTCTGCCCAGTGGTTGCGTACCCACTTCCAGATCATTCATCCCTGTAGCCCCAGGACCCTCAAATCCCCCATCCAAACAGCTCAAGCCCACTTCTGTGGGTGGATCATGACACTAGGCCTGAAGGCTGACTGGGGGGCAGGGCGGTGTGGTGTGTGGATGCAATTTGAACTTGAGGTCTGAGGTATCCACACACGGGTATACACAAGCCAGCATGGAAAGAGAATGAGCAGGTCACAGGCTGGGGCCTTCTTTGTACTTCCTCCTGGCTCCCCTAAACTTAGAGGCAGGGCTGCCTTTAGGAATCCGATGAAAAGCATCACCTTCTTGAGGAGGCCTACTCTGTGATGCCCCTGGTCTCCCTGACCCCAGACCCCCTACACAATCAGCACCGTGTTCCTCAAGAGTGCGCACCAGCAGCAGTGCCTACGGCAAGCGCTCCATGAGATCCGGTGAAGGAGACAGCGTGACTTCCTCTAGGAAGGCTGTTCTGATGGCTCACCTAGCAACTCACATCCAACTCTTCCTGTTTCTCCCTGACTTAATGTCAGACTTTGAGACCGAGGTTACGTCCGCACTGGGATTCTCATTGCTGCAAGGACTTGCATCTGCTTTATTTTTATTATCTTTGTGCCTCTGACTCTTTCACATGGGTCTGTTCTGTCTCCACTACTAGATCTTACGTCCTCAAGGACAGAGACCATCTTTCCCACATCTTCAGTGTGGGGGTGCTCGGTGCCTCTGACCACCAGGCAGGCCACCCAGAGTCCCAGGAGGCCACTGGCAGAGAGGATTCTCAGCCTCTACTCAGTCAGGGATTATATTTGGGAAAAGGCCTGAACACTTCCTACTGCTGTTCCCAGGTCCAGAAAAAAGAGACAAACGACTTCGTGCCAAAAAGTCTTTTTGAATATGCTGAGCGATTTTCACAGAAAGATGATCCTTTACAGTGGCTATCTGGTCACCCTGCCCGAAAGGGCTGGATTCGAATGGTGGGATCCACAGAAGACAATGAAAACCCGGCCAAAGCTGCTCTGAAGTAGCTTATGGGCAGTGGCCAGTGACACTGCCCTCCACGGAGCTTTCCTAAAACAACCCTTGGACTGTGGACGTGTGGGCATGTACACACAATGTCACACACACACACACACACACACCCTGCCTAGGCAGCACTCTTCAACATGTGCAACACTGGCCTCAGCACCTCTAATGGTTGTAGTAGTAGGGTGTTTGTTCCCGTGTAGATTCCAAGGTCTCACCCAGACTCTCTGAGAGCAGGGCCCAGGAATCTGCATTTTTAGATAACTCCCCAGTGGTTCTTAGCCACTTTTAGGTTGAGAACCGTCCCAGGGGTTCAGCGTCCCTCTCCGCACCCCTGGTGCAGTTTTGAGTCAGCTGAAGCGTCCTTCCTCTAGTACCAGTCCAATACTACGTACGGATCACCAACTCTATAACCTACCTGAGCTGGGGCTGTCCCTGTGACCCACGTGGAAGCAGGCAGGAGCAGACAGAGGGAACAGAGAGCACTGTGGAGAACATGGCACCAGGCAGAGTGGACCATGCTCACCCCCATTTCACCACTGCCTTGTGCCTGGTCCTGAGGCAGGCCGCCTAGCTATCAGCCTCAGTTTCCTCTTCAGTAAAATGGGAACGATAGTACTGACCTCCTAGAAGGATGATGAGGATGAGACTGGAGAGTATGCAAAGATGGGAGCACGACGCTTGGTGTGTAGTTACGGCCTCGATAGCTGTTTACTGCTGGGACTGCTCCTGCCGTGGGGGTGCTGTTACCTGAGTTGTGGAGAAGCTGAATTCCAGGAAGCAGAACACAGAAATCCTGAAGAAAGGAAGCTCTAGGTTCTCCTTCTAACCACAAGGAAGGACATAGCCCAAGGCTGGACCAGGAAGAATCTGTGATTGCCCTGAGAAGGGTTTGTGTCCTGAGCACAAGCCTTTCCTAGAAGGCTAACTCGCCTATTTCCTTCACTCTGAAGGCTCCCCTGACTCCTCATGAGGAATCAAACATCCCTTTTTTCCTATTTAAACCACCTGGTCCCATATATAGACATACACACGTACGTACTTCATATGTGTATATGCGGGTGTACTTCTAGTACTTTGTCTGAGACTGATATCCCCCAGCTGTGAGCTCCTTAAACCAGAGGCTGTGACTTATTCACGCCAGGGGCTCAGTGTTGAGGATGCAGAGGCCAGCAAATTACATGTGCCCAGACATCCTTCTGCACATGAAGTAGCCACAGGAGAGTCTCTTGAACTCCATGTCCTGCTTGGCATGTTTCCACTGGTGACTTTTGGTTTAGGAGGGACACAGAGGGGAAAAGAGAGGCCCCTAAAGTGTCTGAGACCGATATCCCCCAGCTGTGAGCTCCTTAAACCAGAGGCTGTGACTTATTCACGCCAGGGGCTCAGTGTTGAGGATGCAGAGGCTAGCAAATTACATGTGCCCAGACATCCTTCTGCACATGAAGTAGCCGCAGGAGAGTCTCTTGAACTCCATGTCCTGCTTGGCATGTTTCCACTGGTGACTTTTGGTTTAGGAGGGACACAGAGGGGAAAAGAGAGGCCCCTAAAGGTGGCTTCTGGAGAAGCCCTAAATACATCTTGGATTATACCCCCTCCCCTTCCCCTCACATCGCATCACAATTGTCTACAGAACGAATCTAAACCTTCTTTTTCTGGTCTTCAAGCCTGACACCATCTGATCTAAATTTACATCTTCAGCATTAATTCCCATACCTGCCCACCACTCATCTGTCTGATATTTCAACCCTACTATGTTTTGTATCATTTCCTATTCTCAGCCTATTCCTATCTCTACGCTACTGTCCAGTTTCCTTGGGGTGTGAATACATAGGGCATTTTGTTTGTTTGCTTTGGCTTTCCAATGTCTCTTAGTCGAAATCAGCTTTCTGCATCTCAATCTATACAGAATTCATGCGGCAGCTCCTCCCCTGACTTTAGGCCTGGTCTCAGTGACTTGTTCAAAGTGGGTATACGACCAAGCCAGGCCAACCAGAGTCCTCCTTGACAGAGTCATTCCCTGAAACTATCAGGAAAAGATACACAGTCTTTTTGTTGGAATTGTAAACTGTCAAGATACAAGTCAGTTGTCTGCCACAATATCAGGAGAGTCTACCTGAGAATGAAGATAACACAAAAGAGAGATGAAGATAGGGGGTGCCTGGGTGGCTCAGTTGGTTGAGTGCCTGACTCTTGGTTTTGGCTCGGGTCATGATCTTGGGGTCCTGAGACTGAGCCCCATAACAGGCTCTGTGCTCAGTGTGGAGTCTGCTTGTCCCTCTCCCTCCCCCTCTGCCCCATCCCCCACTCACGTGCATGTGTGCATGTGTGTGTATGTGTGCACTCTCTTAAATAAATAAATAAAATCTTAAAAAAAAAAGATGAAGATAGATTCCTGAGGACCTTAGATTCCTAGATCCAGCCATACTTGAAGCCCTATGAAGAGTCCATATACATAAACCCCAAAATGCCCTTATTTTGTTTAAGCAGCTTTGAGTTGCTGTTAACTTGCAACTGGCGGGGGAAAGTCTTGACAAATAAATCTGATGACCCTCCTTCTTTATTTTTTATTTATTTTTTATTTATTTGACAGAGAGAGATAGCGACAGCAGGAACACAAGCAGGGGGAGTGGGAGAGGGAGAAGCAGGCTTCCCGCCGAGCAGGGAGCCCGATGTGGGACTCGATCCCGGGACTCCGGGATCATGACCCGAGCCGAAGGCAGATGCCCAACGACTGAGCCACCCAGGCGCCCGACCCTCCTTCTTTTAACAATACTTATTGAGTATATTGAGTATCTACTATGTCCCGTGTACCATGCTGGACACCAGTAAACATGACAGACATGACACCTGGTCTTGGGAAGGCTGGAGCCTCGTGGGGAAAATAACATAAGCAAGTAATAAAGAGTAGTATAGTGGATACTATGATTGGGAGGTACAAAGCCAACTTTACCCATTTCTATGCTACCATCTTTGGAAGTCCAGTCTTTCTACCATTCTCTGGTCCCCACTCTCTCCCAAAGTACTTTATTCATATCTCTGTAACAGTGCTAATTCTTCCTACAAATAGTTACTCTATGCCTGTGCATTTGCCAGGAAGTACATTAGGCATGAGGACAGGAGGGTCTGGAGCAAGTATAAGAAAATTAAGATAGCATGTTCTGCCTTGCAATTAAGTCCGTTGTATATATATCCACCTTCTCTAAATTGTCAAATCCTTGAGGATAGAAACCATAGTGTTCTGGCCATCCTTCTATTGTTTGCAGAATGTCTCCCCCATGGTTTGCAAAAGATTCTTCAACTAAACATTCCCTAAATATTCAGAATTCTAAATTTCTTAGAATTGTTTACTGTTCTTTTAAAATGTTTTTTCTTTATTTTGGTTCCATTTAACCGATGGTTCGTGCCAATAAAATTACATGTAAATATTTTCAGTGTGAAATCTAGAAGTTTTGACAAGTGTGCAATTCCACATGACATACTTAATTTAAACTATCTTTTTGTACAAAGAATAAATTTATTAAAAGTTTTGAAAATGTTTTGCTGTTCCACTCTCTGTGACACCATATTCTTTTTTTTTAAAATTGAGGTATAACTGACATATTAGTTTCAGGCAAACAACATGATTCAATACTTGTATATATTGCAAAATGATGGCTACAATAAGTCTAGTGAACTCCCATCACCATACATAGTTATAACATTTTTTTTCTTGTGATGAGGACTTCTACGATCTACTCTTTCAGCATCTTTCAAATATGCAATACAGTATTATTAGCTGTAATCACCATGCTGTACATCACATCCCCATGATTTAATTATTTTGTAATTGGAGGTTTGTATCTTTGGACCCTCTTCACCCATTTTCCCCACCCTGTAACCCGCACCTCTGGCAACCACCAATCTGTTCTCTGTATCTACGAGCTTGGTTTGTTGCTGTTGTTTTTGTTTTAATTCTACATCTAAGTGAGATCATAGGTATTAGTCTTTCCCTGTCTAACTTAGTTTACTCAGCTGCATTCCCTTGGGTCCGTCTCTGCTGTCGCAAATGGCAAGATTTCATTCTTTTTTATGGCTACTTACTGTTTTAAAAGCAACGAGAGTAAACATTTTGACTTCAACATGCAGATGCCATTTCTAGTTAAACGGACTGCAGAGAATTGCTAAGAGTCGTGCAGGCTGCATTATCCTCCGCTCTCTTACCCTACTCAGTTGAACAGGTCATTCATTCTGAAACCAATTATTAAACGGTATTCAAGAGTGAGCCTCATCTCATCTGTATTTTCTCCTTTTGTAAAAGTATCTATTGATAGTCCTAGAATAGGGTCTTTGTTATTTCATTCCATTTTAATAATGGGATTGAAACCCGTGGCTAGGCGTCTACATAAAAAGTTGATATAAGTGAGCGGTTAGCTCCAAACTATCCTGATCCTATCGCAGGGGCCACTTGTGAACCAATTTCTTCTCCTCTTTGCATGATTTTGATAATAATACTTACAATCACTACCGCTTCCATGTAGTGGGCATGTACTTGTGAGAGGGACTCTGCTTATCCCTTTTAATCCTCTCAGCCTTACATGCTGGTACTAATAGTGTTCCCATTTTACAGATGAGGAAGCTGAGGTTCAGAGTGGCAGAGCTAGCTTGTCCAAGGTTACACAACCTATAGACTAGGAACGAGCCAAATGAAAAGCATGTGCTTTTACTGGGTGTTGTGCACAAACAATGAATCATGGAACACTTCATCTAAAACTAATGTTGTAATGTATGGGGATTAACATAAGAATAAAAAAAAATAAAATTAAATTAAAAAAGCATGTGCTTTTAAACTACCATGCTTTATTACTCTCCATGTTCTCTTACGAGCATTAGACCAAAGAGTGAATTCATTATAGCTTTTTAAACTGTACTATAGCCCCAATATCTACCCTGATCTAGTGAGCAAAGAAATGCCTTAACAAAACTACAGTGAGCTCAGCTCAAATAAGGAACACCCCATTTAGAAACAGAATGCTGGTGTTCTGAAAGGTCATAGAGAAGGTGTTGCAAGCATGAATTGAATGTCTACACATGTTTCTGTTCTGTCACCTGTCTAAAATTCCAAGTTTTCTATGACACGCAGAATAGGACAGGGTCTCATGGGTTAAAGAGTCTGGAAGGAGAAGGCCTAGGAGATTCCATCCTACAGCTCACTCACGGAAACAACTAGGTGTCCCAGACAGAGAGTCAAGAGAGTCAAGAGAGGCCCCCAAGAAACCTGCTCCCCAAATTGCGGCCACCACCGGAGTGGCCCACGTGCTTTCCCTGGTCCCGGCAGCCTCATCATGCCAGCTGAGTTGCAGGACCTTCAGAAAATATATCCTCATTAAGCAAATCTTTACGGAGGGCTCTTCTACCGCTAAGGAGCTCACATGCCACTGGGCACTGCAAGGGCCACTGGGGCATGCAGCGAGTAAGGCAGCCACTGCCCCTGCCCACCCAGCATGATCCATTCCTTCCATCCCAGCTGTGATCTGGCTCCCATGGGGGCTCTCCTTCACCTCTCCTCACTGAGGATCTCGACTGAGCTGTGCCGGTTGGCACTGAGAGGCCTGACTGTGTCATAGGCTGTCCTTTTCCTTTTGCCCTTTTCTGACATCAGTGAAGGAATAATGCTATTAAATGTGCTTATACCATCTACTTAAATAGACTGTTTTAAGTGCTTAAAGTGTATTAATTAATTTAATCCTACAACAACTCAATGAGGTATATGTGATTATCAGCCCATTTTATAGATGAAATGGAAGCACAGAGAGGCATAGTCACTTGCACAGGGTAACACAGCTAGTAAGTTGTGAAGGTGGGATCCCAACTCAGGCAGCCCAGCCCCAGAGCCCGTGCCCATAATATTGTCCTCTGCTTGCACAAGTCAGTTCTTGAATGCTGGCATTTCTTGGGGAATCTGTCCTTGGTTCTTCTTATGCTATATCTTCTCCCTCGATGATTCCCTTCACTGACCTGGTTATACCCACCCCCCCCAGCTGCTGTCTCTGAATATCTAGCTCTTGTCCTGTATATCCAAGAATTAACCGGGCATTTCTAGCTGGAGGGCCCAAGGGCTCTGGAGGCCCACCCTGACCCCAATCCTTAACTCCTCCATCACCTTCCAGCCCCACATCTCATTGACTGCCAAGTGGCCCAGATGTCATCTCCTCCAGGAAGCCTTTCTGAATCCTCACATGGTTAATCCATCCTCTGCCCTAAGCTAACTTTATCACTGTACTGTGACCACTTTCCCCCGGGCTTCTGCCCCTGGAGTATGAGCTTCTTGAAAGCAGGTATTGATTGTTTTACTCATCTATCTCCTGGCACAGGGTCCAGCTCGAGCGGCAGGGGCTGAATAACCTCTTGTTCTGAGACGGGACAGGGCACAGCTGCCCCAGCATCTGCCCCCTGCTGGTGCTGCCATTCTCGGAAGAGCGTACAAGCACCCGAATGCCGGGGTCTCTGGGGGCTGCGGTAGGGGAGCGGGGGCTGACAGCCCCTCCCCCCCCCGTCAGCTTGCTCTTCATCCAAGAAGCTCAAGAGGCCAGTGCTGGGGAAGGATACCCAGGGAGCTGTGACATAGAAGGCCTATGGGTAATTTGGCCCATGACTGGAAGATTCCATTTTCCTTGTGATAATTGGGCATCAGAGAGTGAGGGTAGTGGTGGCCTTCTCATCTGCTCTGGAATTGGCTGGGCTCCTTCTCAGGTGCCCCAAGTGATGGACGGGAAGTGGCCCCCCTGATTACTTAAGTCCCCTGGATGGGAAAGTCACTGTCCATAGGCCATCCTGCTTGGGAAAAGGAGGAGAGTGAAGGCTGTCTTTCAGGGCCACTGAGCAAGTCCAGAGGTTCTGAGACATGCTGTGAACCACTCTGGGCCCCAGCAGGTGGACACTTGTCCCAGGAAAGTAAAAGTAAGCCCAGCAAGTCACTCTTTCACTTGTAGAGCCCAACAGCAAAGGTTTGCCAACAGCAGTGAAAACGGTGAGCCCAGAACAGCAGCCTAATAATGAAACCAACACTAACGATCAAGCAGGAAGGAGGGAATGGAAGGGAATAAAATGGTTTGCATGTGTTCGCGTATGTTCCCCTGAAGATAGATCTGTGTGAAGAAAGAAAGGATGTTGGCATCCCACCAAGATCAATTACATCCTGGCCAGGCTGGACACTGGTGCATATAATAGATCATTAAGGAGGTAATTCAATCTGCTGTCTGTGCAGTACATGTGTGGAGGGGTGAGCTTCTGTGAATGAAACTTGTTAGGGAATAAATTTGATGAAAACCAGAATTCTGTCTCTTTGACTTCCCTGTTCTAAAGGAGGGCGGGGGAGCAATGGGAGAAGACAGGATGGGGAACCAGAGAAATGCAGGATCATTTCTTGGCCCTGCTTTTTACTAGTTCTAGGACCTTGAGCAAATTTCCTTCCTTCCTTGAGACTCAACTGCTCATCCATAAAATGGGAATAATAAATGTCCTATATCATAAGGGGTGTGGTGACTCATAAAAGAGACAATGTATGTTAAGGGCCCTAGTGCTTGGAGCAGAGCACATACTCAATACATGTCAACTAATATTGATAATTAAAAAAAATAATAAGCAACTTCTTTTTCAAGATATAGTCTTTGTGGAAACATTGTTGGCCTTTTTATTACAGTGCTTGCTTCCCTTCTCTGTTTAGCAGAGAGGAACTTCCTAAGGATTAAACCCTCAGAAAGAATGAGCCTTCAGTTCTTTTAAAGAGGACAGAAAGAAGAGGCAGAAGAAAGGTGGAAATGAAGCAAGAGAAAAAATTAAGAAAAAACATATCCATAGAGGATCTAAGGAACGTTGGTGGGGGGGAATGGAAAACAGGTGATGGGGAAAGGGGGCGGGGGCGGGAGCTGTGTGAGGAAGTGAGGACGCATGGGTATGGCTTGGTTCCAGGGGAAGTGCTGGGAAAAATAACAGTGAATCACTAATAGGTCCTAGAAGGGGGCCCTGAGAAGCTTGGGCCCCCTGTCCGGGAAACATCGTGTACACAAACCGAAATGACACTTGATTCAGACTGGGATTAAACAACAGCATGAGACGTTGGCCATTTCAATATCTTTCTTACTTGGTGAAAAGGAGGTCATCTTTTCCGGGGAAAGAACAGATTCCAATTCTGAATAAAACTCAACGGAGTGGTATGTGTAAGGCAAAAATTCTAGGATGCTCAGCACGGGATAAAATTACTCGTGTGCCTCACCAACCACCTAACCTATAAAAATAAACAATGAATGTCCTGCTTTGATATCGTGTAACTGGCTGAAAGGTAACTGCCTGGTAGAGCAAAGAACTTAAGACTGACAGCTGAGAGCAGGGAAATTCAGCTCGGGAAGGCAGACAACTGCCCTGTGGCCTGGTCTATGCTCCCAAGCTGCACTTGACATTTCATTTGTCTTGTTTGTTGACTGGCATGCTTACTCCTGTGCCTGTCCCTCTGCAGCTTCAGATTTTGAAATCCTGGCTGCTGGACAGTTGATCTGCCAATTTTGAATTACTGCCACGTGTGCTTAATAAATATTCTAGCAGCGGTAGTTATCCCTTTCTGCTCTGAAGACCCAGATAGAGATAGGTCAGTAATGTTTGGGAGTAATGTTTCCTAAACTCTGTTCCAGGGACATGTCCTACCAGATGTTAAAGTATTTTGTGAAGAAGGTATCTGGGGCTATATAAGTTTGGAAAATGCTAGGATAAATTAAGATTTCTTCACTGGCAGGATTTCTTGGAGCTTTATTTTTTTTTTAAGATTTTATTTATTTATTTATTTATTTATTTATTTATTTATTTAGACACAGCGAGAGAGGGAACACAAGCAGGGTGAGTGGGAGAGAGAGAAGCAGGCTTCCCGCTGAGCAGGGAGCCCGATGCGGGGCTCATTCCCAGGACCCTGGGATCATGACCCAAGCCGAAGGCAGACACTTAATGACTGAGCTACCCAGGCGCCCCTCTTGGAGCTTTAAATATGCTAATGCACATGGTGAATCTCCAAGAAGGAGCTAATTGGAGTTTCCCAAATTCTTTTGGCCATGCAATTTTTTTTTTCCCCAAAGGAACACTTACATTTAGAAAGCCCCTGGAATAGTGGCATTGGGTTCCTCCAAACTCCTTTATCCTGAAGTGAACATAGCCAGAGGCTCATATCCACTGGCAATCCTGGAGACCTCTCTTTGCATCTGTCCAACCCGAGAACACATCCTTTCATCTCTAGAAACTGCATGGTGTGAGTGGACTTCGAAGGGTAGAAATAGTCAGAAATGGCAGCATAGGATTTTCTAACCGGTGTCATAAATTCGGAATCAATGTGTCATTGGAGGAATTCTAAAGCCAAGACACAGGAAAATTTTTCTTATAATCCAAAATGAGATTAAAGCACATGGGCAACTCTGATTTCATAGCCAAGGCTGTGATGAGGAAAGAGCTGAGCAGACACGTGGTTTTAGACATCTGGTTCTACTACATAATACGGCAGCTAATAAATCAAAAGACCTTAGAGGTTATTTAGCCCATTTCCTTTATTTTTTAGATGAAGAACCCCAAGAAGCAGAGGGGTGAGGTGACTTGTCCAAGGTCACTCAGCTAGTCAGTGGCAGTGCCAGGGCTAGACCTCAGGTCTCCTGACCTCAGGGCATCCTAGAGTCATGGCCTGCTGGGCTTCTGTTACCTCTGTGAAGAGGATCTGATGCACGGCCACCCCTCCCTGCCGCTTTCTGTCCTACTCTCCCTCCATCCGTGGGGCCTCAGAGGCAGCCTTACTTGAGTGAAGAAGTTGATGGTGAGGAAAAAGCGAGCTGGCAGCTGCAGGAATTGCTAAAGACGCTGACTCAGGGGGCCTGAGAGATGGTGGCAGCACGTCCTTGTCGGGCAAAACTCGAGGAACAAAAGGGAGAAGAGTCAGGGCAATGAAACAAGAGTGGCCAGCCCCGGGCCTGCCATATCACAGCCCTTACCAGCAGCCACCTGCATGCAGAATTTCAGACACATGCGGCCTGAACTCTTCCCCTTCCAGCCGCCCTCTGGCTGTGCCCTGCAGACCAGCTCCAGAAGGGGAAGGGTCTAGGGGAGTGGAGATCTGGGGCAGAAGGAAAACAGGAACAAGAACACATTAAAGTTGATGTGGCTGCTATTTGTCTTTACTGTGGATGGCAAGAGAGGTCAAAGGAAGAACCAAGAAGCCTCCTCTGTTTCCTGGAGGAGAGGAGGTATCAGCAGGAAGAGCCTTTCCAGAAAAATCCTGCCAGGATCTGTTTCGGGAAGGGAAGAAGGCGGCTGCTCAGTGGTGGCAGCAGGGGACAATGGGTTGGGGACCCTGACTCACAGCTCAAGGGCACAAATCCCAGGACAGGAGCTGCAGAAACTCAAAACCCTGGACATGGGGAAGTTGACGTGAGCTTCAGATCAGCAGAAGAGGGGATTTATTTTGGAGATGGGGGCCATGAGGCTGGCAGGACTTGGGATTTCGCCGAGTGGGCTGAAGTTAGAGCCTGCTCCTTGTCATCAGGAGAGTTAGTGAAAGAAGTTTAAGAGTGTTGACAGCTTTTGAGGGTGTGTTGACAGTCTCTATAAAAGTGAATGACCTGTTTGGGGTCTGGTAATTTAAGGGTTACGTGGCGCTGTGGCAAGAGGGGGTGGGGGCCCAACACCAGCCTTGCTTTTCCTGTAGAGAGGGGCTGAGCCTTCACTCCAGAGGGGTAAAGATGTGTTCAGTTTCTGGCTCAAGAAATCTCTTTAGAGAAATATTTACTTGGAAAGCGCCTAGGGTGTTGATGACAGAGACTAAAAAGTAAAAAAAAAAAAAACAAAACCCATGCTGTTCAAGTATTAGAAAGTGACACATTTCATGCCAAAAAACCAAAGCAAACCAAACCAAAACAAGATCATGTTTTGGGGATGCTGACTGGACAAATAATCTTTACTAGATGCAGTGGGATCAGCCTGAGCCTGTGTTTGAGGTCAGAGGCGCTGTTCTCGAGTCTCGGCTCTAACATTTACTAACCGTGTGGTACTGGGCCAATTACTTACTTAGTCTCTCTTCTTTTGTGCCTTCAGTTAAAACAGGCCAATGAGCAACACCTACCTTACAGAATTGCAGGATTAAAGGAGATAAAGGAGATAAGTGCTTTGTATATTCATAAGCCCAGTGGAAAGGTTAGACAAGTTTACTAATATTAATGGGCATGTATCTACATGATTTGGTTTTGTGAGGTACCTACATTTAATGTGGCATTTCTTTGAAATTAGAAATTACAACTTTTTTAAATGTCTTATGTTTCCCTGGCTCTTCTACTCTACACCCCTCCCTGGCCTCTCTGCTCCATGGTAGGACTGGGGAGCATCATGTCTGAGACTCATGCACAGAATATGCCTACAATACACCTAGCCTCACTCTTTAAATTCTAGATTTTTATATCTTTCCTGAAATTCTGCAGGCAGGGAAGAAATTAATCAAAGAAGATGCTTTTTATGTCCACAGATAAATTGACAGATGCTAATAAGAGAGTAAAAGCATATTTTGCTATGAGTTGATGAGAATTCAGTGTATAATATAAAACCAAGAATATCTGAAAATGAGATATTTTCACATAAGGGTGGGACTAAAAGATTTCTTTCTATTTTCTCCTAATTTTCTAAGTGCTGGAAAATACAGTCAGAAACTTAAATGGTTTACTCAAATATTTTTCTGAAACAAAAAAATTGGTATGTATAAACTTTTAAAAACTCTAAATGAATAGACTTCTATCAAATGTATCTAACACCTATTAGTGTATAAACTCCTAAAAGTTTCCTAAAGATGCTGGACATGTTTTAGCATTTTAATGATAAAACCCAGATGTCTTGTTTTACATGCCCTAGAAGAAAAGAAACACACAACCTTACAAAGAACACTCACCATTTTAAATCTGATTAAACTCTATGCCAAAGAAGGACTGGAAAGAGTATGATGTTTCTACAAACAATCTTTTAAAAAGTATTTTTCAAATCCACTTAAATGTTCTGGAAAACTCCTGAAATGTGAGCCACCAATATTTATTCACATTCCACCCGTGCATTGGAATATTAGTTTGGGGTCATGTTTCGGTGCTTGGAAGCATCCTGATGATTATTAGCTTGATTCTTCAATCTGTGTTTTGAGGCCCATGAGGAATGAACCCCGTTTTGGTCACTTATACATGACACCATCATTCAGAGCCCAGTGGTTCCTCATGTGGCTCCATATCAGAACAACCCTTGAGAGTTCCTTAAAAATATCCAATTGCAGACTTTACCACATAGCATCTAATTCAGTGTATGGGGTAGGGAGGTAGGAACCTGTCCTTTTGAAAAGTTTTCCTAAGTGATTCTGATAAAGCCTAGGAACTGCTGATCAAGGGCCCTGGCCATTCTCAAACTTAAATGTGCACAGGAAGCACTGGGGATTTTGTTAACATGTAGGTCCTGATTCAGTAGGTGTGGGGTGTGGGTGCATGGGGGCGGGGATAATAGTCTGCATTTCTAACAAGCTCCTAGATGATGCTGATGCAGATGATGCTGATGCTGCTGGTCTGGGGAATGACACATGCATTTTGTGTGTGTGTGTGTGTGTGTGTGTGTGTGTGTGTGAGAGAGAGAGAGAGAGAGAGAGAGAGAGAGAGATCTTTTAATGGTAGAATAATATAGAATAATAAATGAATCAACTATAGCTACATACATCACCAAGAATCTTAATTTTAAGAATCTTAATTTTCAACTGCCTGTAGCATGTCACACCGACCTCCTTACTGTTCCTTGAATGTGCTAGGTATGTGTTCTACCTCCACCCTATCTCCACAGGACATTTGCACTTACTGTTCCCTCTGCCTGGATTGCTCTTCCTGCGTATATCCAGACAGCTCACTCCCTCAACCCCTTCCGATCTTTACTCAGATACTAGGGTCCCAGTGAACCTTCCCTCACTGTCCTACTTAAGCTTACAATAGCCACCCCTCCCCAACACTCCCCATCCCTCTTCCCTGCTTTATCTTCTCCCTAACGCTTATCATTCCATACTTTTTACTTATTTTTCTTATTGTTTCCACCTAACTAGAATGTAACCCCTGTCAGTAGAGAATTTTGTTTTTTCTTTTCTTCCTTTTTTTATTTTTCATTTTTAAAAAAGATTTTATTTATTTATTTGACAGAGAGAGACACAGCGAGAGAGGGAACACAAGCAGGGGGAGTAGGAGAGGGAGAAGCAGGCTTCCCGCGGAGCAGGGAGCCCTATGCGGGGCTCGATCCCAGCACACTGGGATCATGACCTGAGCCGAAGGTAGACGCTTAAGACTGAGCCACCCAGGCAGCCCCCCCTTTTTTTTTTTAATAAAAACAATCCCACAGCATTTATTGTACTCTGGTAATAACATAAAGGTAATCAAAACAATACGAACAAATGTTTTAGAACTACACTCCCAACAAAGGACATCTAAAAAAACAAACTACATGGCCTTCTCAAGAATTTCTCACTTCATTGATCATTTCTAGTTGGAGACACTTTGGAGCAGGGTAATATTATCTCCTTTTAGGATGATCTGACCCAATTGTTTTCTTGACTTTGTTTTAGAATGAATCTCTTCAGCATCATCTAATACGAGGTTCATGTACTCATCAAAACCAATGATACAGCCCTCTATTCGCATGTTCACTTGCTCATAGAGCCACACCTGAATTCGAGATCTATTTTGCAAGTATCTGAAGATGGGTTGATGGACTGAACCATCACCTTCTGCACTTTTTGGTTCTGGCCACGGTACACCATGGTGGAAGCCGACAAAGACCGCACACTACCTCAGAAAGCAACTTCCGGAATCGAGAATTTTGTTTTTTCACTGCAGGATCTCCAAAGCCTGGAATGGTGCCGGGCACACAGTAGGCACTCGAGCAGTATTTCTGGGGGGATGACTGAATGAACAATTGAATGATATTCCAAGAGTGGCCTCAGGAAGCAAACGAAAGCATCAGCTGAGTGATAACAGGAGGAAGGGCTCATTCCCAGTTACGCTGGATCAGAAGAGGCACTTCTGGCCATCTACCTCACACCTAGAGCTCTGGTTGACAGATGAACCCATTTAGGAATCTGGGGGATGCATTTTGGGGCTGCTCATCCTGGAAAGGGGCCTTTGGAGGCTGCCCTACTCACAACAAAGTCTTTTAAAGAAGCCACAGTACATTTGTTTCCTAGTCGAGGCAGCCAGCTGGCAACGTCACCTCAAGACTCTCGCCGGCTAGTGCTCACTTCCATTTCTATTTCTTATTTCAACATTCAACAAATATTTGTGGAGCAATGTCTAAGTGGCAGGACCACACTAGGGCTTCATGTGTTAAACAGAACTTTTCAAATCTACTTGCGTGCAACTGTACTTTATTTTCACTCTCTCTCCCTCCCTCCTTTCCCTCCTTCCCTTCTCTCCCCTCCCCAAGGCCCCTGGTTTAATCTCTATTATTCTGAGTAATACATGTTGTAAAAAGAAAAATCCAGTACTACAGCATTCTATACAGTAGAAAATGAAATTCCCTCCCTCCATCCCTAGATATGGGTCACCATGGTAATAAAGTTTCTCAGCCCTCCCCGCAGGTAGATGTCCCCACATTCCCTGGGGAATAGGAAGGTGGTGCAAGTAGAACGTTCACAAACCTGAATTACTTTTATATATGAAGGGACTTGCCAAGAATTTCAGTTGTCAACTGTCTGTAACCAGCCTATCACACTTGTCAAAAGCTTGGCTGAGGCAAGTGGTATTTGAGAAAGATATCCTAAGGGTCATAACAGGCATTCATTTCTTAGATTTTATTTTTTTATTTCTAAAGATTTTATTTATTTGACAGAGAGAGAGACAGCGAGAGGGAACACAAATGGGGAGTGGAAGAGGGAGAAGCAGGCTTCCCATGGAGCAGGGAGCCCGATGCAGGGCTCAATCCTAGGACCCTGGGATCATGACCTGAGCCAAAGGCCGACGCTTAACGACTGAGCCACCCAGGCGCCCCCATTCCTTAGATTTTCTAAGCTCGCCCTATGCCAAGTAAGACCTTTGGTGAGCAACACGCCTGGACCAGATTATCTTAACCATCTACATGGATATCTTTAGAGAGCTATGTTTTTTCATGATGTCCTTTTATTGAGGGTCCGTATAAAATATGGCCAGAGAAAGACTGTTTCCAATGTTTTTGTCCTGTAAGCTGCTCTTGAAGACTATCCATTGTCTATAGGACACAGAAAACAATTCCTCCCAGGGCTGAACTTGGATTTTCTGACAATCTGGTAGGTTGCTGCTTTTTTTCCTTTCTTCCTCTTTTTCCTTCTGTTCCCTCCATTCCACATTCCTTTTTCAGATAATGAGAACAATATAACCCATCACATCTCTCTTTTTGTCTAGGCTACCCGGAAGCTCTGACCAATTTTTGAATCAATGGCATCAAGTTTCCTTTGGCCTAGGCATTCTTGCCCACATCATTCCAACCTCTCCTGCATGATTCTAGACTTTTCGCTCCATTGTTTTTAAAAGCCTCTTGAGGTTTTTTTTTTTTTTTTCCCAAGGAGGAAGAGACATAAACGGTACACTAACAAACAGTCCAATGGTGACATTTTACAATTTACAGGTAAGGAAAATAAGGTCCAGAGAGGCTGACTTAGCTAAGAGCCACAAACAGCTGGTTAGGGAAGCTTTCAGACTAAAACCTCAGGGTTCCCACCCTTCCCACTATCCCATATTGTTTCAAATTAAACATTAATATTTCTTCTCCCTTCACATGTTGTGGATATTCACTCAGCTTGATTTTCTTTGTGTTCCGCTTTTGGAAAGAGAAGCTATGGATGGGGTCTGTGTGATTTTTCCCCACTCATCATGTCAATGCACCAGGTTGACAGGGTCCAGGGGGGAGGGAGATACCTTCTCATATCTTTTCTGTCTACAGAGGACCACCTCCAGCAGTCTACCAAATTCACTTGGGACTTCAGACATAATAATGGGAATATGTACAAAACACCTTTAGGAAACCAAGTATTTCTGAGTATGACATTTTTGTTGTGGAGTTTGGGATCCCCAGAAAGGACAGAATGAGTTTAATGCAAGCTGAAAAACTCTACATGTTGAAGTTTAAACTACAGAAGTTTATACTCCAAAAGCAGGTGTGATCAATTGGATTAAAAATAATAATAATTTCTGCCTGAAACATTAATATGAGAGTAAAAAATCCTATTGGTACTTTGATGTTTCCTTGTATGGAAAAAAGAGGGCAAGTCTAAAGATGGGTCTGGGAGTGCTAATTTGGATAAATATTCAGGGTAGACTGACAGGTGTCCATAAGTGGTGTGCAGGAGGGGGTAACAAGTCAGGGGGAACAGAGTGTGACACAGCTCTCCCATTTACAGCTGTGTGGACTCAGACAGGTTGTCCAAGTCTGTTGAGTCTCAGTGTTCCCATCTGTAAAATGGGAACCACAGTAACTATACTGCAGGACTGTGCAGAGGATGGAATAAGGCCACACGTGTGGGGCACACAGTGTGGTGCCGACTTAGGGGCTCAGCTGACTGTGGATGTTACCATGTCTGAGTCGGGTGACAGCAGCTATCACAGCCAGTCACTAACTATTTCACTTAACCAACTAGGCAAGAATCATACAGAAAAGCCTGAGAGGACACAGTAGTCCCGGAAGGAAGTGAAGTACCTGGGTACATTTAGCTGAGGACAAACTTAACTCCCTGGGGGTGGAGGCAGATGCAGACAGGATGGTCTTCAGACTGCAGCTGTGATGAGCCAGACTTACGTTAGGATAAATCAAATCCACGAAGAAACTCTGTACCTGGTAATTGTCTAACTCTGCAGGACTTAGAGTGTGCAGTTGCAAGTTTTCCTCACCTTGTCATCACATCCTAAATGGCCAGCTTAGCATATAATAAGCCAAAGTGCCCCTAGAGAGTAATCCTGGGGAAAGACCACAGTCTTAAGGTCAGAGCCCAAGGAGAAGAAAGCCTAGCAAATGAGTGGTTGGCAGCCCTGAATCTTGGGGGTGGGGTGGAGGAGCACCAGCCTCTTTGGGGGTGGGGGGGTGATGGAGAAGTTCTTGGCTCAGTTTCATCACAGACAGTGATTTGGATCTGAATGTAAAAACATCTTGCCAGAAACTTTCTGTTATAAGAAGCTCACTAGAAAGCAATGAAAGATTAAACTGCTACATATCCTTTAAAGGCATCACTATTATCTTAGGGGAGAAAGGACACTTGAAGCCAGGAATAAATTAAGTTGAAAAAAGGAATATAGGAGTTTTCCTTTGGTATAAAACATCTTAATGGACTGACCCAGATGGTCCAGATGTTTTTAAGTGGACATATTCTACATGCCACAGTCACATTATAAAATCTAGAGTTCCGTAACATTTTAAGTTGATCTTATTTGTATAGTTGCTCTTATTTGTTAATTTGAAAAGTAAAACTAAATAACATTTTAGAGAACAAACAAAAATCAAGCTGGATTTTGTTTTTAACTTGGCAGAAAGAGTGGCCTTTGATATTGTGTCTGATAGTCTGAGTAACTACCTGCTGGATTTTTATTTATTTATTTTACCAATTCTTTCTCCATCTTTCTTTAAATTTTTAAAAGGAAATGCCTCCCATGGGGATTAACATAAGAATAAAAAAAAAAAAAAAAAAAGGAAATGCCTCCCAAATATCTATAGTCATCTTTTTGGGGGGTATCTCAATGAGCAACAATAAAAAAAATCATAATAAATGTTTCATTTGAAGCTCACACAATTTATGTAATACAAAGCTTTGAAAGAACATATGTAAAATTTCATCATTATTGAACTGAAATTCCTCTGGGAATATTTTCAGTGAGGCAAAGTGTTCTATATAAACAAATGAAATTTTGTATCTTCCTAGTTCTTATTTTGCAAGGCAATAACTTTTTTTAAAGTAAATTTTTATTATTTTGAAATATTTTTCAGAAAATAATTGATAGTACAGAGAATTCCCATACACCCAGCTCCCAATTTTCTCCTTTTATTAACATCTTAAGTTAGTATAGTACATTTGTCACAATTAATAAAACAAATTGGTATGTTATTATTAAACTAAATTCTATATTCATTTTTTTTCCTGAGTTTTCTAATTTAGTCTTTTTCCAGAATCCTGTCCAGAATATCATATTGTGTTTAATCATTGTTTCCTTAGGCTCCTCTTGACTGTGACGGCTTCTCAGACTCCTTATTTTTATTTTTTTAGATAAAGAGAGAGAGCGAGAGCTCAAATGCACACAGGGGTGGGAGGGACCAGGCAGGGCAGAGGGAGAGGGCAAGAGAGAATCTTAAGCAGACTCCACGCCGAGTGCAGACTCCACCTCGGGGCTCGATCTCACAACCCTGAGATCATGACCTGAGCTGAAACCACGAGTTGGGTGCTTAACCGGCTGAGCCACTCAGGTGCCTTTCAGACTCCTGATTTTTAATGACCTTGGTTATGAGACATACCGGTCAGGCATTTTGTAAAATGTCCTTAGTTGGGATTTGTCTGATGTTTTTCTCATGATTAGACTAGTGTTAAGGGTTTGTGGAAGGAAGACTACAGAGGCAAGGTGCCATTCTCATTATATCTCATCAAGGGCAAATGTTATCGACATGACTTTTGCCTGTTGACATTAACCTTGATCACCTGGCTGAGGTAGTGTTAGCTTACTTCCCTCCCTGTAAAATTACTCATTTTTCCTCCTTTTTCATACTGTGCCCTCTGGAGGGAAATCACTATATGCAGCTCACACTGAAGGGGTGGGAGGTATGCCAAACCTCCCAGAGGGTGGAGTTTCTAGAATAAGTTATTTGGAATTCTTTTGCATAGGAGATTTGTTTACAGTTAGCCTGTGAACAACATGGGGGTTAGGGCTGCTGATCCCGCCCCCCGCTCCTGCCCTGTCAAAAATCCACATAGAACTTCTGACTGCCCCAAAACTTAGCTACCTATAGCCTACTGTTGACCAGAAGTCTTACTGATAATAGTGGAATTAATACATATTTTGTATATGTATTATATACTGTATTCTTAAACAAAGCTAGAGAAAAGAACATGTTTTTAATTAAGACAATTATAAGAAAGAGAAAACGAATTTACAGTATTGCATTGCATTTATTGATAAAAGTCCATACAGAAGCGAACCTGTGTGGTTCAAGGGTCAACTGTATTCCTACTTATTTACTCAGTCGTTTACTTTTACCAGAATAGACTCATGAATATTTATTGTATACTTTGGGCTATGTTGAGAGTTTAGATCCTACTCCATGATATTATTGCCTCTGCATCCATTTTGTGTGGCCAAGCAACCCATGGGGGCCTTGAACTGATACTAGCTTCTCCTGAGAGCAGCACCCTGTGTAACAGCCCTCAGAGTCACAAGTAAATGTGAGTTCCGGATATGACTTCCTGAAAGACCCTTGTGACAAATACTCTCCCTTGCCACCCAGGGCTGCCCCTTGTATAAGACCCCTCAGAAGCTTACTGTAGCCCCACTCTTTTTGGTTTGAAATGACCAATCCAGCTTTAGCCCAGTAACCCCAAAGCATTCCCCTGCGGACCCTAATAAAGGCATGTGCCCCACATCCTGCCTCTCTTCTGCCTGCAGCCTGCCTTGACTTCCCACAGTGGCCCTTGTAGGCAAGCCATGTTCCTCCTCTAGCACCTGTGAGTAGTAACCTTCTCTAGTTCACTTTCCCTTGTGGCCTTTTGTTGAAATGTGGCTGACTACTGGACACCCCAGAATTCTACCTAACAAATGTTCATTTAACAAAATCAAAACAGGCTATAATCTAATACTACTTTATTTTGTTCAAATTGCTTTAGCTTTGACAATTGGGACATTTCTAAGTTGCCTCCTGGCCTCTTCAACATACCCCATCCTGGTGTGTTTTTGACTATTTCCTTACATTCTAACACTACCAGACACTCCAGGTTCATCTTAGATATCTCCTGTCCCAGTCTTAGAATGAACTACTTCTCTAAGGAAACCAGGTTCCTTTTTATTGGAAAAAGGTATTAGATACCAAGATCTGGGGATCAGATGGGCTTATTGCTACTGGGGTGTCAGCTGCTTCTAGGCCCCCTCAGATGACAGAGCAAGGAAATGTATGTATGTATACTGACCAGTGAATACATACATATCTCTACACATTTCCACATGTAACCATCTGTATATTACAGTAAAATTAGTTCATACTAATGTCAAGGAAAAAAACCTTTGCTTGTTTGTTTCTTACGCCTTTCTCTCTCTAGCATGGAAAAAAAGTAAATTTCAATAGTTGGAAAATGTTGAAGAGATTACTTCTATAGTCAGTTTTCCTACCCACCCCTTTCACCCCTACTGCTATGGGACATTTTAGAGAGCCAGTCCTCTCAGTTGCTTTAGCTGTCCTAAATGCCTTGCCCTGGGGACACTGCCTGGTTGAAGCCTCCATGTAGTTCTCCCACAGCACATCACACTATCTGTCCTGTTGACTCCACTCCTGCTGACTTCCATCACATAGGGTCATTTTTCTTTAGAAAGCTGACTCACACTTGATGATTTACATCTTGGTCATTTATCTGCTTCTGTGAAAAGTTCAAAACCTAGAGCCAAGACAAATTCTAGAATGCATCTAAGGCAAACCTCTTGCTGCTTTAGACGTGCCATAACTCACTTTGTCTGCCAAGATGGAGAGGGAAAAATGAAACCTTTAGCTCATGTGGGAAACACAATTTTATATATAAGTGGGCATGATCATGATCATCGGACACAGAAGCGTCTACTTGGCTGCAGCACTTCACAGGTTACAAAGCACTTCTACTTATGCAGTTTCGCTTTTATTTCCATCGAACAGTCCTGAGATATTAAGGCAGTGTTTGGTCTTTCATTTACAGATGAAAAAAAACGGAGTTTGTGACAAGAGGATACGGAGCAACTGGAACTCTCACATATTGCTGGGAATGCAAGATGATAGAGACACTTTGCACATCACTTTGCAAAAGAATTTAGTATTTACCCAAGAGGAATGAAACCTATATTCACCTGAGAATATTTTTAGTGGCTTAATTCATAATCACAAAAAACCCTGAAAATAACCCAAATGTCTCTCAACTGATTAATAATAAGCTATGATAGATATACGTACAATGGAATGCTACTAAAAAAAAATTACCCATGTATGAAAAAACAATGATGAATTTCCAACGCATCCTGCTAAATGAAAAAAAGCTAAGCTCAAAAGGCTATCCACCACTGTAAGATTCCATTTAAATGACATTCTGGAAAAAAGCAAAATGATAAAGAGAGGAATCAGATCAATATTCCCGAGGTCTGCAGTCAGGGGAAGAGACTGACTACAAAGGAACAAAGGGAACTTTTGGAATGAGAGAAATATTCTCTATCTTGATTGTGGTGGTCGTTACACAATTGTATGCATTTGTTAAAATTCAAATGGTACACCAAAATGGGTGAATTCTACTGTAGGTAAATTATACTTCAATTTAAAAAAGGAAGCATGAAAATTGAAAGGGGAAGGTGGTGGAAAGGAAAGTTTAAAGAAGCTTAGTTACCAACTAAGCAAGTTGGGCATAGTCACCAAATGGAACCAGAAATTGAACCCAGGTCTTCTACCTTCAAGTCCAGAGCTTTTCTATTGAGAGTGGACACATTTCTAGAAAAGAACTGATTTTCAGTCTTCCCTGCTTATGGACACAAACTCAGAATGGGAATCCTAAATGCTGATCCCTCTCTTCTTCACACTTGGAAGTAGAGCTCTCTCATTTTCCTTCCTAGGACAAACGTTGATCCTTAAGGATTTGGAATGACAATAGCCAACCTATGAAGGATGAGACTACATCTTAATGTCATGCCTCATTGTCAGAAATGTTGCAAGAAAGGATCTGAGTGGAGGATTTCTCCAAAGAAGATATACTAATATAAGCACATGAAAAGATGCTCAACATTATTAGCCAGTTAGGTAAATCAAATCGAAACCACAATGAGCTACCACTTCATACCTACTAGGATGGCTATAAGCAAAAAAAGAGAAGAGCAAGTGTCAGCAAGAATGGGGAGAAACCAGAACCCTCATCTGTTGCTGATGAGAGTGTAAGATGATACAGCCACCTTGGAACACAGTTTGGCAAATCCTCAAAATGCTGAACAGTGTGTTACCATATAACCCAGCAATTCCACTCTAGGTATATACCCAAGAGAAATGAAAACACATAACCATACAAAAATACATGAATGTTCATAAGAGCATTATTTATAATAACCAAAAAGTGGGAACAACCCTAATGTCAATCAACTGATGAATAAACAAAATGAGGTATGCCATACAATGGAATATTATTTGGCGATCAGTATTGATCCATGCTATAACATGGATCAAGCTTAAAAACATAAGGGTAAGTGAAAGAAATGATGTACAAATGACCCCATCTTATATGATTCCTTTTGTGTGAAATGTCCAGAATAAGCAAGTCCATAGGAACAGAGAATAGATTAGTGGTTTCCAGGGGCTAAAGTTAGTGAGGAATAAAAAACAACTGCTAATAGGTATGGGTTTCTTTTTGGAGCAATGAACATGTTCTAAAGTTATAGTGATGGTTATACAACTCTATGAATATACTAAAAAGCCACTGAAGGGTACACTCTATTTTTTATTATAAATTTTCTTTTTAAAAAATTTTAATTCCAATGTTGTTAACATCCAGCGTTATATTAGTTTTAGGTGTACAATATAGTGATTCAACAGTTCCATATATTATTCAGTGGTTATCTGAACTGTATACTTTAAGTGTATGCATGTATGGCATATGGATTATATCTCAATGAAACTTTTATAAAAATTATACTGAAAACAACAAACAAAAAAGAAGTGTTGCCAGGAGTAGAGAAAACAGCCAGGAAGGAGGACTGAGCATTCTGGCCAGGCAGTCCCACCTCATTAAGCCTGAGTGGGGCCCTTTCTCCCTAAATCTCTCTCATAAAAGGCAGGCTATAGATCCTCCCCTCCCATCTTAAAAAGTTTTCCCTCATCTGAGCTGGGAGTGCAGTTGCTTCATCTTTGGTGGCTCTGCCCAGCTGTAATAATCAGGCTAAAGATGGACTGGATTAGAAATCATCACCTCAAAGGAAGGAAGAGAACATTTCATGCCAAAATATATTGCAATAACAGAACCCTCAGTGTCACTCCCACCCCACAGAACCCCAGCCCCCTGAGCCCACAGCCTTGGCTGTTGACCAGCCCACTCAATTACTCCCTCTTCCTTCCCTCAAAATAGGGGTATAGGAAGTGGGTAGTGCATATAGGATATTCTGGATTCAGTATTACATTCAATTCACCTGACACATTAAGCATCAGAGGATTATAATAACAAGAGATGGCATTTCTTGATCATAACAATCTTACCTAGAGGGAAGTGTTATCCTCATTTGACAGATGGGCAAAAGGATGCTTAGAAAGATTTAGAAACTTAGGTCATGTAAACAATATAGCTGGGATTCCAACTTGGGGAGGTCAGACTCCAGAGCTCAAGTTCTAAGGGGGTGTTAGAGATCATCTGGTCTCATCCCTTATCTTAATGGTCAGAAAATGATGCGCCCAGGCTACAGGACTTATTCAATATGACAGAACTGGCTAGAGGCAAAGCAAAGATTCCAGACTCATGATCTTATTAAAAGTTGCCTTGGTCTTTTTTAGATTCATGGTACAGATATGGAAGAAATTCCCTGAAGTCAGAGTCTCACATCCATAGTCCAGAGTTATCTAACTTGGGTTCTAAAACCATCCCAAGCAGATGGTATGTATTGTTTTCTCAAGGATTTCTAAGAAAGATGTTCCCAAAATCTTCAGAGAGTTATACTGCTGTAAAATGTCCTCCCCTGCACCCCTCCCTGCCCCCCAACTAGTTTCATTTTCCCAAGAGAAAAGGGAATCATTGGGTATGGTGCTCTCCTCCTCAAACATGTCATGTCATGTCCCTCCTCTTCCCAAAATAAATAAACAAATAAAGCCCCCAATTCTTAGGGTGACATTCTCAGACCCAAACTTCTATTTCCATTATCTCTCATTGTGTCCCTTTACACAGGGACTTCTTTCCGGTTAGTTGGATCTCCAGGGTTGGGACATTTAGTCCCTAAATCACAAAGTCCAAGAACTAGAAGAGCCTTTGTGGAACTGGACTAGTCCACTACCCTTTCTCTTTGACTGTGATTCTCACCTTGGGGAGGAGGGTGAGGACAGTCTTGGCCAGGATTGGGGCAGGGCAGGTAGGGGAGAGAACATGTAATGTTTTAAAAATGTATATTCAGTATTATAAATAGTTTTGTTCATGCTACTAATTATATTTGGAAATTCCAAAATCGCATTAGATGTTCACATGAAGGTTTTTAAAAAAAACATTTTGAAAGAAGACATGAGTCGAAAATGTTAGAAAACTTTAGATGCAGTTTCTCTGTTCTATGAATCCAGATATAGAGAGTGGAACCAACGCTAATATCAGTACCTCTATCTGCCACCTTTGTAATCATTCAAGAGCCCACCTAGGTGTGCCGAACTGTTCAAAATGGGGACCATTTCCCCAAACTTCTTGAGAGCTTGTAAGCAGTGATCTTAAAATGTTACAGAATTGGAAGGAAAAATTTCTCATCTGTTCTATAAGTAATCCAGAGTTACTAGTTTTCTAGCATCATTATCTTCACATTAGTTATTTATTGACTTCTGGAGTCTGGGTCAATCACTGTGGCAAACATATTTCCCTAAAATTACCTCTTTTAATTCTTGGAATGACCCTATTTGTTAGGTGGGTGTCATTAGCACCATTTTATAGAGACAGAGGTATCGAATGGTTAAGAAAGTAGCTTGGGGTCACACAGATAGTAAGTAGTGCAACAGGGATTCCAATTCAAGTCTCAGAGCCCATGCTCTCATCCAAGCTGCCATTTTCTGCACCATGTGAGTGGTGTGGTGTCTCTGTTACTTCCCAAAGAGTTCAACATGCAACAGTAACTCGTCCAGGCTGACGAATGTGAAAGGTGCATGCAGGGATCAATAAGGGAGAAAACTGGACAGGTAGGTTGTAGAGCCCCTTGTATGTGGCTAAGATGTCTGCATTCTGTTTGCTTGGCAATAAGGAGCGCCTCAAGAATGAAGAGCAGACCGCTATGCCTTAGCAGTGTCACAGGGACAAGGAACAGATGTGGAAACCAAATGGATGAATGTGGACTTTGTTCATAGGTGTCACATAATTCCTTGGGAAAGGAGGCTACCCTATCAGCCAAAGTAGGATATTTGGTTCTGTGTGGGTTTTTATTAGCAGAATATCCCTCATTGGCATAGATAATAGTCACTTATATTGGACTACATAATAGGTATCTTGCCTTGTTTGGAATAGGAATAGAAACTTAAGTCCCTGTGTCTGGCTTGAAATTCTACTGAAATAGCTTTATGCCTCAAAGTAATATGAAGTAAACATTTTTATAACTGTTACAGATGTTAATAAGGAAATCACATTGTAAGAAGCAATAAAAAATGTACTTTAAAAAAAAGATAGTTTCATACCACACTTTCCATGGATTTAGCCTGCTTATCTCATCCATTGGTGGGGGACCAAGCTTTTGAGAGCCTAGCAGGGAAGCCCGCCTTATGTTTATTCTGCAGTAGAGAGAATTAGTTTCAGCTCACTTGCAGAAGTGGATTTCAGAGGAAGGGATTTGACAAAGTTGTTAAACTCAGTGGAGGCAGAAGAGGAAAACTGGGCTGATTATGTATCTGAGCACTGTCACTTTTTCATTCTGGCCCCCAGAGTATAAATACACTTCAGTATTTTTGTTAGGATTGCCAGAAAATCAGCAAGTGTTCACTTTCTTTGGCCAACAAAAGCATGACTCTCTACACAAAAATTTTCTGCACATTTATAAACAAGAACATTTAGAAAATCCCCTCTTGCTGAGAGATATGACAACAGATATATTTAACTGAGCCATAAAATAAAGCAGATACTGAGAATACCAGTAGGTTCATCAAGCACAGGAAAAGTTCTTATGTCTCTCTTCTTTTTTTTTTTTTTTTTCCAATTACTAAGATGACTTTAATAAGAAAAAAGGAAATAACAAATGTAGAGAATGTGGAAAAATTAGAACCCTTGCACATTGCTGGTGGGAATGTAAAATGGTGGAGCAATTATAGAAAGCAGTTTGGTGGTTCCTCAAAAAGTTAAACATAAAATTATTATGTGACCAAGTAGTTCTACTAATAGGTATATACTCAAAAGAATTGAAAACAGGGACTCAAATACATTTTTACATATGAATATTCATAGCAGCATATTCAAACAGTCAAAAGGTGGTAACAACCAAGTGTCCATCAACAAATGAATAGATAAAACAAAAGTAGCACATGTACACAATGGAACATCACTCAGCCATAAACAGGAATGATGCTCAGGTACATACTACAATGTGGACGAGGCTTGAAAACATTATGCTAAGTGAAATTAGCCAAACAAAAAGATGATTACTATTTGATTCCACTTATGTGAAATATCTAGAATGGTCATATTCTTAGAGACAGAAAGTATATTGGAGGTTACCAGGAGCTGGGATGAGGGGCAATAAGTCATTGCTTAATGGGCACAGAATTTCTTTTGGGGATTATGAAAAAAATAGCAATGGTGATGGTTCCACAGCATTGTGAATATAATTAATGCCACTTGTCCACTTTAAAAAGGTTAAAATAGAAATTTTTTGTTGCGGGGCACCTGGGTGGCTCCGTTGGTTAAGCATCCGGCTCTTTTTTTTTTTTTTTTTTTAATTTTTTTATTCTTATGTTAATCCCCTTACATTACAACATTAGTTTTAGATGAAGTGTTCCATGATTCATTGTTTGCGCACAACACCCAGTGCTCCATGCAGAATGTGCCCTCCTAAATACCCACCACCAGGCTAACCCATCCTCCCACCCCCTCCCCTCTAGAACCCTGTTTGTTTTTCAGAGTCCATCGTCTCTCATGGTTCGTCTACCCCTCCGATTTCCCCCGCTTCATTCTTCCCCTCCCGCTACCTTCTTCTTCTTTTTTTTTTTTTTCTTAACATATATTGCATTATTTGTTTCAGAGGTACAGATCTGAGATTCAACAGTCTTGCACAATTCACAGCGCTTACCAGAGCACATACACTCCCCAGTGTCTATCACCCAGTCCCCCCCTCACCTCCCACCCCACCCCCCACTCCAACAACACTCAGTTTGTTTCCTGCGATTAAGAATTCCTCATATCAGTGAGATCATATGATACATGTCTTTCTTTGTTTGACTTATTTCACTCAACACAATACCCTCCAGTTCCATCCACGTCGTTGCAAATGGCAAGATCTCATTCCTTTTGATGGCTGCATAATACTCCATTGTATACATATACCACATCTTCCTTATCCATTCATCTGTCGATGGACATCTTGGCTCCTTCCACAGTTTGGCTATTGTGGACATTGCTGCTATAAACATCGGGGTGCACGTACCCCTTCGGATCCCTACTTTTGTATCTTTGGGGTAAATACCCAGTAGTGCAATTGCTGGATCATATGGTAGCTCTATTTTCAACTTTTTGAGGAACCTCCATACAGTTTTCCAGAGTGGCTGCACCAGTTTGCATTCCCACCAACAGTGTAGGAGGGTTCCCCTTTCTCCGCATCCCCGCCAACATCTGTCGTTTCCTGTCTTATGTCTCTCTTCTGACACAAACTTATACACGTCTTCCTATCCCCCCACAAATACCTTCCCTGTCCTGAGCTGGCCTGATGAGCTATCAGCCAGGTTTCACCTTTGTTTTCTGTCAGACTTCTCAAATAAGTATACACAATCCAATTTCTACATTTTGTCACCATGGAACCTTGGTTTTCCAGCAGGCTATTTTCAGCAGCCCAGCAGGCTATTGCTATGGTGGTCTCCAAGTGACCCATGACCTCCCACTCAAATCTACGGCAAAAACTTTTCTCCCTCACAGAATCTCCCAGTTGAACCGAGGCCACTAGATGATCTCAAGCCATTTGGCAAACCTGTTCTGTAAAGAGCCTGATGATAAATATTTTAGGCTCTGTGAGCCATTCAATCTTGCCGCAATACTCAGCCTCACCATTACAGTGCCAAAGCAGCCATAGACAATATGTAAACTAATGAGTATGGCTGTGTTCCAATAACATTTTATTTAGGGACATTGAAATTTGAATTGCATACCATTTTCACCTAATATTATTTCACAAAATATTATTCTTTTGATTTTTAAAAAATTATTTAAAAAATGTAAAAAGCATTCTTAGCTCATAAGCTGTACAAAAAAAGGTGGTGGAATGGATTTAACCCCTGTGCCATTATTTGATCTAGGTCAATCTTCCAACCCAAACCAGGAGTTTCTTCCCAGCTTTGCAGCCAGTCAGCCAAGCTCTGTATGGACTTTCTCCCATCAGAAGAGGCTCACTACCTCAGAGGCAGCCTGCTCTAAGGCTGAGATGAAATGACTAGATTTGGTTCTGCCTGCTGACATCACAAAGAATAAGTCAACTTCAACTTTGTGGTAACCCTTCAAATACTGAAAAGTACCTATTCTGACCACCTGTTAAGTCTCCCATCTTGGGACAATAGTCCAGGTTTCCATTGTTGCTTGCACAGTGTTTTTTAGTTTTCTCTCTGCTCTGGTCTGTAGAAATCCTTCTGCAAATCTGGCCTCAGACTACACTTCAGGTGTGCCCAGTTTAGGGGACAGGTTAGTAAGGCCATTGCATTCTGTGATCTGCTCACCATCGTGGACTCTGTAATGCACTTCTGAACTTCCCTGGCTCAGGATAATGTGATACTTATTTTTGAAATTCTTCCCCCTTGGTCTTCATCACCCATGCTCCCTGATTCCCATGGGAGGCCCACATTCTCCTTCTCCTTGGAGCCTTTTATCTGCCACAACAGTGGGTGTTACCAAAGCTGGATCCTTGGAGTCTGTGATCTCTCTCACACTTGACATCTTAGAAAACAGATGAATTCTCATGACGCAGCCATCCCTTCTATTGGGATTATTCTCAAATTGTATCTGCAGCTTCAATCTCCTCATATGTGAGCTCCAGGTTCTCACCTCCCACACCCTTAAAGACCTTACTTTACTCTTATCCTAAAACCTTCATGCCTCAAAGCAAGTATCTCCTCATGGGATGATGATAATAATGGTGATAATAGCAGCAAGAGTAGAAATAACAATTAACATTTGTTGGGCATCTACAACTGTGCCAGGCACTATCTTGAGCTAAGGATTCATTATCTTACTTAACTTTCACAACAACCCATGAGGAAACTACTCCTAGCTCCTTTTTATAGGTGGGGAAATAGGCTCAGAAAAGCAAAGTAATTCAGCCAAATCCACTGTGCTAGTAAGTAACAGGGTTAGGATCTGAACCTTTGTATGTCTGAATCAGAGCATCTGCACTTGACCATCATGGATGGACTTTGTTACTGCCCAGACGATGTCACAGGTGCCCCATGTCTTCCAAACGCCCTGCCCAGAAAGCTTAAAGTCAGTCTTGACCCTTCCCTGAATTTAGCCTTCCTACCCTACTAGTCACTATACCACTAGGTTTCTTTTTCTAAACAATTGGGCGCCATTTTCTCCTTTTGTGCTCACCAGCATCTTACACCAGGTCCCTCGTCTTCATCCCCCGTTGTCTACAGCAACTCTCCTGATGGGTCTCCCCTCCTGGTATCATGCATGATCCTGCCCAGAATATGTTTGATCAAGCTGCTTCTCTCATTTGAAAGGTTCTCCCTGCCATCCACCTCTTTGCCATTCATTCACTCGACCCACCTTGGAACTGTCTAGTCCTTACTGATCCAGAACCCTCATCCCATGGGAGGAAGGGAGGAGGGGAGCCTAGAACATATGTCAACTGTCATGTAATTTAAATATTTTACATGCTTACTTCCTTTTCTGCTCCTTCTCCAGCTTTTGAGTGATCTGTGGCTAAACTGCTTTGGGAAGCTGAGGCATTAAGGCCCAGGCCCTCTTCCTCCCTATATGACAGAGTTTTCCAAAGCATGTTCTATAATGGATACCAGGCACTCAGTATTCACATGTGTTAGTGAAATACTGCATTCTGAGAGTCTCAATATACATTAGCATAATGAATGACCTGAGAAGTCCTGCAATGAAAAAAAAAACCCACCTTCATTATCATTGTTTGCCCAGCATGCGGCATATGTGTTAGGCCATTTTTCCACAGAATGCATACATCCCAAACAACGCACTGTGGGAGATACAACACTTGGTTACCCCCCAAATCCCTCAAACTACCATTTTGTTGCCCCATTTCTTTATTCATGGTATCTCTCATGACAAATGTTTGTTGTGCAACTAGATGCATAATTCTATATGTAAAGCCATATAACAGAGAGTTTGGGCTTTGGGGTCATAAAAGCCTGAGTTTCATCATGGCTTAGCCACTTTCTAGTTATGTGATATTGGGCAATTTATGTAGCCTCTCAGTTTTCTTATTTGTAAAATAAAGCAATAATTCCCATCTATCAGGATTGTATGAAAGCTAAATGTAAAGTGTGTATGTAAAGTGTTTGGCACAGTGCCCAGTGTAAGAATTAGCAGTGGCTACATTATTAATTTCTCTTTCATCATCACCATCATCACCATCACCCTCATCATCATCACCATGATCACCGTCATCCTCATCACCACCATCATCATCACCATATCACCATCACTATCATCAACATCATCATCATCATCATCACCAACATCACCATCACTATCATCTAAATAAATGGGAAAAAAATTAGACATCCTCAATTAGCTAACTGACAAATTAACCACATTTTTTCTTTCCCTTTGAGAGGATAATTTGACTTATATATCAAGGATGTGTCTTGGTTTTAGGAAATTATTTCATGGAGTATCTCAAATTATACCAAGAGACAAAATGAGAAGCCTCTGTTGGATGATTGCAGAGTTAAGGAAATTCACATCTAGCTTAAAAACACTCTGCAAAGAGGGGATTAATGGTGTAAAGCCAACCTGATGAGCATTCTAATGATGTGCCTTTGGGCTTCCTACTAATTCTTATTTGGTTTGACATTTTTACTAACAATTTGAATAAATATACATGAGACACATGTATCAAGCCTGAGTATGAAATAGATTGGAAGTAGTTAGCTTACTCAATATATAACTGAATTAATAGTAAAAAACTTTTGCCCCAAAATGCCCCCAAAAGATAAAATGTAGTAAAAGATTACATCCATGCAAGAAAACAACAAACAAAACAACCTATGTACAGAGAAAAGATGAACTTGGCCATTTGCATGCTAAAAGTCTAGGGGGTTTAGTTGACCTTCAGGTGGGCTAATAATTAGACACAGCTTATAGAAAAAAAAATAATCAAATTAGCAGGCATTCAGAGCAGGAGAATGACCTAATTGCAAGAAGGGAGAGTCTCAGTGTTCAGAACAGACTAGGGAGCTTCATTTTTAAGAGGGATATTGAAAAATGCTCTGTTTTGACAATATGGGGAATGTCCAACCTCAAGAGAACCAAACAAAGGAAGACAATTTCTATTCGTCCCAGGGAATGACAGGTGGAATTTATAAGGAGGCGGATTTCAGTTTGATTTAAGGAAGAATTTTAAAACAAATTGAGCTCCATCAACATAACAGGCTCATTAAAATGGAGTGAACTCTGAAAGTTTTTAGCAAAAGCTGGGTAAGAATCTACAAGGGAGAGATGCCTACATTTGGTGGATGACAGAGGTATGTAACATAACCTCTGAAAGCTCATCAGTGATAATGTTCATAGTTGTGTCTGGCAAAAGCCTTCCCAACCTCCAAGGCTCTGAAGCATTTGGTCATCCTCAAGGGCAGTGTGCCTGGTGCCCTCTCTGTTCCTCTCTCATGGCACACAGTCCTTGCTTCTCATGTGGCATGGAATCACACTAGTTACTATTTATTGAGTACTATTCTGTGCTATTCTATTACCTTGCTTAAATGTCCCAATAACCCTGTGAAGATAAAATTAACACATTTTACAGGTGAGAAATATGAAGCTGAAATCAGTTTATGTCACTAACTTGCCCAGAGTCCTACAGTGAGTAAGTGGCAGACCAGGACTCAAATACAGACTTTAGCAATAGAATCATATTCTTTCCACTAACCCATGACACTTCTTTCACCATGATCTCTCACATGATAGCTAATGCTTTACATGGCCTTTTCTTGGTGTATATTTATTCAATATCTTAGGTCTTACATGCCTTGAACTAAATTGTAAATTCCTCGAACAAAAGGCCATGTCTTGCTTTTCTTTGTATTTCTAGTGGCACTTCTTTCAATAAACAACTGTTAATGTCAACTAGCACTATGCATTCATAAATACTTATTTATTGAGCATCTACTTTATAGCCGGCACTTTGCGAAGAACCAGACATACAGCAATGAACAAGTTTAAAAAGTTTCTAAGGATAAAAGCAAACAAGCAATAGCTTCCCTGACTTTTGAGGCGAGACATGACCAAGAGAAGGCAGCAGCTGTGGTATGACCAGGGTAAGAAGGTCTTAGGCAGAGAGAACAGCAAGTGCAAAGGCTATGTGGAGAAAACTAGCTCTGTATGTCTAGGAACAGAATAAAAGTCAATGTGATTGGAACGGAGCCAGAGACGGGGTGGCTGGTGTAAAGTCAGGGTGAAGTAGATGGGCAAAATCATGCACGGTCTTGGCATTTTGGATTTTATTCCAAATGCAAAGGGAAGCCATTGGGAGATTTTCAGCAAGGGGTGACCTGATCTGCTTTATGTTTATAAAAAATCACTCTGGCTGCTGAGTGGAGAACGGATTATAGGGTATGCAAGCATGAAAGCAATACTGAAGGTGAGTGCAGTGGTGGCCAGTGGTGGCAGGTGAAATGCTAAGGAGTGAGCCAATTCAAATGTATTTTGTCAGTAAAGCAACTGGAACTTGCTGATAGTTTCCATGGTAAGGGCTTGGGAAAAGAGAAAATCTAGGATGACTCCTAGGGTGTTAGCCTGAGCAACTGGGTAGAGGCTAAGATGGGGAAGACAATGGGTGGTACGTGAATGGAGGAGTGAGAAGTCAATCCTGTAGTTCTATTTTGGCCACATCTGAGCTGTCTTGTGGACACTGTTAGAATGTAGGCTTTGTGAAGGCAGAGGCTCTGTGTGTCTTGTTCTGTGCTGTATCCCCAGTGCACAAACCAGCACCTAGCATATAAGCTGGTATGCAATAAAATCTTGTTGAATGAAAAAAGCCAAGGGGAGGCATTGAGAAGGCAACTGGATTTATGAATGTTTAAATCTCTTGCGCAAATGTAGATTCTTGGCAAAGCATAATTACCTTCCTCTTTGGCTCCTACATGTGCAGTAAAGATCTCTGAGAGAATGGTTTTTCAAAGAGTTGAATTAAATATCCTAATAGGGTCAGTTAATGCAGACTTGGAGAGGCTCAAAATCCTACTCTCTGACCAAAGCCTACCTGGTCTTTCCCACAGTTTCAGTGTCACTGAAGTGATATGTCTGATGGTAAAGAACACTGGGCCTTGAGGAGACACTAGGCTGCTTCTCTGAGTCATGTTTACTATTTGTAATAATAATAATAATTAACAACAGGAACAATACTTCTCACATACGTCAAAGCTTTTATTTGTCTCTTTGCTAATTTCCATCGCAGTCATTCTTATTTCTACCCATCCCAGGCTTGAAGCACTGACTTGGTGCCTGCCTTAAACGGAATAAAACAGGCCTCCAGTGGTCAACCGGAAGTTCTCTTTTGGGCTGGTTAAATCTTAGAGACATGATGGGAGCTTTAAGAAGGGTCACTAAAACCTATCATGGTAACAAAATGGTTTAAATATTTAAGATTTCAAAACCAAGTTCTCTACTGTAGCATGAGTACCAAAGAATGAAAAAAAAATGCAGAAAGAAAAAAGGAAGAGAGGAAGGAAGGAAGGAATTAAGGAAGGAAGGAAGAAAGGAAGGAAGGAAGGAAGGAAGGAAGGAAGGAAGGAAGGAAGGAAG